>NC_065445.1:44573533-44916127 GCF_917563875.1 Diabrotica virgifera virgifera | reverse complement strand
AGTTGTGGATTATTTCACTAAATTTCCTTTAGTTTGTCCCCTTCGCCAGGCCACAACTCCAGCAATTTTAAAATATTTGGAGGAACAAGTCTTTTTGGTGTATGGTGTTCCTCAAATTGTGTCATGTGACAACGGTCCTCAGTTTGTATCGAAGGCCTTTAAAGATCTTCTAGCTAAATATAAGGTTCAAAAGACCTTTTATAATGCTGCCTACCATCCACAAGCAAATCATACTGAGAGAGTAAATCGCAGTATTGTCACAGCTCTAAGGTCCTATACTTACCCTGATCACAGAGCTTGGGATCAATATATTCATTCCATAGCTCAAGCCATAAGGACTTCTGTCCATGAAGTTACCCAGTGCTCTCCAGCATATTTGAATTTTGGTAGGAATGTGGCTTTATCAGGTGATTATTTTGGTGTAATTTCAGACAATTCCGAAAATCTTCCTCAAATATCTGAGAAACTTCATCGCTTAGATGATCTCCAGACGTTACCTCATATTTTCGCAGACATTAGGAAGAAGTTAAAAACTTCTTACCTAAGGAACCAGCAGCACTATAATTTGAGGAAACGAGATCTGCGA
Source organism: Diabrotica virgifera virgifera (assembly GCF_917563875.1). NCBI lineage: Eukaryota > Metazoa > Arthropoda > Insecta > Coleoptera > Chrysomelidae > Diabrotica > Diabrotica virgifera. The sequence goes on along the minus strand of NC_065445.1, from coordinate 44,915,541 downwards.
TTCTTTGTTGGTGATCGAGTCTTAAAGCGCAATTTTGTCAAATCCAATAAGGGTGATGCCATTTCTGCAAAGTTTTGCCAGAAATATGTCCCATGTACTGTCTCAAGGGTAATATCTCCTTTGATTTATGAATTAAAGGACAATTCGACTAATAAGCGAATTGGTCAATTTCATGTAAAGGATTTACTGCCTGACAACACCATGGACGATGTGGATTCTTCAACTTCATCGGAAGAAGATTAGCTTAACAGGGTTGTTTAAGCTAATATCTTCCTGTGTTTGCCTTTAATTAGTTTTATTATGGTATAGTATTTTAGTTTAAATTGTTAATCACCAGATAATGCCTGACCATAGCAATTTTTATCCTTCGGCATGGCTTGATGATTTCTCACGTATTAGTTATTAGGTACCGAATTCTTGTGTAATACCGCTTGTATGAGTTTATTATTATTTTTTTGTATTATAGATTGCATTTGAGTCATTATCGACAAATATTCTCAAATACTAATCCAGCCAGTAGTATTACCAAGTTAATAACCTCCACTTGTACTCTTAGTTTTGTACTCAACCTCTCAGAATAAAAGGGCTGTTGATTATTATATATTAAGATATTTGGATGTGTGGGCTCATACAAGTATTCTTGCTTAATATAGATGGAGCTATGTTACACTACCATATCTTAGATTATGTGTTATATCTTGGATATTTGATTACATACCTATTATTTTTTTTTATTGTTTTTATATCATGTCATTGGATTTGCCATATTGGAAAGAAGTTGTGGTTGTTAATTTGTTATTGGGTTACTTTATTGATATTTGTCACAGGTACCTTAAATACTTTATATTAATTCGGATTCTTACTTCCTCCACAGGATGATTCTGGAATGAATTTGGAATTTTGATTTATAAATGAATTCTTGAGTCCTTCATATTTCTTCTTATGAACTAGTCTGTTAATGCTCAAAGTTGGTGAATACGTGGGTTCGAAGTTCAGCAACTGATCACTGCTATCCGATTTCGTAATCCATGTCTTTCTTGTCAGAGTAGGCAGATGTTTATCCATGATAATATTTCTGGTTGGGAAATGGTGTACAACACTTCCTAACCATTCTTGTGCAATTGTTCCAAATATTCCAGGCACATTTTCACACGATAATAGGGAAGTCTAGTTTGCTTATTTTATGTCTCTTAGTTCATAGTATATTGATGCTTGACTTTCCATAGACGTAGAGTCGTAATGTTAGTGATTAACCCACTGGGACAAATTATTGATTTTCTTTTTAGTAGATTCCCTCTTCTTTCCTTAGGCATTAATTGTTGCTTAGATTCAGGAATATCTCCTGGATAATCCTATGTATGTTCACATGAATATACAGTCTTATGAAAGATTGGGAGCTCGTTCCCGTCATATTTTGTATTTACCATGGAGTCATAGAACTTATAAGTTCATCCTTTATTTTTACTATTTAGTTTCGATAGGCTCATATTACCGGATGAGGGTAGATCTAGAGCTAATTTAGTTAGTTATTTAGTATTAGTGAGAATTGGTCCATAAATCTTCCTGATCGTTCTTCTTTGGATATGCTCCTATAAATCTGGTGTCCATTGCTAGTCCGATTTTGGATTAAGTGTCCGATTCTTCACTTATTTTGTTTATTTGGTTGTATAGGTTCGTATTACCGGATGTGGGTGTACGTAGACCTAATTTATTTATATGATTTAGTATGGATGTGAATTGGTCCATAAATCTTCCTGGTCGTTCTTCATTGGATATGCTTTTGTGAATCTGTTGTCCATTGATAGTCTGACTTTGGATTGAGTGTCTGATTCCACATTTATTTTGGTTAATGTGTTTGCATTCCTTTGGTATGTTCACTATTTATATTAGTTGGTATTGGTGAAAATTATTCTATAAATATTCCTAGTTGTTCTTCTCTGGATATGCTATTACGAATCTGGTGTCCATTGCTAGTCCAATTTAGGATTGAGTGTTTGATTCTTCACTTATTATAGTTATTGATTTCATTGGTGACTTTAGTATATGTACTTGCGTTATGGTATGAATTGGCTCTCACCTTTGCCTGGTTGTTCGTCCTTGGATATACTCCTTATAAATCTGATGTCCATGGATAGTTCAACTTTGGATTTACTGCCAATTCGACACTTATTTGTCATTATAAATTATGTCTCATCTTTAGCACTTTTACTAGGACTTCGGGTCATATTTTGCAATTTCCGTTATTTGCTGCAGTGACCATCCTACTTTCCCTTGATTATTAGTGGTGATTATTTGTAATCTTGCGAATCAACGGGGAATGATACACTAAGCACTACTACTCTAGTTTAATATTTTGAAAAAAAAAAAAAAAAATTTTTTTAAATAAAATTTTTTTTCTGGTGGTTGAAAGGGAATGTGACGTTCCGCCCCTTATAGAATCGATTATTGATGGGAAGATATTATTTAACTATCCAAAATGATTTAATTATTTTCAGAATTATTTTCTTTCAATGTTTATTCAAATAGAACTTAAACCCATCTCAGAATTTTTAAATGCTTGATGACGTCACATTTAAAACGTGGCAACATTGGTTTCCCCACTTTGACAGCCAATGCTTAGTAGAGGGGTACGAAGGATTGAGCTGTGAACGTGAGCCTTGGATTGCCATTGTTTCTCGAGTGTTCGGTCTGAATCGTAGTGTGCGGGGTCATTAGACTCAATTATTCACCTCTAATTCTCAGTTCCAAATTGATTAAATATTACAATAAAAGTATAGTGAAGTTATCCAGCAGCAGTGGATTTGAAGAATTTTAGAGCATACTATATCCAATGAGTTCTACCCCGGTAAATACACATTTTATTAAGTATTTTATTCAGCCATTTTGGAAGTCCTTGACATTTGCTAACTAAGTTTCACATAGTCTATTTTCATGGTTTTTATGTTTTATTTTCATGGATCAAACTCATCTAGAGATAATTCAATATTCGTTGTTAATTTGTGCTTCCAGTTGGAAAATAGAGCTAATTTAAACTCCATTTTTTATATTCCTTTCAAGTCTACAGAACTCCTATCTTTTGAACGATGATCAAATAAGTATCCATCGCTTAGTCTTACTATATTTCATCCTTGTATAATATATCTATATACCGGTGTATATATTATAATAAAATATTCTTTCACAGTAATTATATTTTGTATTTCAATTGGAAATTACTTGTGTTATTTGACCAAGGTCATCTGATAGCAACCTGATAAAAGGTCAAGCTGTCTAGTCATTCAAGTTTTTGGACTTAATGACCTATTTCTTCTTATTCCCATAGGAATAAAAACACCTCCTCGTATCTCTTGCTTCTTTTTTTTGACATTGGTAGATTGGTAGTAACACCACACTGTGTTTTTTTTAGCACCTACCATGAAATCTTAAAGCCACCCTACAACAACACCAAGGCCAGACCACACAGAGAGAAACAATCAATAGGCGACCAGCCTGGATTATTTCCACATTTTCTTTTTTTTGAGTACCTCCAGCTGCTTTCCAACAGTTTTGAGTACCTTCAGCTGCTTTCTACCGGTCTTCCTCTCCTGTACCTCCAGCAGGACAGCTGCTAGCGAGAGTTAGCACCCTTGGGTGCTCATTACATCAACTTCAAGATTAGGAAAGAGTGGTTTGTTTGGGAACATTTACTGTGCTCTTATTAAAGACAGACTGGTTTTGTGATATTTAGTACATTTTTTTTTATAGTTCAATTGCACACACATTTTTCCTGCTTTATATTTTTTATAGGTTTTTTTTTCTTTACAACATAATATTTAATTGATAGCGTTCCCCAACACTCTGCAATCTATAAAGGTATAAATTTCTGAGCTCAGATATTTTCCCTGATAATAGTAGTCGGTACTCTTATCTTGATTATTTTTAGGCTGTGTTCCACTTTTGTATAATTATTTAAACTCATTCCATTATTTTAGTATATGTTTAATTAAATTTTTAAAAATTAACTTCACATATTAGTCAAAATTGTAATTATTAACTTTATTTAACTTGAACTTATTAACTTTACTTAACTTTAACTTATTAACTTTATTTAACTTTAACTTTAATTTATTAAATTCATATGAACTTCTGGATTCTAATCCCTCAGATTAGTTTTTGGTTTCACTTGTTATTATTACTATTATAAACCACGAGTTAGGAAAAGGATCTGTGTATCCACTCGTAGGTTTATTTATTCAATAAGGCTTGTGCCTGTCCCACTCACAGTGAGGTATTTATATGTTATATATAGTATCAGGTAGTATTTAATTAAGGTGTACGTATTATAAACGTACAATTATTATTTGGTGAGGGTTCTACTAACCTAGTTGTAAGTTGTACTTCCTGTATTAGAGGTACCCGTAGTCAGTTTTTCTAACCTTATAAAGAGTATTCTTAGATCATAGTTGTATGATGATTTTGTAATTGACTTTCACTAGTATCACTTTTTCCTGTCATGTTAGAGTTACACACTAGTTACTTGTCCTAACTCAGAGGTTGTTAAAAAGATCTAGTAGTTACATTCAATAAATATACATTTATTGTGATTTTTTTTTTCTTATTACTCCTTTATTTTTAGTAGTATATTTTATAATTTAATAATCTTTAATAACTTTTCACATACTTGTACTACAAATTTAACATACTCTATAGCAGCGTAGAATACCTGGAAGAGCGTTAACCTAGTTATCCTTCTTCTGGCGCCCAAAAATTCATTCTATTTTCAGTATATTATTATATTTACTCTATCTATTTTCTGAACATTATCTTCATATCTTCTTTTCGAGCCATCATTGTCACTTCCTTTAATCTATTGTCTGGCCAAAAATAGCCGTGCAAATTGGCCGAATCCTTCCTTGAGTGTCAAGTGGCCCTTCTCATACATATTTAGCTAGCCATTCAAGTTATATCTATCTATTAATGATTTCTCATCTCTAGTCCTGTATCAATTCGATATTCTTTGTCTTGGCATCCTTCCATACAAATACTACTACAAAGTTGTATTTTAGTTACTCCAGCTTCTTCAACGGAGAAGCCACACATTTTTGTCCTTTGGCTACATTAAGTAGATCTTCTTCTTTTTACTACTTCTGTTGGAGTTTACCACTCCCTTTTCATTCACTCCAACAGAAAATCATCAGCAAGTTGTTACAAGTATATGACTGATTAGCTGCGTATGTTTTGAGTAAGCGACTATGACTTTGATGAATAGTTTGGAAACCACTTATGGAATAAAATTATTTGTGTCCTTGTTTAAAAAAAATATGTCTGTACTTTGTACGCACGTAAGAAGTTATACTTCTATTATATGATTTCAACGAAATAAATATATTTTAAATGGTTTATTTGTATTTAATTTAAATATTAAACTAATTTTAATACCTACTACTTTTCAAAAAATTGTATTCCTTGTTCGGAGACAACAACATAAGGTGTTCCTAAGCGGTCACCCATTCAAAACATAACCGCGCTATGCACTACTTGACTACGGTTATCGAACTACAAGCGTTAAGTCGGTGTGCTATGGCCGTAAAATTAATACCGAAATGAAGTGGCTCTTCATTAGAGTCACAATTTACATTTAACCAGGTGCCAAGGTAGTTAAAATGATTTAGTTGTTCTATCTCCTCTCCATTAAAAGAAAACAGGCCCTGATCTATATTAATCTTTCCAACTTCCATCCACTTTGTTTCTGAAATGTTGAATTTAAATATTACACATTTTTCTAACTAGACTGAGCACACGTAAGTTAACGATACAAAACTCAAAGAATAATGCCACTGAGTAGATACAGGTCCAACCAACATTTTATATTGAAGAAAAGTAAAACGCTGCAACTGTGAATAACTAGGGTGGACGACATTTGGTGAACGTATGAGAAAATTGCGCTTGGAAGTGGGTAGGACAAATTGCAAGACAAAGGAGCAATAGATCGAAAAACTGTATCTACATTGGTGACCAATTTAGTAACTGTATTTCCTTAATATTTTTTATAAATACGTTTTCTACTCCTGGGAAACAAAATAAATTATTTATATGATCGTTGGAACTATTAGTTTTTATGGAGGTGTTTTCTAGTACATTCCTTTTTTATTGTTTTTTTTTTCAGTACGTTTTGTAAACAAACCATTTATTTATAAAATATAATTTTGAAATAATTCACCCATAAGTTAGAATAGAATAGAATAGAAATATGCTTTATTGTCACTGAAAATTATACAAATTTTATGGACAAAGCTTAAGATAAAGTCAGACAAAAAATAATAATAACAATAACAAATACAATTTTCTGAAATTTTGATAAATCGTCAATATAAAAAAAATACAAGTTAGTAAAGTATAGAAAAAAAAACAAAATCGATATATTGCAAAAATTAATAGAAATTGCAAAGTGAACATACACAAAATAAAATACAGACATAGGAACTAATAGGTTTAAGCTGCTGCATGTGACACCCAAATATAGATAAGTTTGGTTACTTGTACATTACTGTAATTTATTAGTTCGTCATTAAGAAACTCTTCTACTGAATAATATGGTCTTTTAGATGGATGAGCTTTTGTCATTTTACGGAACTTGGGGAAATATGTTGCAGATTTGAGTTGTACAGGGAGATGGTTGTATAGTTTTTTTGCGGAATGTAATATAAATTTATTTACTAACTCAGAGGACGGGATAGGTAAATAGACATCAAAAGTTGAATTTCTGGTGGAGCAGTCATGATGAGGCTTTGCTGAAAAGACATGCATGTGTTTACGAATTAAGCAAACAGTTTCTAAAATATACAAAGATAGAAGGGTTAAAATTCCGTGATCTTTGAAGTAACTTCTGCAATGTGTTGTTCTTCTGAGGCCAAACAGATACCTTATAACAGAAACTTTTTTGTAATTTAAAAATAACATCTAATTGGGCAGCTGTACTAGAACCCCAAAAAGAAGACCGTATCGAAGATGAGGCTCGAACAAGGAAAAATATGTTAGTTAAGAAGATGCTAAATTGAGTTCGTTCTAAACAGATCTTATAGCATAGCAGGCTGAGGCGAGTTTCTTACTTCAAAAATCTATATGAAGAGACCATTTGAGGTTGCTGTCTAAAAAGATATCAAGAAATTTTACAGAATTACAGAATCAACGGTAGATATCTGGACGTTATTAACAAGCAGGGGTTGAAGACCACTTTTATAGGATAATGCTACTGTCTTATCCACGTTAAAAGAGAGTAAATTAAAGTCAGACCAGGTTTTTATCGTAGGCAAATCAGAAGTTTTAGTTGCGTGAAGAGATGCAATAGTTGATTTGCTCCAAGTGATACTGGTATCATCAGCAAAAAGAAAAATTTTGCCATCGATTTTTAAATTAATGATGTCATTTATAAAGATAAGGAATAGTAGAGGACCCAATACTGAACCTTGTGGTACTCCACATACAATGTTTTTGAGACTAGAATCGGTATCATTTGCTCTAACTAGTTGTTTCCTATTATTCAAGTAAGATTGGAACCAATTCAAAGAAATACCTCAAATTCCATAGAAATTTAGTTTTTTAATCAAAATGTGATTTACACAATCAAAAGCTTTGGCATAGTTACAGAAAACAGTGGAAGCATAAAGATTATTGTTTAGTGCTTGGTAAACCTCATTAAGCAAAGAGAACATGGCATCAGCGATACATTTATTAGTTAAAAAACCGAACTGATGTTGGGATAAGATGTTGTTATTAATGAGAAAGGACATAAGTCGAGTTTTTATGAGTCTCCCAATAATGTTGGAGAGTACCGGTAGTAAGGCAATAGGCAATAGGTAACTAAGGCAATAGTTGCAAGTACATATTAGATTTTTCACCACCCTTATGAAGAGGAATAATAATGGCTATCTTTAGGCACTCTGGGAATTTATCTGCGTGAGTTCTGTTTCGAAGATCGTTTATTATGGACCAAGTTTCTTTTGCAACACTTTTAGAGCTTCTTAGATAGTAGGCTTTTTTCGCTGATTTGATGAGTTTTAGGTAGGTTACCCTGTAATTGGTGATATATTGAGTGACAGAGACGTTTGTAGCAAATTTCTTGATATATAATAGTGAGCGCATATTCTTGGCTGATATGCGGTTACCTTTGGTAGCCCAGGGTTTGTGATGTTTTGGCTTAATTTAAATTAAAGGAAATGCCTTATTGAAGATACTGACAAGCTTTTTTAAAAAATCGTTTAAATTACAGTCGAGGTCCGCACAAGGAAAATGCCACTCAGAAGTTAAGCATAAATTTTGAAATTTATGAAAATTCCGAGCGGAAAAAATCCTACCTAAACGTCGGGTTTTCGAGGAGGGTTTGCTAAAAATGTTAAACTTCGTAAATACTGCTTTATGATCTGATAATCCCGCATTAATAATTGTAGAGCAGACATCAAGGGGTGAGCAATCTGAGACCATATAGTCAATTATGGTAGATGAAATTTTTGTAAACAGGAGAATTAACGTGCATTGAGAGACCATACGATTCAAATATGTTGACCAAGAACATTTGGGTAGCACAAGCAGCATCATGATTAATGTTGAAGTGCCCACATAGAATATTTCTGCTTTTATGAGGCAAGTTATCTAACAAATTTAGCAGGTTCTAAAAAAATAGTTCCACAGAAGGGTCAGGTGATCTTTAGATGCAAATAATGTAAAGATTAAGATTTTTATTATAAACTAAGGAGAACTCAATGTGTCAGATAAAAAGCTGAAATCATTGTTAAAAAATATCTTTGTTAAAGTGTATACAGGCGAAATACAATTAATATTTCAGTTACGCATTTTTGCAATAATATTTCAAAATGTATCTGCAGTAGAATCCTAATTAACTGTTCGCGGTTTACCCGGGCTGCGGATTATCCATGCTATGCTATGATTTCCATTATTCAAATTGCATTTTTGAGGTTTCATCGAAATAGAATATCATAGTAAATCACTCGATTGAAACTATACACCGCGCCGTGGGGGAGACGCATGGTGCAATATCGATAGCGCCAGTGCTCTGGGAATCCCTGGAAATAATTTGCTTGTCATCTACTGCTGTGTGTTACGCCGAATACGTGAGATTTAGTTGTGCAAAGTGCAATAGAAAAGAGTCAATACTCTGTTATGTTCTTAACACGTGTCTTTGTTTTCAAAATGGGAGCAAGCAACCATTCTTAAACGCAAAAAAATGTTTAAATGATAAAACAAAAACTAGAGGAAAATATCCATTCCATGGAGTGGACACGATATAGTGTAGTCACTGAAGATTTTCACCTCAGATTTCGTTGAACCTTCATCAATTTTCATCAAAAATTGTTAAGTAGTTAGATGATACCTCAAGGAACAAAGGTGACATGATGCCAACTTCGCTTTTACTCTGGGAGTGGATGCCACCGCATCTCGGAGTGAAAATTATTTTATTAACAATAATACCATAAGTCGATAAAGGGACAAATTCTAAGCAAAACTTGTTATATAAAGTTATTAACATAAATCAACACTTTTTGAGTTATTAAAGATCAAAGATTTTATTTTTTCGCAAAAAATGCATGTTTTAAAGCTATTTGTTACGTATAACTTAATAACTAAGTTATAATTACCAAAATTAAAGATAATCAAAATTTGAATACACTGCTTACTAAAAGAACTAAACTTATATTAATTCAAAGTGAGTTATGGGTAAAATTGAATGTATATTTTTTTCGACGAGTACTCAAATCTAAGTATTCAAGCTTAAATAACAGGAAAACGATGCATTTTATAAAATATACCTGCAAAACACTTGTCAAAGCACTACAGAATACCTATTAAATAAGCATAAGAAGAAGAGAATAGCTTCAAAATTAAGCAAGTTATGATGAAAATGATTTCCCTTTCGATTTTTTTAGTAAAAAGTGAAAAATAAAACGTATGCCATTTCCACAAAAATTAAAATTTATTGTAAGCCTCACAAGAATTTCTTTATATTAGCATAAGTAATCATTTTTCAACAATTTTGACCGGTTTAGAAGGCATATTTTTGAAATAAAAGTATGACTTAAACAAATCAGAATTTTTAAAATTTTCTTAATTTTCATTTTCTTTTGATAATAACACCAAAAATACTCAATATACGTAAAGATAATATACATATAACCAAATTTTAGTTTTTTCTATAGCAAATATTTTACCTCAATTACTATTTCTGTGGGGTAAAAATTAACTGATATAAAAATGTTTAAATCTCAAATTTTGCTGCGAGAACCATGTAACCGGGTTCATTTTACCTTTTATTTTTAAAAAAGTAAGCGGTTTAAAATATTAAGTTTAATGTAGTTTAATAGCCCTGGAAGTGGAAAGTATCTTTCAAATGGTGTTTAGGTGAATCTGATATCGTAAAAATCAACTGAGTTATTTAAAAAACACAATAACATTTTTGGAAAAAATTTTAAAAGATAAATTTTGAACAATTCTTAGAGCATAAATTTTAATGCTATCGACTCGTTCGGGAGCTCATTTGATAGATATTTCTAAGTACTTAGACAAATGTTTAATAAGTTTATGTCATAAAATGCATCATTTTCGCGTTATTTAAGCTTGAATATTTAGACTTGGGTACTCACCGAAAATAATATACATTTAATTACCTATAACTCACTTTTAGTTAACATCAAATGGTTTTTCTAGAAAGTAGTTTATTTTATTTTTGATTTCTCAATAGATTGAGAACGACTCGAAGGGCGACCGAACGAGCTATGTTAAGAGTATTTCTGCGGGAACATACACGAAATGAGGACGTGCGATGCAGGACGAAGGTGGAAGATGTAATTGGAAGAATTGCGCAAATAAAATGGAACTACGTAGGACAAGTGGCACAACAAAACAACGAAAGGGAGACGGGAAATATTGTACCGGGTGTCCCAATAAGAATGGCTCTCGGCCATATCTCAGGAACCGTTTATAGTAGAGCTTTGAAATAAAAAAATTTATAGCAAAAGTTGCCTCAGGAAAAGCCTGGAAATTATTTTCATAATTGTGGGTCCACCGCTAGAGGGCGTAATTTAATATTAAAAATAAAAAAATCTAAATTTTACAAAATTTTCCTAACGAAGGGGCACTGGAAATCCGATTATTGTATTCTTCATCAAATTCTGCGCATACTTGATTTAACAAGTTTAACTCTACCTTTGCAAATAAGAGGTGGGGGTGAGTGGGAACCTTGTTATGAAAAAATGGCTGTAAGTCCGGTTCTGCTAAATCAAATTGTGAAAACTGGGTCTTGTTGAAGACAGATCTTTTTCTTCAATGTAAGCGTGATAATTTTGAACCATCCTAATAAGTAATAAGCCAGCTGGGAGGCGTTATTTAATTTTTTTCAGAAATCCAGTTCTCTTTGTAAAATATTAAATACAAGTATGCATTTTTAATCACACTTTATAAAATTAGATTAAATTAGCAATAGAATAGCGAAAACCGCATGTCGATACCTTTTTTCTATCTCAAGATATCTCGAGAAACGTGTAAATTTTATAGATAACTGTTACTATCACCGGTAAACTAAGTTAATGAAAAGTAGTGTGCTGTGGAAAAAAACAAAATAATATTTTCCAGATGTCAACGTATAAAAATATAATTAATTAAAACAACAATATAAAGAGAAACAATACTATTAAAATTAAATATAACACAGAACAAAAAGAACTACTTAGTGACGACCTAAATATTCAAACTGTTGCCCATCATACACTACTCTAGAATACATTATCCAGAGAATACTAAACGCCATTCAAAGCATATCGAGAGCAGAAATTGAGGCTGCTGTTCAATCTACTCTTGAAAGAGTAAATGTTTGCAACGAAAATGATGGGCAAAAATTTGAACGTTTATGTCATCACTAAATAGTTGTTTTTGTTTCTTTGTAATAGGGCTTTTCAACGCTTCTCATTTGTTTCGAGCCTCTGTCATATGCCGTATAATCCGTGTATAATATTAATATACGAGATATGAACGAGGCTCGAAACAAATGAGAAGCGTTGAAAAGACCTAATATACGTTGACAGCTGGAAAATGTTTCTTTGTTGTTTCCATAGCACACTACTTTTAATGAATTTCGTTTACCGGTGACAGTAACAGTTATGTTTTTAAATTTACACGTTTTGTAAGATATCTCGAGATAGAAAAAAGGTATTAACATGCGGTTTTCGCTATTCTGTTGCTAATTTTGTCTAATTTTGTAATATGGTATTAAAAATGCATGTTTGTATTTAATATTTTCCAAGGAACACTAGATCTCTGAAAAAAATTAAATAACGCCTTCTAGCTGGCATATTACTCAGTAAGTTGGTTCGAAATCATAACTTTTACATTGACGAAAAAGATCTGTCTTCAACAAGACCAAGTTTGCAAAATTTGATTAAGCAGAACCGGACTCACAGCCAGTTCTTCATAACAAGGTTCCCACTCACCCCCACCTCTTATTTCCAAAGGTAGACCTAAACTTGTCAAATCAAATATGCGTAGAATTTTATGAAGAATACGACGATCGGATTTCCAGTGCACCTTCATTAGGAAAATTTTGTAAAATTTAGATTTTTTAATTTTTGATATTCAATTACGCCCTCTAGCGGTCGTCCCACAATTATGGAAATAATTTCCAGGCTTTTCCTGAGGCAACTTTTGTTATAAAATTTTTTATTTCAAAGCTCTACTATAAACGGTTCCTGAGATATGGCCGAGAGCCATTCTTATTGGGACACCCGGTACATTGGAGCCCACGCGAACACAGTCATTGTAGAGGAAGTCATACTACAAAAATGATGGCTAGTCGGCATCAAAGCAAAGATGGGGAGAAATTGGAACCAAATAGCACAAAACAGAGAAGAACGGAAGTGTATGCAAATAGACTAAAGAAGAAGAAGAGGAAAGTACGGTATCACAATTACGAATCTATGATGTTAGCAAGCAAACAATACGCGTTATTAATAAAGACAAAGTGAAACTACAAAATTTCCTATCTCAGTGTGACTCTTTCATCTGTACGCAAAGCATTGAAAAGGTCGACATCTCAACAACACGATGAAGCACTTTTCGAGTGCTTTGCTACGAAAAAACTGGGGAGCGTCAGAGCGTCTCAATTTCTGGGCCAAAACTTGAAAATCAAAGATACTTTCAATGCATCCAGTGATTAATTAAATCGATTTAAAAAACGTCATGGAATCTGCTTATCATAGACTAAAATTAACTGTGATTAGAAAGTCAAAAAATTCTAACGGGTTCAAAAACCTGAAACCGAAAAATCTTCCAGTTCATTTTTATACTGAACATGCTGCCTGGAAAACTTGGAATATCCTTCAATATTGGTTACATAAAATGTTATTCCTTAAGCAGTCTTATTTAAAAAAGACAAGTTGCCATAAAAATCGCTTCTTCTTCTGGATAATGCTTATCCAAATGAGCGAGCCCTAAGATCTGAAGATGAAAATTTCTTCGTTCTTATTTTCCCCCAATGTACATCAAATGTTCAACCAATGCACCAGAGAATTATTGATACAATGAAACGCCTCTACAGAAGAGAATTTATGATGAACTTTTTGGATGAAGTTGATCTGATGAAGTTTTTAAAATCGTTCACCATTAAAGAGATTCTTACAAAATAATGACGCCAGTTAGAAGATAGAATATAACAATAAGGAAACTACTACAATAAGGAAAATAGCTGATCTAACTGATTTAGTCCGCAACGCCGATATTGTCGAAATAGTTGTTTTGAGTCAGCCCGTTGTGTCACAACCTGTTTCATCCGAAAATGACAGACAAGACGAGAAAAATTATAGAATGGCGATAATCAAAACAATAAATAAATAGGACAACATATTTGTACGTAATGCTTACTTTGAACAAACCCATTTTATATTTTTTGTACTTCTTTAATAGATACTTGTAACCTAGCAGTATTTTTTAGTTTCAGATACTGACTGCCTTATAATGGCAGGGGAGAAATATCCAGAGATAAAGGGCGAGGGCGAAGAACCAACAGGCTATTATAATTATGGTGAGTATAGTAAATTATATTTATACAGTGTGCTGGAATAAGAAGTGTTAACCCCCTTTAATAACTTATTTATTTCTAGCACATAAGCAAAACGCTCGGACAGGTCGATTTTTAAAATAATCAAAGTGTATTATAACATCAATGTTTCGAACTTTACGCGATCCCTCTTCAAGTGGCAGGCAAAACTTTGGTTTTTTTAATGGGAAAGTATCATGTGATAGCTCATTTAAAAGCGTTTGAACTATTGATTACAAAAATGTATAATACTTTAATCCTTTTTAAGAGCGTAGGCGCAAAATTTCGATCGAATTGTTTTTAAACGCATTCATTTTTTTCGAATCCTGAGAAAACAATTAGTATTTTAAAAAAATTTAAACGCAGAATAAAAGATTACATTATTACCGAGGGCTGAAAGTCCCTTAGAATAAACAAAAGTTTCTTTTGAGTGATATATTTGAAATTAAAAATCCGAGTAAATTTTCTTTTCTTTCCACCCCTGTGACTTATTAAAATAATCATTATAGAAGTTCTCAGGGACTTTTGACCCTCGATAATATTGTAGTATTTCATTCTGCGTTTAAATTTTTCAAAAATACTTATTAGTTTTCTCAGGATTTGAAAAAAATAATACATTTCAAAATAATTCAACCGAAATTTTGCGCCTACGGTCTCAAAAAGGATTAAATTATACATTTTTGCAATCAGTCTTTCAAGAGCTTTTAAATGATGTGTCACATGATGTACTTTCCCATTTAAAAAAATCAAAGTTATCACTCTCACCTGAAGAGGGACGGCGTAAAGTTCGAAACATTGATGCTATAATATACTATGATTATTTTAAAAACCGACCTGTTCGAGCGTTTTGTTATGTGCTAAAAATAAATATAAATAAGTTAGTAGAGAGGGGGGGTAACACTTATTCCAGCGCACTGTATGTAATCTATTATATTTGTCCAACTTTTTAATGTACATACGATAGTTAGAGTTCTATATATTTTATTTATTACAACCAACGTATTGAAAAAAAATTTAATACATGTCGACGTTTTTGCAAATATCAATCTAGTTATTTTCAAGTTTTTTACTAAAAATTATATCTCAATTTGATTTATAAACTAATAAAATGTATCTCTCCCAATCCTTTCATTTTACATCTTACAACTTAGAGCAATGAGTGACCAATGGTACCCAAAAGATATAATTTGGTGTATTAACGATATTCTTATTTTTTTTCTTTGATACCAAAGGAAGGCAATAAAATCAACTAAAAATTAATAAGGAGATAAATAATCGAACATCGCATACTAGAATATCATTAAGGAAAACAAATATAATCCGTGCTTAAGTTTCAGTGCTCTTGATCATGAGCGACATCTTGACCATGAAAATGCGAGATCATAGATTCGTTTGTTTTGTTTGACTTATCTAATTCCTAGTTTAGTGAAAATTTTACATATTTATAGGTAATCATAAGTGTTTTAGGATTTCTGAACACGAATACGCCATTAGTTTCAACCCCCGGAGCACCTGGTGTCCATGGTCATTGTTAAGGCACGTCATCTTTTGGAGTTTAAAGGGTTTTCGGTCCTTATATATGTATAAGGTTCTTGATCTCTTAAGTGGAGCATTAAGCTTTAGTGAAAACGCGCCATCGGGTTCTCATTCTAAGACTTTCCTGACCTCTTATCTCGACCGCGATGGATCTTCTCCAAGTTTGTGCTGGGCGACCTTTTTCTTGTTCCTTGTCTGACCGACTCAACCCCACTTTCTGGACCTTATTTCATTTTCTACCCACTTTTGTTCGGTCAGGTGTAGTAGATCTTCGTTTCTGATGATGTAAGGCCGGAAAATAGACATAGACATTTGTTAACAAAGACCTGCAGTTTGTCTGTAAGGTTTTTTTGTCACTTTTCAAGTTTCACATCCATAGAGTGGAACGAACATGATATTTGACTGGAAAATTCGGATATTTGTCCTTGTTGTATACTCGTAAGACCTCCATACAGGGTTTAGCATGCTGAATGCTTGTTGAGCTTTTCGTATCCTCATACGAATATCGTTTTCTGCATCTCCGTTTTCTGTTATAACAGAGGTAATCTATCAAAGGAACATTCGAAATCAACAAAAACCATGTATAGGGGTGTGTCCCACTCAACCGATTGTTTCATTATTACCCTCACAGCATTAATGTGGTCTATACGAAAACTACGACGATGGAAAGAGTACATCGAGGAACTATTTCATGACCAGAGACATCCAACTATGTAGATATTAATGAAGGTTGGGATATGAATTCAGATCATTCACCCATAATACTCACTGTGAGTGACACGATTATCAGAAAGGATTGTAACCCAATACTAACAAATAAACTAACAGACTGGGAAAGTTTTAGATCAATCCTTGAAGATAGAATTGAACTAGCAGTACCATTAAAAAAACCTGAACAACTAGATGAGGAAGTTGAGTTGCTTGTACAAAATATACAAAAATCAGCATGGGAAAGTACTCCTACTATAAGATCAAACGTCAAAGGAAACAACTATCCGAAAGAAATTAAAAAGTTAATTAAAGAGAAAAGAAAACTTAGAAGGAAGTGGCAACAAACCAGAGCACCCCAAGATAAAACAAATTTAAACAATGCTAGTCAAAAACTTAAAAGAGAGATTCAAAATATAAAAAATGAGTCAATCAGTTATTACCTGAGAGAGTTGACGGATAATAGTAGCACAGAGTACTCTCTATGGAAAGCTACAAAAAGGCTAAAAAGACCAGTAACCCACTCTCCACCCATTAAACTAGAAGATGGTAGCTGGGCTAGAAGTAATGAGCAAAAGGCAGAGATATTTGCCACATATTTAGAAAATACATTTAAACCGCATGATGACCAAAATAATGATCAAATTAGTCCAGAGAAATAAGGTTTTTCTCGTGACACATCCCCCTCCAGGCCGAAATCAAATTTTTTGAGTAGTATGGACATCTATATTATTAACCTATATGTTTCCTGCAGCCGATTTTGATGATATACATAGTTATAAACAAATGAAGATCGAAAAACGGTAAATTATCGCTATTTTCGTCTATTACCAAAAAGTTAAGCACTTTAAACAAATTTGAGAGTAAAAAACTCATAAATCGTATAAAAAACTTCAATATGGCATTCGCTGAATATGTCCAACCTTATTGGTTGCTTAGAAAATTGCAAAATAAATCATAAATATTGAGTTTTTATAAATATTCGTAACTTAGGTAAAAATTAACTTAGAATCTTCTTATTATGCGGAATGCCGAGACTTCTTGTACTTAAATTATATTTTAAATTTCAAAGCAATTGGTCAAATAGTTTAAAAGTTATTTAATTTATTTTTCCCAAATTCATCTTTTTTGCAACACTATAAGTCAGAAAATTATGAGGTTACAATAATACTTCGGACAGTTTATGAAAGAAGAACATTTATACTATTACCTTAATTAAAAATAAATGACAAAAAATAATTTTAAACAGTGTAAAATTATTTTGCAAAAACATGTCCATTTTTTACTAACTTATAAACAATTAAAATAACTTTTTAACCGCTACCCGTAGAAAAATTATTTTTTCATATTTAGAAAGACTGAATTTTTATACACATTTAGAAAGAAAAACAACTGTTCTAGGACATTTAGGGACAAAGTTAGCCCCCCCCCCCCATTTTTTTAATTCACATGTTTTTGCAAAATTAGTTTGCAATATCTATAACTATCTTTTGTCATTTTTTTAAATTAAATTAATACTGTAAATTTTCTTCTTTCATAAACTATCCAAAATATTACTGTAACTTCATCATTTTCTGACTTACAGTGTTGCAAAAAAAATTAATTTTGGATAAACAAATTAAATAACTTTTAAACTATTTGACCAATTGCTTTGGAATTTAGGGTGTAATTTAAGTACCATAAGTCTCAGCATTCCATGTAATAAGAAGGTTCTAAGTTAATTTTTACATAAGTTATGAATATTTATAAGAACTCAAAATTTATAATTTATTTGGCAATTTTTTAAGTAACCAATAACGATAGACATATTCAGCGAACGCCATATTGAAGTTTTTTATACGGTTTATGAGTTTATTACTCTCAAATTTGTTTAGAATGCCCAATTTTTTAGTAAGAGACGAAAAAAGCGAAAATTTACCGTTTTTTGATCTTCATTTGTTTATAACTATGTATATCATCAAAATCGGCTGCAGGAAACATATAGGTTATTATTATAGATGACCATATTACTCGAAAAATTTGGTTTCAGCCTGGTGGGGGATGTGTCACCAACACGATATTTTTTTTTTCTTATTTCTCTGAACTAAATATCGATAGAGCCTAATCAGACAGAGGAGAGAATCAGACCAACATCCCCGAAGGAAGTAGCTGATGAAATAAAAGACAATATAAATCCTAAGAAGGCACCAGGATACGATCTAATTACTGGAGAATTACTAAAAAACCTGCCTCGTAAAGCCAAAGTCAAATTGACCAACATCATTAATGCTGCATTTAGATTGAGATATGTTCCAATGGAAAATAGCTGAGGTTATAATGATACCAAAACCAGGAAAATCACCAAATGAAGTGTCTTCATATAGACCATTATCACTTTTACCAGTGATGTCGAAGCTTTTTGAGAAACTTCTGCTAAAAAGAATAAAACCAATAATAGAAGAGAAAAAATGATTCCAAACCACCAATTTGGCTTCTGTGTGTGTGTTTATGTTTTATTGGCACTGGTTTAAGCAACCAACTGGCCAGTCAATGTGTTTTGAATTCTCTCTTTTACAAAATATATGCTTAGTATCTAAATTTAAAACTATTAGTACTACTGTTTTTTTTTACTCTGTTTTTTTTATTATTTTTTTTATTATATTTTTTAACATTTTTTTTATTACATTTTTTATTTTTTTTTATTTTTTTTTTATTTTTATTTTTTTTTTTTATTTTTTTTTTATTTTTTTTTTAGTTTTTTTTTTTTTTTTTTTTGTATATTTTTTTTATCGCGCTAAGACCTAAACCCGATTCAACCTCGCGGAGGTTTAGATCTTAGTAACTTTTTATTTTATTTAATTTTTTTTTTTTTTTTTTTATTTTTTTTTCTTTTTTTCTCAGAGCTTTAATTTTAAACAATTAACATGGTTGTATAAAATTTTATAAACATCTAGATTGTTTGATTGTAAAAGGTATATAAGATTAAAAGGAAATTGTACATTAACTTGAACTAGATTGGCAAAAAAGTTTGATATTTCAATAAAATGTAAAGGACATTCTAACAGCATATGTTGTAGATCAGCTAGCTCTCCACATAAACATTCATCATTATCTACAAGTCCTATTTCTCTTTTGTAGACTGGAGTCAGACAGTGATTACTTCTTATTCGACAAATAGTTTTGATAAAGCCTTTGTTGGAAACTTGATTAAACCATGTCTTGATGGGAAGTGTAGGCTGGATTTTTTTGTAATAATTTCCTTTGTCTGAATTATTGTATTGTTCCTGCCATTTCGTCCGTTTGATAGATCTCATAATAGAAATTATGTCTCCCATAGGAAGTTGATAAGTATGCAGAGTGGATTCCTTCGTTGTTGCTTTTTTAGCCAGATCATCTACTATTTCGTTGTTTTTTATACCAATGTGTGCTTTTATCCAACACAATATTATATTTTTGCCCGATTTCAAAGCTTCACTGTTCATTGCTATGATGTCACTGATGATATAATTTTCTGCAAAATTATGTACATTATATTTCAATGTCTTTACAATGCTTTGGCAGTCTGTAAATATAACATAATTGAGTTCTTTTTGATTAATACATATTTTGTATGCTTCTTTGATTGCAATAAGTTCAGCTGTGAAAATTGTCATTTTATCAGGTAATCTGTTGTTTATTTTTATACTTTTTTGTGGGTAATATATAGCATATCCAACTTTTCCTTCCATTTTTGAACCATCCGTATATAATTTCTGATAACTCCCCCAGTTTTTTTGTACACACTGAAGGTGGTCTATTTTAGTAAGGAAGTCTGTCGCACGAATATTACTTAAATGACAGTTAACTGGAGATAAATAATCTTCATAATTTAGCTTTCGAGACGAGCTTTGTTCAATTTGGTGTATGTCGCCAATGGAATTAGAAACGTTGAGGAAGCTTTCCACAACTAAAAGCAGTTTCTTTTTTTCCCAGTAATAATGAGTTAGGTATGAGGTGGTTAAATGAACAATTTTATTTAATAGCAGTTTATCGTTAACCGCTGTTTTAACTATAAATTTCTCACTTAGGTATTCCCTGCGTAATGAAAGTGGAGGTTCATTAAGCTCACATTCCATGACCAATATAGGTGTGCTACGAAGATAACCAGTGCATAACCTAAGTGCCTTATTTTTGATCCTCTCGATTTTTTGGAGTACAGAGTTTGATGCTGAGCCATAAAAAATAGATCCATAGTCTAAGATTGATCTTATCAAATTTCTGTATAGTAATATTGATATGTTTGGATCAGCTCCCCAGTTACTGACACTTACAGTCTTCATGATATTCATTGCATTTTCCATTCTTCGTAATATGTAATTTGTGTGTTCTTTCCAATTTAATTTGGAGTCTAAAAATACGCCAAGAAATTTTATTGAAGTTTTATAAGGAATACTAGTATTATCAAATTGTAGATGGCTTTGAGGAACATATCGTTTTTTAGTAAAGGTAACAATGGTTGATTTACTCTCTGATATTGTTAAGTTATTATCGGTAGCCCATTTTTTTATAATATTCAATGTCGATTTAAGGTAGTTATTACATCTATCTCTATTGACTTATTTTCTGCATATATCGCAACATCATCAGCGTACTGTAGGATTTTTATGTGTTGAGGAAGTTTAGTTTCTAAGTCAGCAGTATACAGTATATATAATATAG
The DNA here is from genome assembly GCF_917563875.1 of Diabrotica virgifera virgifera. Classification (NCBI taxonomy): domain Eukaryota; kingdom Metazoa; phylum Arthropoda; class Insecta; order Coleoptera; family Chrysomelidae; genus Diabrotica; species Diabrotica virgifera. Next base: position 44,894,543 of record NC_065445.1, on the reverse strand, counting down.
GACTTAGGATGCTACCCTGAGGTAGTCCCAAAGATGTGTATCGGGAGTTAGATTGATCTCCATTTAATCTAACGTGAACTGCTCGATTAATGTATAAGTTAATGATGTTCCATGTTACTATCTCGGGTATTCCTATTTCCAACATTTTCGCGTATAGTATGTGAAGATTAACGTTGTCGTAAGCCCCTTTTATATCTAAGAACAAAGCACTAACTGCTTTCTTATAAGTAAAGGAACTATAAATGTCTATTAAAAAGTGGCAGAGGCTATCTTGTGTGGATTTACCTTTTCTAAAACCAAACTGACTTCTTGGTAATAGGTCGTTCTTTTCTAGCCAAAATTCCAGACGGTTTTTAATAAGTCTCTCATATGTTTTTAGTATACAGGAAGCCAGACCGATTGGACGGTAAGAATCCCAATTCTTTGATGATTTTCCTGGTTTTAAAACCGGGATAATAGTGTAAACGTGCCAATCGTCAGGAATCTTTATGCGGCGCATCCAAATTTCATTATATATATTTAGTAGTGCAGCCTTACCAATTCTTGAAAGATTTGATAGCATCGAGTAATGGATATTATCGGCACCTGGTGCTGAATTTGAGTTTTTCTTCAACGCAAAGTTTAGTTCAGTGGCAGAAAATGGTTTGACTAGGAAACGGATTGGTTCTGGATAGTCGTACAGAGCATTTAGTTGTAAATCAGGAATTACTAATTCTGCAGACGGCGGTGTGATATTTTGATGGAACTCTTCTATCCACGAAGCTTCCGACAGAATAACAGGGACTTTGTTCTTTGTTTTTCTATTTTTTATTCGGTTAACTTTTGACCATACATCTTTAATAGGGACTGACCTATTTAGGGATCCGACATAATCTCTCCAGCTATTTCTTTTAGTTTGTTTAGTGATCTTCTTGACATGTGCATCATCTTTTTTATACTTAAGTAGGTTTTCATGGTTTGGATTTTCTTTGAATATACAAAAACTTTCCTGTCTTCTTCTGACTGCTTCTTCACATTCTAAATTCCACCAGTATTTTCCTCTGGAAGTCGGTTTTTTTATTTTAAATTTGGGGATGCAGTAGGATGCAGTTGTATTTATATTGTGCAAAATTTGTTCATAAGAATTTATATCTTTAAATTGAGAGAATACATCTTCCGAATACTGTTCATATAATTTCCAGTCGGCATTCTTTAAATTCCACTTTTGTGAATATGGATTATATGTATGAGTTGGTTGATCCTCTAACTCTACTCTTATAGGTGTATGGTCTGAACCAAATAGGTCTTGAAGTGTTTTCCAAGTGATCAGGTGGTTTAAGTCAGGAGTACAAATGGTCAGGTCTATTGCCGATTTCGAGAAGTTCCTAAAGAAAGTAGGAGAGCCATCATTTTTGAATATTAAATTATTATCGTCTATACAGTCCATCAAGATTTTACCTTTCATATCTGTTTGGTTGTCTAGGCCCCAGGCAATGTGGTGAGCATTAAGGTCACCTCCTATTATAAATGGTCTTTCCATAGATGTTATGAAATTGTTCCATTGTTGTAACAATAACTTGGTTCCTGGGGGAACATACATAGATATAAATGTGACAGTATATGACTTAAACTTTATTTTTATTGCTACTTTATTGACGTTTATTAAATCTACTTTCATGGTGACTTCCTCGTAATATAGGTTTGAATTTATTAAAATTGCTGAGCCACCGCCAACAGTTACTGAAAAGCGGTCGTCTCTGACAATATTGTACCCGTGAAAGTTATAATACTTTTCTGGTTTAAATCTAGTTTCTGATAATAATGCGATATCAACTTTCTGGTCTTCTAATAGGTGGATAAGGTTTTCTCTATTAGAGTTAGCCGATCTACAATTCCATTGACAAATTACCAATCTATTCATTATTATATAAGAGAGAACTTAAAACTGATTGAATTGAATTTACTAGAACTGATTTTTCTGGAATTTCAAAATTTTTGTGATTTATATTAGAGATAATACTTGTAACTATATTTGATATTAATTCTGTTAATTCTTTTGATGGTTCATGTATTTTAGATCCTTGTTCTGGATTAAATGTAGATTGATACGAAGAAGAGGTGATAATACCACCAGGTCTGTTGGACATGGGGTTTAACTTTATTATTTTTTGATGTTCCATTGTTACTTGGTCTGGTGAGGAAGAGATAGGTCGTTTGTATTTTGGTGGTTTTATTATTGTATATCTATTTGAAACTGAAGGTAGAGCGAACTGATTGGAAGATGTTTGAGACGTGGACAATTGAGTAAAGGAATATGAAGAGGATGGTGCATTCATATTTGGAGTTTGATGAGAATTTATTGAGGAATTATTGGCTGCTATAGATGCATAAGTTATCTTAGGAAAGAGTTTAATTGTTTCCTTAAAAGATAAGCTGTTTTCAGACATATAATGTTTTATTTTCTTTTGGCGATCAAATTCTGGGCATATCTCCCATTCATTAGTGAAGTGTTCACCTTCACAGGATAGACATTTTTTGTTAAACGATGATAAAGAACAAGAATCGGAAAGGTGAGATTCATGACACTTAAAACAGCGAGGATTACTTTTACACTGCTTACTCATGTGCCCATACCTATAGCAGTGGTAACAGATAATTACCTTTTGCTGGTATTTTTCAACAGTGTGTAAGACATGATTAATTACTACATACTTTGGTATATTCTGGCATTTAAAAGACACAATAACTGATTTTGTTGGATTAAATATTACTTTGTCATCTGCTACTATTTTTCTTGTTATTCGTTTCACATACTCAACCGAGAATTTGCAATGGTGATCAAATTCCTTTATTCTATTTTTAAGATATTCTTCCGATATATCTGAATCTATATCCCTTACTACACCTAGTTTAAACAATTGAAATTTTGGAATGTATGCGGTCAGATTTTTTTGAATAAGGAATTTGGAAGTAACTAAAGCATTTGCGCTACTATAATTTTTAAATGAGACCCTAACTCGGTTGCGTCCGATTGAGTCAATTTTTTTTATATAATTGTCAATTTCTGGATGTAACGTAAATAGGATCTCGCCTATTTTAACAGCGTTTAATTTTCCTGTAAAATTTAAACTGGAGTTTTCAATGAAAATGTAAAAAGGTCCTAAATCAATTTTTTCGTATAAATAAACAGGCCTGGTTTTTTCTGGTTGATCTGAGTTTACTAAAGTATTTTGTTTTTCATTAATATTGTTAAGATTAATACTACTACTTATCTTATTTTGAGGCTGGTTGGGTAGAAATCCATTTAAATCTTGTAAATCACAGCTACTATCCATCGAATTCTCAATATCAGGCGGTTCGCCTCCACTAGATGACTCCATAGAGGAGTTTTCAAGTAACGTTTAACTTATGAACACTTTCAAAATGTAAACTAAATAAGGAAAAGTTTAACAAAACTAAACAAACTAAATTAGAACGGTATAAATCAAATAATCCGCCAAAAATTAATATTTTTCGGAGAGATTTCCAAATTTAAATTAACTTTGACATTTATTTTGTCAAAATTGCCAATTTGGCTTCAGAAATAAACATTCTACGATTGATCAGGTACACAGAATGACTAACATAATTGAGAAATCATTAGAAGAAAAGAAAGTCTGTTCTACAATCTTTTTAGACGTAGCTAAGGCCTTCGACAAAGTTTGGCATGAAGGTTTAGTCTACAAACTCAAAATTCTTATGCCTAAACAATATTCAGAAATACAATCATATATATCTGACAGATATTTCAGAATTAAGCAAGAAGACGTGTACACTGATCTAAAAGAAATCAGAGCAGGAGTCCCTCAAGGAAGCGTATTAGGTCCTGTTCTCTACCTGTTATACACATACGATATACCTGAAATGGAAAATGATACTATAGCCACATTTGCAGATGACACCGCTATCTTAGCAGTAGGTGATACCAGCGAAGAAGCAGCAGAAAAATTACAGTTGGCAATCAATAAAATACACAACTGGACTAAAAAATGGAAAATCAAATTAAATGAATCTAAATCTATTCATGTCAATTTTACAAATACAAAAATCGAAAACATTCCAATTAGAATAAATGATGCCCAAATACCATATGCATCTTCTGCAAAATATTTAGGTATCACACTTGATGCAAGGCTTCGCTGGAAAGTCCACATTAAAAAGAAAAGGGAAGAATTAGGTATCCGTTACAAAAAAATGTATTGGCTGATGGGAAGAAACTCTGCATTGTCCACATATAACAAAATACTTTTATACAAACAAATACTTAGACCAGTATGGATGTATGGTTGCCAACTCTGGGGCTGTGCCAATTCAAGTAATATTCAGATTATCCAGAGATTCCAGAATAAAGTATTACGGAACATCGTTGATGCTCCTTGGTATATCCGAAATGTCGACCTCCACAAGGATCTTGAGATGGAAGATGTAGACAAAGTTATCAAGAAGATGGCAGGTAGTCACGAACAACGGCTCCATAGTCATGTAAACATCGAGGCCATCCAGCTCCTCGATAATACTGGGCTAGAAAGAAGACTCAAACGAAGAAAACCATTTGAGTTAGTGTAAAGTGTTAGTGTAAAAGCAGAGCATAGTGTTGTATTGTGTGTTAGTTTTAGTATTAAAATTTCATACTTGTTAAAAAAAATAAGAGGACACCATAGGGTTAAGATCTTAGATTATGTATCATTTAGTAATATAAGTTAAAGAAGAACTGATAATGGTCAACTGATGACCAGATTTCAGTAGTCTAAACACAGCTTGTGTTTAATAAAAAAAAAAAAAATGACCAGAGAGAAGCTAGTACATCATCCGTAGATAGCCAAACCGGAGATGTGGGCCCAGAGATAACCAAATCAGAGGTTAGTCAGGCAATAGACTCTATGAAAACCAATAAATCTGCTGGTCCAGATGAATTACCTAGCGAGCTGATAAAGTTGGTCAACGAGAAAAACCTGGACATAATAGTAGAACTGTTCAACGCTATCTATACTACGGGAATCATCCCTAGAGAAATGTTGACATCAGCATTTGTGTGTTTGCCAAAGAAAGTGAATCCCAAAGAATGCAGTGACTCCCGAACCATAAGCTTAATGTCACATACCTTGAAAATTCTGCTGAAAATTTTCCACGCCAGAATACAGTCTAAACTGTAGCTGGATATTATTGACACTCACTATGGGTACCAGACGCAATGGTATGGGTACCAGAGTGGCATTATTCTCCTTCAACGTGCTGACACATTTTATTTATTTATTTATCGTATGGCTTAGATACAACAAGAACACATAATTTTAAAAAAAAAGTATATAAAACACTACATGAAGTATCACAAACGAACATCTAATGTATTAATATACTGTAAAACATTTTCGGTCGCATTCAGGAACTCATCGAAAACTCCAGGATATCGCCTTCGGGGGCATTCCTCAATAATGTGGCGGATGGTCTGCCGTTGCGCACCACAATCACACTCAGGAGTAAGGGCCTTTCCCCATCTATGCAAGCTGTCAGCACATCTACCGGTCCCTGTCCTTATTCTGTTCAGCGCCGTCCATGTATTGCAGGGCAGTTCAAAGCCTGGCGGTTTCTGATCGATACAGGCCATTTGGTGTGATTCCTGTGGTGAGTCGCTCTCCCATTGTCTTCTCCAAGCGTTGGTGAGGTCGAAATGTTCCTGATGTAGGGAGGTGGCCCTTAACAATGGGGGATATCTGGAGCGCAGTCTTTTCATTTCGATATCAAGCTTATCATGGTGGATGGGTAGTTGATGGTTAGCCTCGATTTTTCGATATTCTCTGAGAAGAGAATGACTTCTTCTTAGTTTAGGCGGTGGAATGTGACTCAGAATGGGAAGCCAATAGTTCGGTGTTGGTCGAATTGTACCTGAGATCATTCGCATTGTCTGGTTTAATTGGGTGTCAATGATCTTCGTGTGTTTGCTATTGAGCCATACCGGCGAAGCATATTCAGCCGCCGAGTATACGAGTCCGAGAGCGGATGATCTGAGTACGGAGGCTGAGGACCCCCATGTGGTGCCACATAGCTTTTGGATTATATTATTTCGCGTCTTCAGTTTTTCTGCCGTTCTTTGTAGGTGTTCCTTAAAACTTAAGGTTCTGTCAAGAGTCACTCCAAGATATTTTGGTGTTGAGTTATGAGCGAGTAGTCTGTTTTCAAAGTGAACGGAGAGTTTTTTGTTGGCTTGGGCATTATTAAGATGGAAATACATCTGTGCTGACACAGAGATGTTGGGATGTTAACCGTCCTCTGTACGTCTGTTTTATAGACTACAATAAAGCGTTTGATAAAGTAAAATATGATTGACTCATGGAAATTCTGAAAACTAAAAACCTAGATGAAAGAGATTTAAGACTAATAACACACCTCTATTACAATCAGAAAAAAATAGTAAGAATTGAAAAAGAAACCTCTGAAGATATGGAAATAAAGAGAGGAGTCAGGCAAGGCTGCATACTATCACCTCTATTATTTAACGCTTATTCTGAAGAGGTAATGCGAGAAACTCTGGAAGATAAAACAGTCGGCATAAGGATAAATGGAGTCTTAGTTAACAACATCAGATATGCAGAGGATACAGTAATAATAGCCGATAGTTTACAAGACTTGCAAAGACTCATGAGTACAATAGTAAGGTGTAGGGAGTACGGAATATCTCAATATCAAAAAGACGAAGTTTATGAAAATTAGTAAAAACAATCATAATACTAACGAAATCTTGATAGTATAGGGCCAGCAGATCAAAAGAGTAAAAAAGTACACTTACCTAGGAACACTTATAACAGAAAATAATGACTACACTGCAGAAATCAAAGTCCTATGTAGCAAAGACTTAACATTACCTCTTAAAGTACTATACTATGGAGTGGAATCATTGACGTTAAAGGTAGAGACAACGAGACGACTTAACGCCTTTGAAATGTGGACCTATAGAAGAATTATGAGGGTTTCCTGGGTAGATAGAGTTACGAACAACGAAGTACTGAGAAGAACAGGTAAAGAAAAGGAAGTTTAACTTACAATAATTAAAGAAAAAAACAGTATCTCGGACATGTGATGCGGGGCGAGAAGTATGGCATCCTGCGACTCATAATGCAAGGAAAGATAGATGGCAGAAGAAGCATCGGAAGAAGACGAATTTCATGGCTGAACAACCTGAGAGAATGGTTTGGATGCAGCTCAAAACCACTATTTAGAGCTACTGCCTCAAAAATTAAAATAGCTATGATGATTGCCAACCTCCGTAGCGGAGATGGCACCTGAAGAAAAAGAAGATGCAGGAGTATTCTGGTTTAAAGCCTGCTTGATTAGCTTGAAATTCATCCTTGTTTGTTAATCTTTTAAGTCTGATGGTCGTGAAAACTTTATTTATCGTGTTAAGCAAGCTTATTCCTCTTCAATTTTTTCACATCATTTTTCCAGTCCGCTGGAATGCGGTTTGTTTCCCACACCTCTAGGATTCTGGGAAGCAAAATTTCAGCAGTTAGATGCGGATCAGTTTTAAGTATTTCGGCAGCAATGTTATCGATTTCCAGGAACTTATTATTTCTCAGAGATTTGATAGCTGTTATTATCTCCGTTTTGGAAGGAGCGTCGCAAGATATATGCACCGGTAGGTACTGTATTCAAAAATCGATTTATTCCGTTGTTTTAGTTTTAAATGCGCGGCTCTACCTGCAGTGAACTCTCCCTTGAACGGACAGTAGTCGTTCCTCATAAAGTGTCCGTTTAAAGGAGGTGTCCGTTGAAGAGAATAAAAATATGTTCACCTAAATGTTTTAAAAATAAGTGCATGTATGTATTGATGTGATCTTGATTATTGATATGAGATAATATTCTTATATGTCACTTAATTTAATCAATGTATTAATACTAATCTAATTAATTAACCAGATCACATATCAATATGTTTTCAATCTCAGGGCGAATTATAAATTAATTACTTACTTTCGTGGCTTCAAATATTTCTTAATGGTTCCTAATCGGGATAGAAAAGAAAAGAGTAAAAAAAATACACATATGGGTTACAATTATAATCAAAATATTTTTTATTTTATTTAAAAGGCAATCAATGCTTAATATTTGCTATTTCTTATTATTCTTAAACATAACATTTACAAATGGGAATCTTATTTCCTTTTGGTTTTCAATTGAAAGTTTTTATTAACATTTAACTATTAGGAGTTATTAGGAACAACTCTATTTAACTTTGATGAAGCTTTTCTGATATTATTGATTATGTTATTCAATTTTTTATGCGGAATTTAATACGAAAAACCCATACATTCACGTCCAAACAAATGAGACTGACCTTTTCCTGGTGAACTGAAAATGTCCTCACACAAGACCCGTTTCCTGCTATCCTTGGCTGCGATCAAACCTCGTCCTGGCTTCCAGTAATGTTCTCCTTTGAAAAACTAGCTCGAATAGCTCTCGTTCCTGCTTTTGTCGTGATGCTGTGTTCTACCTTTTTCGAAACTGCTAGCAGCTACCGGGACACTCTTGGCTCAAGGAGGTTCTTTTACTCTCGACCTGGCCTACTTCTCGTTCCACGATAGATACTCCACACTCACGGAACTACCGGCTTTCTCACTCCTCGAACACTACCGTCTACTACTCGACTTCACTTCTCGACAGCTCAAAACATTCTGCCCTCACTTTGTCATCCATTCCCCTACTTTCTAAATATCCCTTCCAGATTCACAAATCAATCTTCCACCACCAACTCTCATTCGCAGTATTCCTCAAAACCAATTTTTAATCTTTCTAAATATGCTTAATGGATTTCAAAAGAAAATATTTAATTCCCATTCTAAAATAACTTTCTACTATTTACAAATTTTAATGACCTATTCTCTCTTTCAAATGAGTCTTATTTAGCATAGGCTAATGATCGAAACCTTCCGCGAAAAACGATAATGAACTATCATCTATTTCACTGAGTTTTATTTAGCATAGGCTAATGATCGACCTTCCGAGAAGAACGATAATGGTACGCGTCATTCACTTTGTTTATCTAAGCACATTGTTCCGAGTTTCGTACGCTTATTCTAATCACTTCTTAAAATTAAATATAACAATTTGTTGTATACAGGTTGTTTTAAATTTGTATGCCCGTGGTTGAGAAAATTGAAAATATTTTATATTAAAGTGAATTTTGTTTATAATTATCAAATTTTAATTTTTATATCAAATAGAAATATAACAAATCCCCGCCTTGTATTCGATAAAATTTTTCTGCATTTTTAAATAAATTTTCTCGAGGCAAAACCAACTCCCTGTATATTTCCTTACTTTAATCTACGTCTTATACCCCTTCTTCTTGTATTACTCTAATTAGTCCCACCTGTAGAGTAATTGTTTCCTTATTTTCAGTGTCCTCATCCTGTGTTAGAGTGTCGGCTATTATGTTGTCTTTCCCTTTTTCCCATATTAATCTTCTGTCTTTTTCCTCAAATTTTTCACATACTTTTATCGTGTATTCTGCATCCTCGTTTTCATATGCCTCCTCTTCAAATGCCACTGTTTCGATCATATCTTTTTCGCTTTCATTTTTTTGCTTTATTTCTTCTTCTCCTGAGCTCGTCTCTTCTTTTGAGGAATCCCAGGTTTCCTTTGTTTCTGATACTCTCAAATTTTCTTCTTCTGGGCTCAACTCTTCTTTTGAGGAGCCACAGGTTTCATTTTCTTTTGTCTTTTTCTGACTTTTTCTCCCTTTTCTTCTTTGTCCTTGCTTCGTTGCCAAATTCATTTCCACTGTTTGTTCTTTACCTGATTCGTCCGTATTTTGTTTCTCCTGTTCCTTGTCCTGTTCTTCTTCTTTTTCTTCTGTTAGATTCATCGTATTATTTTTAAAATCTATCACTACATGTTTTTCTGCCAATTCGTCAACTCCTACTATCATGTCATGTGACATGTTTGGCATTATTACACATTGTAGTGCATACATCTTCTTACCCAGTCGTACCATTACTCGTATGCCTTCATTTATAGTTGCCAATGTCCGTTTGTTTGCGCCCACTAAATTTACCCTAGGTATTTTGTAAATTAAATTTGTTAAGTTAACTTCTTCTATTAGTTTTCTGTTGACCAATGTTATTTCAGATCCAGTGTCCATCATAATTTTGATTGGTTTCTCGTTGATAAATCCATCCACAAATTTTAAATTAGCTCCATTTTCCTTTTCGTTGTTTCTTGCCAATTTAATAAACTCCTTGGGGTTACAAAAGATTCCTGTTTGATTTTTGGTTTTTAGTGAGCGCCGTCGTGAAAAAACGCCGGTTGCTCATCGTTGTTTATATTTTCGTCATAATGTCTCTCTCCGTCATATCCATCTGTCTGGGTATTATTTACTTCTCTTCTATTTTCTCTTGGTCTGTCGGATCTGTTTCGGTTTTCTTGATATCCCTGTTCATTTTGTCTACCATTATTTCTGTTTTCTTGATTTGAGCGTGTGGTGTTTCTATTCTGGTATTCTCGATTTCTGTCCTCATTCCATTGCCTATTTCTTTGTTCATAATTTCCTCTTCCGTTGTCTCTATTTTCGTTTTCCCTTCTGGGATTAAAATCTCGTCTTGTATAGTCCCTCCTATTTTGATTTCTATCTCTGTAATCCTGTGTTTCTCGGGGCCTGTAATCTTCTCGCGACCTTCTTGATTTTGTTTCTCTTACACGTAATTCTCTTATTTGTAGGAATTGGCATAAACTATCTATGTCTTTGTAGTTTTGCAATGTGATATGGTCTTCCAGCGTTTCTTCGAAATGTCTTGCAATCAGTTCGACTAATTGTTCCGATGAGTAATTATATTGTAAATGTTTTGCGTTATAGTAAATTTGTAATGCATATGTCCTTTCTGATATACCCATCCTATCATTGTATTTCCCATTTTGCAATTCCTTGTTAATTTCCAATTGTTGGACTTTTCCCCAGAAATAATACAAAAATTTTTGTTCAAATTGTTGCCAACTATCAAATTCTTCTTCTTTGCAATCGAACCATAGGCTTGCTTCATTTTTGAGATGGTTTCTGATAGTTTCTTTTGCTGTTTCGAAATTTCCGATGTGCTGTATTTTCTTTTTCAGGCTATTTATGAACGGCACTGGGTGTAATCTTCTTACATCCCCGCCAAACCTTATCTTCACGTCATCTGTGCTATGTATAACCATTTCTCTTCTTTCTCCGACATTTTGTTGCGTCCGGTTTTCGGTGACTTGTTTTTCTATTTCTGTGATTCTTTTTTCCACTTCTTCTCTGTCTACTTGAATAGCATTTTCCAACTTATTTTCCAAATGTTCTATTTCCTTTTTCTGGCAATTCGTTATTTCCTTTATTTTATTTTGAATTTTCATTTCTTGTTCTTTCATGTGGTCCTTCATTTTCACTTCATACTTTTCTATGCGTTCCTCCATTTTCTTGTTGCTCTCTTCTATTGCTTGTTTCATTTTTTGTTGTGTTTCATCCATTTTTTTATCCAATTTTTGTTGTGTTCCATCCATTTTTTGATCCAATTTTTGTTGTGTTTCATCCATTTTTTGTTGTGTTTCATCCATTTTTTGATCCACTTTATCCATTTTCTTTGATGTTTCATCCATTTTTTGATCCATTTTTTGTTGTGATTCATCCATTTTCTTTGATGTTTCTTCCTGATTTTTATCCATTGTTCGTTTTGCTTCATCCATTTTTTGTGACTGGAGTTGCATAAGTTGTAATAGTTTATCTATTCCTGATAATTCTTGCTGTTCTGATGCCATGATTGTCGTGTCTAAAATATCTTCTTGGTCTGAATATTCTTTTTGTTTTTTGTTGTCCTTGCTTTGGCTTCTTGTCACAGACATTTGTTTTCAAGAAGTGCTGTCCCCGCCAAATATGAAATTTTACTAGTATGTTACCAAGACGACTTTTTCTCGCCCAAATATTATAAATTGTCAATAAATATATCAAATGCAAATATCGTAAAAATAAAATATTAAATCAGTTATGTAAAATTTGTACCTAAAGAGATCTAAAATTTTATGTTATCAAATGTAAGTATCTCACTTTTTACCACAGGCATATAAATTTTCAAATACCGGCTTTACTCTTTCTATCCTTCAAATTTGCCACTAGAAATACTTTACAAAGCTTTCCACGTTGGACGACAGTTGATGTGATCTTGATTATTGATATGAGATAATATTCTTATATGTCACTTAATTTAATCAATGTATTAATACTAATCTAATTAATTAACCAGATCACATATCAATATGTTTTCAATCTCAGGGCGAATTATAAATTAATTACTTACTTTCGTGGCTTCAAATATTTCTTAATGGTTCCTAATCGGGATAGAAAAGAAAAGAGTAAAAAAAATACACATATGGGTTACAATTATAATCAAAGTATTTTTTATTTTATTTAAAAGGCAATCAATGCTTAATATTTGCTATTTCTTATTATTCTTAAACATAACATTTACAAATGGGAATCTTATTTCCTTTTGGTTTTCAATTGAAAGTTTTTATTAACATTTAACTATTAGGAGTTATTAGGAACAACTCTATTTAACTTTGATGAAGCTTTTCTGATATTATTGATTATGTTATTCAATTTTTTATGTGGAATTTAATACGAAAAACCCATACATTCACGTCCAAACAAATGAGACTGACCTTTTCCTGGTGAACTGAAAATGTCCTCACACAAGACCCGTTTCCTGCTATCCTTGGCTGCGATCAAACCTCGCCCTGGCTTCCAGTAATGTTCTCCTTTGAAAAACTAGCTCGAATAGCTCTCGTTCCTGCTTTTGTCGTGATGCTGTGTTCTACCTTTTTCGAAACTGCTATCAGCTACCGGGACACTCTTGGCTCAAGGAGGTTCTTTTACTCTCGACCTGGCCTACTTCTCGTTCCACGATAGATACTCCACACTCACGGAACTACCGGCTTTCTCACTCCTCGAACACTACCGTCTACTACTCGACTTCACTTCTCGACAGCTCAAAACATTCTGCCCTCACTTTGTCATCCATTCCCCTACTTTCTAAATATCCCTTCCAGATTCACAAATCAATCTTCCACCACAAACTCTCATTCGCAGTATTCCTCAAAACCAATTTTTAATCTTTCTAAATATGCTTAATGGATTTCAAAAGAAAATATTTAATTCCCATTCTAAAATAACTTTCTACTATTTACAAATTTTAATGACCTATTCTCTCTTTCAAATGAGTCTTATTTAGCATAGGCTAATGATCGAAACCTTCCGCGAAAAACGATAATGAACTATCATCTATTTCACTGAGTTTTATTTAGCATAGGCTAATGATCGACCTACCGAGAAGAACGATAATGGTACGCGTCATTCACTTTGTTTATCTAAGCACATTGTTCCGAGTTTCGTACGCTTATTCTAATCACTTCTTAAAATTAAATATAACAATTTGTTGTATACAGGTTGTTTTAAATTTGTATGCCCGTGGTTGAGAAAATTGAAAATATTTTATATTAAAGTGAATTTTGTTTATAATTATCAAATTTTAATTTTTATATCAAATAGAAATATAACAGTATATATTATAAAAAGAGATACTAGCTTTAATATTACACAACACAAGTTGTGGATGACCACGCAGTATTGTCTATGAAGATTGAATATTGAACTTCTCGATTTTCTCTCTGCATTCTTCTATCAAAATATTATATTGGTACAAAATAGAATTGTGATCCTATCTTTAGAAGCCTTGCCTCCAATGCCCCTTTCTCCTTTCAGGGTAAAGTTTTCTTGGGTAATGCTCTAAACTCCCAAAAAATAATCCCGTCTCATCTGCGATAATAATAGGTTTATTCCAACACGACGAAAACCGTCCATGTAACGATTACCGTCCTGCGCTGTGACCAAAATACCCCATGGAACGCACCATATACATACACAGAATGCATGGAACGTATTATTTTATAGTAACGTGATCGTTGCATGATGGTTCTTCGTTGTGTTGGAACAAAACTCAACGCTTAATTCCCTTGCAACTTCTAATGCCTTTTCTAGAATAATTTTACCAGAAACAGGAATATTTTTAGACCGCACTTCACAAAACCAATCGAAAACAATTATTATTTATAGGTCTAATGCAGTACCATCGGTTTTCAAAAATTTTCTTTCCGCTTCCAGGTGACCGTTCTCAGAAAACTGATTGATTAAATCAGTTTTATGTTTCAAAATTTCACTGGCTTGAGGTTTTCCAATTCCAAATTTTTCAGCTAACTGTCTAATATTTAACTTATGCTTCTCTCCATAATGAACCACATCGACTCTTTCTTTCAAACTTAAAAGCATCTAATAGACACAAAATTTATTATGAAATTTAATCCAAAAATATTTTTTTTAAGGAAACACTCATAAAAATACAACGACATCTATTGCATATGCTTAATCAGACATTCCGGTTAAAATTCCATCCTTGTTCCAGTGAAAACACAATTCACAATTTCCTGGTGTCGCATTTCGTTCACCGACCAACAAAAACATTAAGGGCCGGTTGTTCGAACGCTAATCAAGAAGTTGATTATAATCAAGTCCCCTTAACAACCACCAAATAACAAAATCCGTTGTTCGTACGCTAATCAGTTGATTGTAATCAATTAGATTAATTATCATTATGATAATTAACATAATTCATTGCTTACTTAATTATTAATTAACATAACAATTATTAACATAATTGATTAACTAATCATTTAATGCCATAATTGTAATCAATTATGTTTTCAGCAACCCAATCAAAGTTGATATTGACAGTTGGTGACAGTAATTAAATATTTGATAATGATCAGTTGATTCCATTTTTGATTAGCGTTCGAACAACCGGCCCTAAATTTTTATTACTTATGTAGTGTTGATAACGTGAACACTATCAAATATCATTTCGTGGACATCTGTATTGATTTGAAATAATAAATGTATTATATACTGAAGTTTTATATTGTAAAATATTTGGAAAAAAAATTAAATTTTTTTCATTTACTGTCCGCATTTACACATCATTTACTGTCCGCGTCCGTTGTTAAGAGTGTCCGTCGAAGGGAGTTAAAGGGTACAGGTTCATATATGGCCGAATAATTTTTGTTTTAAAAATCGTCCGTATAGAGGAGGTGTCCGGCGAAGAGAGGTGTCCGTTAAGGGAGAGTTTACTGTAATATGTTTTATTTGATCTATATTTTTATAACGAATCCATTATTAGAAAAAATGAGCAGCTAACATTCTTTACATTCCTCAGTAAAAAAGCACCTATTTATCAGTTTGCCTATCAATATTTCCTTACGTGTTTGTATTAATTATTAAGTACACTGTTAGATACAAGGTTACTTTAAATTATATAGAATCAGTAGTATATTTTGAAAACAATTACAATTTAATGAAAAACCAATGACTTGATGATAGTTTATAGGTCGGTCTATACATTCTCATAACGACCAATATTGTATATCCTACTGTAACAATTTTACCTATTAGTGAACGTATATTGTGGTGAATTGTAACCACAAAAGTGTTACTTTAAAATATCATGTTTAATGACTTCAACCATTATATACCTATTGAAAAAACATTTTTTAATTGTTTGACGTTTCGACCTCGATTCAAACAGGAAATCGTTTTGAACATTTTTTTAAAAAATCCAAAATTTGACCAGCAACACATTACACTTGTTGATTGTGGTGTATTAGTTTGGCGATTAATCAAAAAATTTGACACGCTGCGCTGTTCAACCAGCCTCGATCTAGTAGACACACAGTCTACTTTGCTGTATGTGTACAGTAGGGTGCATCGAAAAAGGCGAAAAAAAATTTTTTTTTTGCGATGGAAAAGTAATACCTCACAAAAGTTGCTCAATCAACTGTTAAGTATTTTGGTAAACTTTTTTCGAAATTGGAAAATATCTTCTGCCCCCAAGAAAATTAAAAATTTTAATAAAATGTTAACAGACGAAAAAAATTTTTATTTCGAAACGAAAATGTAATAGCTTACTAAAGTTGCCTAACACATTATTTAGTATTTTAGTATTTTAGTATTTTAGTATTTTAGTATTTTAGTATTTTAGTATTTTAGTATTTTAGTATTTTAGTATTTTAGTATTTTAGTATTTTAGTATTTTAGTATTTTAGTATTTTAGTATTTTAGTATTTTAGTATTTTAGTATTTTAGTATTTTAGTATTTTAGTATTTTATTTTAGTATTACTTCATATTAAAACAGGATAGCTGGATATCCTGTTTTAGAAAAACAGGATATTACCTCCGAATTCTATCCTACTGCATGGATTTTATTGAAATTTTTGGGAATTACTTCTACTTATCTCCTAATTCAAAGTCAACCCTATATATTATGGCGCTTTTATCTTGAGGGCGGTTCCCACCCATTCTCGAGGGTGGAAATTTTTTTGGTTAAAATAATCACGGAGGTGGCTACAGAACCTTATTCCAATCAAAAACTGTTCCTTAATTTTTTTTTATTCAATACCTTTTGATTTATTCGTGGTTGAAAATTGACTATTGACTCATTGAAACCTAACACCTTTTCGAACGGTTTTTTGCGAATACCTTAAAAACTGTGCATCTAACTAAAAAACTATAGAAAACATTTTTGTAGCTCATAAAAAAGCAAAGAGATTTGTTTCTTCATAAATCTGCTATTTATAATACAAAAGGAGATATGGTAGGTGAAAAGAGTTTGTTTTTTTGCTGCATGGTCGAAACGGTGTATTCAACAGAGAAACGGTCGATTTTAGGTGTATAATGCTACCAATACCTTTTTTAGTGCTTGAAAACGCCTTTAAAATGAGCAATATTAAATGTCGATTTTAAGAAAAATGTATTTTGAGAAATGTCGACTAATGTATTTTAAGAAAAAATGAAAAGTGTATTTAACCCCTCATCCACCCTTAACTAATGAGTTCTATAGCCACTTCCGTGGTTCTTTGACCAAAAATTTTTCCACCCACTTAAAGGGGTGGGAACCGTCCCCAAGGTAAAAGCGCAATTGGAAATAGGGTAGACTTTATTTTTTAAGCTATTGGTGTTTATGTAGTATGTATGTATTTTGTATGTATAGATGATATAGATGTCTGAGCTTCTGTTAATCTATTAATGTTGGTATATTTTCTGGCTGATCTCTTCTTTTAGTATTGGCAACCAGAGTCTGCTACATTCTGCTAATGGGTGTGGTACACATTTTTATTCATTAAATAAGATTAGAGCTGCTACTTTCATTTTTCTCTTTTTCGTGTTCGTTTTCTTTTATAATAATTATTGACACATTTTTGTGTCTTTCTTTTTGATGAATGTTTCATGCTCGTTTATCCTGACATTCAGTGGTTTTGGAGTTTTTCCCACGTAGAATTGTTGCATTCACAGGGTATTTTATAGATGCGGTTATTTGATATTCTCTTCCGTTTTTTATTATCTACAAACGAGTAATTGGACTTTGTCACTCTAATGCCCCACCCCGTATAGTAATATTTAAAAACAGAAATAAAACTGGCTGAATGGTCGACATATTATTATGTATAAACAGAATAACGCATAGCATAGGCGCAAAATTTTGGTTCAATGCTATTTAAAGGCATTATTTTTTTAAATCTGGTAGGGGAGCCCAAGCATGGATTTTTGCAGTTTCGCGTCAGATTATTACATGGTGAGAAACCTAGTACCCTGAAAATGTACCTCTACCATATATTGCCTCTTAATGCAGGGGAGTTCGTTAAGGGAGGGGCCGAAAACAAAATATACCCTTAGAAAAACTCGAAATTGTCAGATTAAGATCAGGTAAGTTAAGTACATGCAAAAGAGTGTATATTTAAAAAATCTGACGATTTGAGCGGGGCGTAAGGAAATGGGCGAGTCCCAAAATTTCACAAGAAAAAAAGCAAATATTTCGCGAAATGAATGAGAGATCGAAAAACTGAACGTTATGTGCTCAATAGTTTTCAAAAATCTATCGAATGATACCCGACACGACTTCCCACGGTGAGGGGTGGGGGTAAATTTAAAATTTTAAATACGAATTCCGCGATATTTCGCGAAATGGACATCAAATCGAAAAACTGAAAAATATATACTTATTCAATATTTTTGAAAAATCTATCGAATGGCACCAAACACGACCGGGGGGCGTGACGAATGGGGGGTTACTGTAAAATTTTAAATGGGAGCCCCCATTTTTCATTGACGATTCGGATTCCTTACGTCAAAAGAAGTAACTTTTACTCAAGACATTTTTTCGAATTATGGATAGATGGCGCTATAATCTAAAAAACGATTGTTGGAAATGGAAAATTAATTAAAAATGGAAAGTCCGCAGTAAAATTGAAAACTTTACTTAAGTTTTTTTGGTTTTATGACCTACTCTTCACAACTTAATAGGTCCCCATAACGTTCGAGTGACTGTACATTTAGCATACTTTGCTCCCCTACCATAATAATTATATAATAACAATTTTTGAAAAACTTAAACGCATAACGAAATATTACATTATTATCGAGGCCAAAAGTCCCTGAAAACGTATATAATATTTATTTTTAATAAGTTATAGAAGTGAAAAAAAAGAGGAAATTTAGTGTGATTTTGAATTTCAAATATTTCATTTAAAAGAATTTTTTTGTTTATTTTAAGGGACTTTCAGCCCTCGATAATAATGTAATATTTCATTCTGCGTTTAAATTTTTTTAAAATATTTATTAGTTTTCTCAGAATTCGAAAAAAAAATAAATGCATTTAAATAGCATTGGATCAAAATTTTGCGACAACGCCCTTAATATAATTTAACGAATTAGTGTCTAATACGAAAAACAGTGAGATCTCTGAAAATATGAAAAACAACTCAGGTGTTAATCAAGATATATATTCATAAATTAAACTATTGAGATACTGTTCAGGTGCTTCCGTATGAAGTACAATAGTTCACTTACGGTTGCTATCTGCAATTAGATCAAATCTTTTTCGTTGTCACTTGGCAAATCTAGAAATACTGATAAGACTAAACAAAGAAAAAGGATCATTAATAAGAATAGAATAAATCAAAAAATAAATATCTTGATCACAGTATAACAACTAACAAAAAAGATTTTCTAATGCAACTAATATTACAAGAAGTGATAGATTGTAGATAAGAGCCAGGACGACGTGGAATTTTATGAAGACAAATTTCTGTGATGATCGCAAATATTTGAAACGAGTAGAAGGTCCTTCGAGAAGAAAAAGAATAAGTTTTACCGCAAAAATAAGTTAGAAATTAAATGTCTAGGCCAGGACAAAATCGCCAGCGGCGGCGGGGCGATACCAGTCGACGCATTAGACCCCTTTCTACCCTCACATTCCCTTCTGACATTCGTGTTTAGGTCGTTAAGTCAAGCTTAAGGTAACCAAGAGTGTCATCATCAGAATCAGCCCCAATTAGCCCATTATTGGACATAGGAATCCTCCAGATAGATCCATCTTCGTCTGTTCTGCGCCTCTGCAGTTGGTTAATTGGTTATTTTGAGGCTGTCGGCCCATCGCGTTGGGGTCTTCACCGGCTTTACTTGTCTGTCATAGATCAAAACAATTAATCAATCAGTTTTACGTATTTAGATTTACCATTGCTCTACTCAATAACTCGATAACTTTTCAGGATTTGACAAGACAGACATCGAGAAAGAGCTTCCCAAACAGACTGTCAAACAAATCCAACATGAAGAAGAGATACTTAAGTCTGAAAAATGGTATAGCATTCTAACACAAGTTAGCGTTCCTTTCTTCATAGCTGGTATAGGTACCATTGCGGCTGGAACTGTTTTGGCTACTGTAACGGTAAGTAAATTAGTAGATATTAACATTTTGCCTATACCGCTAAAACATATAGATGCGGGTAATATAGGCATTTAAATTGGAAAATAAACAAAATAAGGACTAAAAAAAGTATGTGTGTCAATAAAAACAATTACTATAAATGGAGAAATAACGTAATTTAAAAAAGGTGATTTTATTGATCTAAATTTATTAAATGAGCACAGAAAGATCAGAATGTGATATAAATTCGGAAGTACAACACATCTCAAAATGATCACTAAATATATGGATATTTGTCCACAAGATCGAGGATAAGTAAGTCAACTGGTCGAAGGTTTTGACACCCAGCACCAATTCATAAGCAATTACAGGTTGAATAAAATAATTTCTTAATTTAAATTTTTTAAAAACTGTTTTCGGACTGGAAATCTAATCTTCAAATCAAATAAAAATATAATTATTATCACGGTTAATTGGGGTTTCTTCTTCTTCTCATGGTGACTATCCGTTTCGGATGTTGGCGATCAGCATAGCTATCCTAACTTTGCTTGCTGCTATTCGGAATATTCCGGTGGTAGATTTATTAAACCAATTTCTGGGGATTGTTCTTCTTCTCCCTGGTCCTCCTTTCCAAATAACTTGCCCCGAAATATGAGTTGCAACAAGCCCTATCTCTGTTTATTCTAGGGGTCGCCAATTTCTTGAAAATTTCAAGATCTTGTCTTGATCTTTGATTTCAAGACAATATCAAGACAAGAAGTCATTTTAGATTTCAAGACAAGACAAGAAGTTTTATGTCAATACCAATATTTCTTGTCAAGAAAACAAGAAATCTTAAAATATCTTGACTAATAATAAAAACTAGACTTTATTTTAAATAATAAATTTAGTACATTTTTAAATCGGAATTGATAAGCCATGAATTAAGGCAGATAACGGTTTTTATGGAGTCAACGCGTAGCCGATTTCTTGGCTTTGTTATTTTTAAAGTTACTTTTGATGTTTCTGGCGTTCCCAGAAAATCCTTGACAATTTTCGATAGTGACGTGTAGATATTTTTGTGTCTTCTTCACCAATCAAGTATATTCTCAGATTCTTCTGACCTAGGCACATTTAAGTATTTTTCAATTTCATACTTCCAAGATTGCAAGTTATCATTATCAGCTTTCTCAAATAGTTAAGTAATATCTAAATCAAATTCGTTACCTTCTTTTTTCAGGCTAAGTACTGGCTCTGGTATTGGATTCTGTAGATCATTCTGGGATTTGTTAAAGTAGTTGGCTTTAAATATTTCTTCAAATTTTTGTACTGCCTCTGATTATAGAAGCTTTTTCCAAGATGAAAAGGAAAATGCCTCTACTTTATGCCCAGGATTCAAAATAAGAACTATACAGTATATAAAATTAGTTTTCTTATAGTGTTTCAGTATTTCATCTCTCGCAGCTTGAATGCACTAAATTAATTGCTCATTTTTAGCGTCTCAATTTTACTAAGTTCAGTTTGTCTAAAAGTAAACTTACTCTAATTACCCCCAATGGAAGTTTGCAATATTTTTCCCCTTCGAGAATTGTTTATTGTTCGAAGAAACTGTTTAAAGCTTCTCAGCTACTGACAAAATTTACTGATCAGAACCATTCTTTATCTAACAATTTGCAATCATTTAGATTTTTGTTGTTGTCGCAAAATATAGTTAAATTATTTTTACACTTAAACTCCATGTTAGCATCGCGAAAGTTGAATGCCATCTTATAGGCATATTTAATTTTGGCGTAGTCATCTTACAATTTATGGTCTCGCGAGAACTGTTAAGTTTAAATTGCATTTGCATAGAGTTCTTTGTTTTTTTTTTGACCAGCAGTATTTTGAAAGCAGTATCATTTTTGTATCATTTTCTAATTCGATCTCATCCTCCAAACAATCAAAATCCTTTTCGATATCTAACTGTTTCGATTTGGCTCAACACTTTTATGAAATCCTGGACAGCTGAGTTTAGAATACGTGCGAAACATACAAAATGCTTATTTTAAGCATGCAACTACACATCAATTTTGGGTTCGTCAGGAAACAAATTCAGATCGGGGACTCCCCTCAGTGGCAGTGGCGGCTGTGTTAGCAAGCAACGCAATAAAAAGGTCGCCAGGGAATCACCGGACCGCGTAATCAAGAAATTTCAAGATCTTGAAATTTCTTGAGTCAAGACAAGATTATAAGATATCAAGAAAACGTCAAGAAAAGTTTTTTTAAATTTATTGATTTTTTCTCAAGACAAGACAAGAAGTTGTTGTCAAGACAAGAATTATTCTTGTCTTGTCGACCCCTAGTTTATTCCCTTTAAGATGGCAAAGATATTCTAGTTTGCACCCTTCAGTTGTGCTAATAATCTCGCATTTCTTGTTCAGTCTATGTAGGAGCTCGACATGTCACACGATCAATCCATTAACTCAAATGACTGTATCAACACATCTTGAAGGCGTCAAGTTTTCTTAAAAATTCTTCAGAAAGTGTCCAGGACTCTTTACTCCATATAAAAACGTAGAAAATACTCAGCATCTGATGATAGAGATTTTGGTACCAAGTGGTAAATCGTGACTTCTGAAAAGAGACTTCATCATCATGAACGCTGATCTTGCTTTTCCTATGTGTTGTTTTATTTCAATATAGTGGTCGCATTGGCTGTTTATGTTAGTATTAAGGTATGTGTAGCTGTCAACGCTGTCAATTGGTTGTTAGTTAAATAAAAATCTTATATTTAATATTTTTAACTTACTCTCTACTATATACTTTGTGTTTTTCATATTGGAATCATGCTTGTGTTCTCTACTTAGGTGTATCTGATATGCACGGAATTATTCTTAGCAAACCATCTAAGCTATCTGCAAAAACTGCTGTGTCGTCGGTATATCTAATGTTATTCAGAGGCACTCCGTTGACTGTTACGCCGTCCCTGAAGTTCTCCTAGTGTTTTCTCGACAATATGTTCAGAATACATTAGATCAGCGCTTCTCAATCTTTTTGAGTCAGGTACCACAAAATATTTTTTATTATTTTTGGTGCCACCTAACTAAAATACCTATCTAGGTAGGTGAGCTAATTAACAAGTATAATTGTGCCAATAGTGGTGCTGATTTTGGCTGTTTGAGTTTTGTGTACCACCTCAAATAATGAAATGTACCACCAGTGATACATGTACCACAGATTGAGAACCGCTGCATTAGATTATACCGGGATATGATCCATCCTTGTCTCACTCATCTATCCATGAAGACTGCTTTTGTCAATTTGACATCAATATTAGCAGTTTTTTTGTAATATAAATTATATATGATTCTCAAGTATCTATCATCTTATGGTTTACTCTATCAAATCCCATTTTGTAGTCGATAAAAAAATTTACGATACAGTTGACATCCCTGGACTTCTGCATAAGCAGTTGGACAGCGAATAGAGGCTTTCAGGTGCCTACATTGTGTTCACAATACTTGTTTTTTATATATTCTCCTGTGCATCACTTTCAAAAGCGTTTTAGGTAAGTGACCCATTAGAATTGATCTGTATACCCTATTCCACGAATATACGGCTGTTTTGAATTATTTCGACAACGAATATTTTATTGTGCAAAATATGAAGAACGAAAATAAATTGTAAATTACATTGCTGTTTATTGGAATAATTATTATTAGAGCCATTTACTTTCGTACCTACTTCTTATGTTGCACACTGAAATATTCGTTGTCGCGATAATCCAAAACAGACGTATGTTAGTGGAATGAACCCTAGTCTTCGTATTTTTTGGCATTTAATTTTTGTGTATAGTTAGGACGACTTTCTTTTGGGTATTTTTCCCGTTGCATACATTTTGTTAAATATATTTATTATCCATTTTATTCCCTGATCATCCATAAAATTTAGGAATTCTGTGCAAAACTTGTCAGGCCCTACGACTTTCTTATCTTTAGTTTTTTTATAGCTTTAATTGTGTTTTATTCCTACATAAAACAATATTCACCTTAATTATATCACAAGAGAACAGTTTAAACATCTCATTAATTTGGGTTGGCTTTTGGACTGGAATTAAAAACATGAAATAATTATTTAATTTTTTGGAATTTACACGACTATATTTCAAAAAATCACGACACAGCTTACGTAAAAAAGTACTCTTTATATTATATTTTTTATAAAATTACAGGATGTTGTTTTTCAGTAATTATTTGTGATTATTTAAAGTATAAATAAATATGCAATGTCTGTACTGATAAAGAAAATCCACGAACTTAATTTACGAACTTCACGACACAAGATAATTATTTAGTTATCCATAATTTATTTATCAATTTCAGTATAATTACTATAATTACGTTGTTTAAGACGTTTGGTATTTTTTTTAATTTGGCGTAAATACCTCGACAGCTTAGTCCATTGTAACGGTAGAGTAGGGCATTCCAACATGCTGTCAAATTTAAGTCAATATGGCAGCCGGAAGGCCAACATAAATGTTATTCTGTCAGTTCTTAATGTGTTTTAGTTGTGTTTCTTTGTAAGTTTGTTTTGTACAAGGATTAATTTAACATTTTCCCTAGAAGAATTAATTTAAAAAGATATTACGTCTCATCTCTGTTGTGTTTTGAAGTGTAGAATGCGAAGTATTCATGATAAAGTTCAGTTTTATCGGCTACCATCCGTGCTACAGTTTAAGAAGAAAATAACTAAATAAGTTATCGTCTGAGAGAAAAAAACATAAAACGACTAAATAAGTTATTATCTGAGAGACAACAACAATAATTGTTAAATGATATTAACCGTCCTATAAAAATGCTAAAAAACTAATTATGTGCATGATACTTACGCTTGGAAAAACTGCCTAAAACGTATGTTAACTCAGAGCCCTTGAGAAAAAGTGGACGTTATTAATTTATTTTGCCAAATTTTTTGCTTGTACCTACTAGCAATATTTGTATTTTCTACCAACAACTTCATATGCACTCATGTTTATTTATTCACTGTTTAAAATTAAATAAAGTCGTTTAAGGATTTCTACAACTAAAAACTACACAAAATCTACAATAAAATGTTCGGAAATACAACCAAAAAACTGTTAACGGTAAAAATTTAATAAACACGTGGTACAAATAATATAAACAAAAGCGTTTTGATAAACGTAAAATTCTTGGAATGCCCTCTTGATTTCGTAGTCAGATTATAGTGCAAGGTGTGCTTGCCATTATGCTAAATTTAGTACTCAATTTAGTACATACTAAAAATATTTTATCTAAAAACTAGCTGCGTGCACCGGTTCCGCCATCGCTAATTTTACTCTATCTACCGCTGCTTTGAAGAGTTCTATAGAACTGCATTTAAACCAGTCTATTACATTCTTCAACCAGGATTTTTCTTCCTATACTCCTTCCTCCTTATACCTTTCCCTGTATTCGCAGTTCTTATCGCTGTCTCCTCATTACGTGTCCCACATAATGACTTTCTTATTTTCATTGTGTTTGTTATTTCGTATTCTTTACCAATTTCTCGCAATACTTCCGTGTTAGTTTTCATCTCTGTCCATGCTCTTCTAAGCGTCCTCCTATAATACCACATTTCAAAGGAATGCAGCTTATTTATGTGTTCTTGCTTCAACGTCCAGCTTTCAAGTCCATATTGCAGTACCTATCGAAAACACGTAGCATATCAGAGATCTTACTCTCACTTCTAACCTAAGGTCTTTGTTGCAGATAATTGCTTTCATTTTTACAAACGCGTTTCTTGCTATGTTTATCCTGGCCCTTATTTCTGTTGTTTGCTCATTTTCCTCCTAAATCCAGGTTCCTAGGACATTATATTTATCAACCCTTTCTATCGGTACATTTCCCATACGCAGGGCCGGATTTAAAGGGTAGCAGGTTGGGCAGCTGCCCGGGTTCATTTAAACAGAGGTTTATAAGAGGTTCATTTAAACAGATAATGGCAGGAGATACAAAAACTCGACAATGTATGACAGGTATAAAATGAAGGAGCGTAGGAGTGATAATATAATACATTGTTCATGGTTATGTTTTTTACCTTCCACCGGGTGAGTGTATTGCTTCGTTTGTAAATTCTTATCTAGTGTTCGTAGCCACAGAGGATTTTGTGATTGGAAACATGCAGGTAGTAGGCTTATAGATCACAAAATGTCTAAAGGCTGTATGACACTATGCATTTTCTTGT
Organism: Diabrotica virgifera virgifera; assembly: GCF_917563875.1. NCBI lineage: Eukaryota > Metazoa > Arthropoda > Insecta > Coleoptera > Chrysomelidae > Diabrotica > Diabrotica virgifera. The sequence goes on along the minus strand of NC_065445.1, from coordinate 44,868,506 downwards.
ATCATTTCTAATATCGTTTCTGATATCGTTTCTTGTATACATTTACTTGTATCATTTCTTGTACGTACATTTGTGCCCTGTATGACACTATGCAAGTTCTTGTATCGAAAATTGTATGAAATTCGGCACGTGATTGGTCGAAATTTTGTTTGTCACCCTGTGTCACGTTATGGTAGTACTGCATCTACAATATTTTATAAAATTTATAAACTTTTATATAATTAACATTTTAATGTTAACCAGAATTTTACGTTGACTGAGGTTGATTATTTGTGTTTTTATTTTGTTTTGATATTTGTGCTAAAATATTTGCATTAGAATTATCTTCAGTTTGATCCAAATTAGGAACTATTGTATTTTCGTCTATTATTAAAAAATTATGCACCATGAAACCTAAATTTATAGTTTGGACTTTTACTAGGACCTAAATATATGGTTATTAGTAGAACAGTAGTCCATACCAAACGGTATATTAAGTATCAATAAAAGATTTATAAATAATACCTACAAAAACACAAATAAATTCATCATACATTATCCCATTTTCATTTCAACCACCATTATGAGTTATGAGTAAGTAATTATGACATTTTAGATGTTTTACCAGCAGGTTTTACGTTTTTGCTCTTTGCGCAGAAATTGGCGCAGTTCTTGTACAAGAATATGTGTCTGACTCAAATTCTTGTATCGTTTCTGATATCGTTTCTTGTATCTGTGTATGACACTATGCATTTTTTTGACATATCAGAAACGATATTAGAAATGATACCAGAAAATATATAGTGTCATACAGCCTTAAAGCACAAGAAAAAATTGGGCGTATTGATACTGAAATAGCAAAACAGGCCGAAGAAATAAAGAATTATTGGAAAATGGTAACTCAAAGACTAATTTTAGTGTTATAAAGTTTATTTGTGAACAAGATTTAGCATTTAGCAGCGAAAATGAGTTGAATTCATCACAAAATGAAAACTATTTGGGAAGACTCCTGTTATTAGCTGAATATGACTAATTTTTGAAGTACCATGTTAATAAATATTCAAATCCTGGAAGCGGATATGTCAACTATCTTTCATCAACTTTATGTGAGGAAATTGTACATCCGATGTTCATATTATTCAGTTCATATCACTCAATTGACATAATGTTTAACAGCTGCGACTAGAAGAGCAAATACTACTAGATGGTCATGGAGGTAATGCCGCAAAAGAACTTCTTAAAGATTATAATCAGATTAAAGGAGCATTATGCAAAATTTCGGAATATTATGAGCAACAATTTAAAACTCGTAGCATTGCAAATAGTTTGCACCTATAATCGAATGTGCTTACTGGAAACAGAGAAGTTATTAGGGAGGACAAAGAGCACAAGTCGTATTCTTCAAGATCTAAATATTGACCTTAATTCAGGAGTGGCAGCACTTAGAACACTTAAATAAATTATACAGTCAAGACGTGACAATTTCGAAAGATATGAGGACATCAGAGAAATTTAGAACTCAAAATATCAGTCACTTCATTACCTCTTTAAGTCATAGGCTTTCTGTATATGAATCCATTCATTCCAATTTTGGATTTTTACATCATTTGGGAAAATTGGAAAATTTAAATTCTCAATGAAATTGAAGCTCACTCAGCAACATTATCATCAACTTACCAACATTTATAGCAATGATTTAGATGAAAACTTATGTGTCCATCTGGTACAGTTTGTAAGATTTTTCAATTCATTTAAAGAGGAAATCAGCTCATCAAATATAAGAAAAGAACTTCAAATGTAGCAACTGCTAAAAGAAAAGAATATGAATCATGCTTTTCCAAATGTTGAGGTGACACTTTGTTTATATTTAGTTGTGATACTAACTAACTGCAATGGTTAAAGATCATTCTCAAAGTTAATTAAAAATCGACTTCCGTCTATGATGAGCCAAGAGTGTTTGAATGATCTCACTACAATGAGCATTGGCCACGATATCTTAATGCAACTAGATATGTTCCACATAATCAAGAAATTTTCAATTAAAATATCTCGAAAAGTTCCCGGACTTTAAAACAATACATCTTACCTTCATTTTTAATATTTTACTGTAACAAGTTACAGCTCTTGTACTTTTTATTATTTAAAATTATATTTATAAAAGTAGATCAACATTTTTTAATGGTAGCAGGTAGGGCCCCCACACCAATTTTGCCCAGGGGCCCCCACTGCCTTAAATCCGGATCTGCGCACATCTGTTTGTTTGTATATTCTTTGTTTTCTTTTTATTATTATAGTATTTGGTCATTTTTGACTACTACACTATAGATATTAAAAGAAATATACTATCACCGGTCTGGCGAAATTAGAATATAATTAGAATTTTTGTTTAAAAACCATATAACTAGCTCATTAAATTAAATTGGGTCGTTGACATTAAATTCAAACTTTTCATAATCATAATTAACAATCTGAGATACGCTGATAACACTGTACTAGTAGCAAAAAGAATGTTTAATCTAACGGTCAAGGTTAGTAAACATGTGACCTTTGTTAATGTCCTGTATATTCATTAAATCCTATAATGTCACAAAAATATGCTTTTACATAACCAAATTACTATTTTAAACCAAATTATTGGTGTTTTAGTGAAAATACAGTGGAACCCCGATAAGTCGGCCTCCGATATCCCGGAAATCTGGCTAACCAGGATCGATTTTGATCAGACAAAACAATTTTTTTTTCACTTTGACTGAGTTTTTGCCAAGAAATAAACTATACTGTATACATCTGTACGTAATTTAGAGATGTACTGTGCATATGGATTTCATGTTTTTGCAATTATAATGTGTACTTGTTTATTATTTATATGTATTTTATTACTTTTTACCATATTCTCCGGCTAACCCGGATTTACGATAACCCGGATAGGCCGCGGTCCCGATTAATCCTACTTATCGGGGTTCCACTGTAAATTCAAAAATCCCAAGAACATTTATGACAACGTTTGTATTTACACCAAGTGGTCAATAGTTGAACTACTTCATTCTGACTTTATTTCAGAAATATACAAAAAAAGGCGCAAAGATGAAAAACTAAATGTGTTCAAATTGCAATAGGAAGAAAATTAGGAGCAACTAAAACAAGATATCAATGACAAACTAGAAATATAATATCAAAGTTTACTTAGGCTTAGTAGGCAAAATATCTCAATTTTTAAAAGACAACTTAATAACAAACAACTTGGTTACACATTTTCGCAAAATTTTTTAAAATAATCTTTTTTTGAGAACGATTCGAAACGTCACACATTAATAGTTTAAAATGTAATTTTCATTACATCCAATATTTGTGGCTTCATCCCTTTTAAATTAAAGTATATAATATAATAGCGAGTCTTCTACAGCTGTCGCCGCCTCTCGCATCCTAAATTTCCAGCGTTTTCTGTCGAAGCAATCTTCAGTTTTTAGGTCTCTGGTAGTCATTGCATCTTCGACATCTTCTCTCCAGGATCGTCTTGGTCTACCTCGTTTTCTTCTAGTGGGTGGAGTCCATTTTTCTATTTTTTCGGCCATCTGTTTTCAGTCATCCTCTGAATGTGTCCATACCAGTTAAGTGTTTTGGTTTCGATTGTGTCTATTATATCTAGATCAATTTCCATTTCTCTCCTGATATCTTCGTTTCTCACCATATCAAGTCTAGTGAGTCGGCAACATCGTCTCCAATAGTTCATTTCCATGGCCTTAATTTTTGACTTGTTCCTTTGGTTGATTTCGCAGAGTTCAGCGCCGTACCCAATAGTTCCTATTATTGTTTTATACATTCTTCTTTTATTTTCTTTTGTTATTTTATTACTTTAACTCCACAATAGTCCGTGTAGCTACCTGGTAGCTGATCTTGCTTGGCCAATCCTGGAATGTATTTCGTCTTACTCCCTGCTTTTGAAGTTATTTGGACTCCTAAGTATTTGAAGACTTCTGTTGGGTTTATAGTTCGCATTTCAATTTGTAGGCGTTCTGGTGTTTCTTCTACAACTAAGGACTCGGTTTTTTGTATATTAATTGTAAGGCCCCACTTAGTGTACTCCTCTTCCAGTTTTCTGAGCATATAGTCTATATCACTCTCGTCTTCAGCTAGAATGGCTTGGTCGTCAGCGAAGTGTATTGTGTACAATCTATCGTCATCGATTGGGATGCCCATATTGCAGCACTTTCTTCTCCACAGTGAGAGTGCTTCATTTAAACATATTTTAAAGAGTGTAGGTGCTGTGCAGCAGCCTTGCTTTAGGCCCTTACTAATAGGAACTAAAAACTGTTTCAAGTTTTAATGTGTACCGTCATATTTTTTGTAAAGCTGTTGTACGGCTTGTATATTTTTTTTGCTTATTCCTTGTTTTTCCATTGCTACCCAGAGCATTGAAAGTGGTACACTATCGTATGCCTTTGTCAGATCAATAAAAACTATATGGGTGGAAAGATTGTGGGCTAATCTCTTCGCAATAACCTACTTTAGAGAAAATATGCAGTCCATACAGGATCTGCCTGCACGAAAGACATTTTGTTCTTCTACATCTGTCATCTCTTTTTCAATTTTATTTTTTATTATTTTTCCATAGTCTTGAGAGTGAGTTTATGACACTAAGCCCCCTGTAATTTGAACAATTTTTTCTATCTCCTATTTTGTATATGTTGTTAATATGTGCTTTTGTCCACTCATGTGGTAAATCATGACATTTCTAGAATAAGATGAAAACATATGCGAAATTACGCAACATACTTTTAAATTTATTATTTAAATTAGGCATGCCACACAGGGCCGTAACTACGATGTTGGGGGCCCCGGGGCAAACGTAATCTGGGGACCCCCTACCCCCAGCGCAAGGGGTGTCCGGAAAAATGTTTGATATTTAACCCCTTGAAAACGCATTTTCCCTCCTGTGTGAATACCACACTCTTTTATTTCTTTTTTTTCAGCATGTCCTGCAATAATTATAAAATTAGCAGCGTTAATGAATACATTTTCACCTGTATCTGACATTGTGGACGGATCATCAACGAATGCGTTCGTTCGCTGCAATGCAAATGGTCTTACTTTGTAGCGAACGAATAACCAAGCGAACTACCAAGCAAACGTAAATGCACCTTAAGGTGCCTTAAGCAACTGCAGTGTGAGCCAAACACACTTAGTGAAGCTGGTTAGTGTACTGGTGGGACTGATCCTAATGTGCTCATCCTGTCTTACCCTTACCTTTCTTTTCAAAATATGGTACCATGTGGTTCCTTTCACATACCTACCAAGATGTGGTCTAGGAAAATTGGTTAAGACAAAGTAGCTGGGCTGGGACCTGGGGCCCCTATTCCGGTTGCATTTTAATTTTTATTTCGCCAAAATAACTAATTTCCTCAGCAACAATTTATATCTTTACGAAAGGTCTCGGTGGCCCCAGCTTAGCCCGGGTCGCCTCTTCCAATGGCATTTTAGGTTTTGTTACGCCGAAATAACTAATTTTCTAACTAATAATTTAAATTTTTATGTTAAGGTCTCGGGGGTCTCAGCTTAGCTCAGGCCTCAGGGCCCCCTGTTCTGTTCCAATTGCATTTTAGTCGAAAAGACTAATTTATTAAGTGAAAAATTAAGACTTTATGTTGCTGTTTTTTAAAATTGTGTCATTTGAAAATATTTCGTTGATATCGGCTTTATTTTTATTTTCCTCGTTAAAATCTATGCACGGCCAACCAAAAGGGGGCCTCTGTGGGGCCCCCCTTGGCCAGGGCCCCGTGGCACAGCGCCGTTTCCCCAATGGTAGTTACGGCCCTGATGCCGCATCAGAATAGTTTCAGAACCATATGTTACTTTATTATTTTTTTAATTTAAGGAAATATTAAATAAAGATAACCTTTAATACCAAATTTTTAATGATTTTTGTTAACAAAATGTCATTAAATCAAAAACGAACATAACCATAGATAGAAAAAATATGAATACTAACCATAATTCCTACATACATATATCTAACTAAAATAATTGCTAAGGATAACTAATAAAATTCAAGAAATATAGACAATAATTATTTTAATTTTTGTAGTAATACACGACACCATAAATCAATCTTGTATGTTACGTCCAGTAATATTATTAATAAACCTTTGCTACCAGTAAGACATTATGTAAGACGGGTAATACATACCTTTGAATATTTTAATATACAATTTCCTATGTTGACAGAACAATACTCTGATATTAAATTATTAAAACATTAAATTGAATAAATCGTTGAAAATGAAGTAAATTAAAATAGTTAAATAATAAAATCATTTTTTTAGATCTTTAGTCAACACATCTATAATTTATTAAAATAAATGGTATAAAAAATAACCATTGTTTCAGTGATTGTTTTTAATAGTTGACATATTTAAAATTGCACCATCGTAGTCTAAATCCCAATTGTACAAAACACTCAAGCAGCAAGCTAAAATATTATCTACATGGACGTCTCCAGTAAGTACCATCATCAAATTAATTAGATCCTGAACAGTAAGTTGTTCGCACAAGATGAAGATTACCTCAGTTTTATTATGAGAAAACTGGAACAGGAAAATACAAAGAATGGGATGGAAATAAACCTAAATAAAACTGAATACCTAACAACGGAGAATACAGAAATATAACAGCTGGAAATAGACGAAGGTATACAAATCATAGGAACAGATAAGTACAAGTGTTTAGGTTTCATAATATCAAACAAAGAAAGAACTGAAGAAGATATTAAAATAGACTAGACCAATTAAGAGACTGCATATGAAAAATGAACCCGATAAGAACATGATAAGAACATCAGCATAAAAACAAAAAGAAATTATAATACCATGACAAGAAGTATTCTCACTTATGGGTGTTGGAGGTATACCGCAAATATACCTCCAACTCTTCAGGAACCACTAGAGGAGAGACCACCTACAGAAGAAATGATGCTAGGAACATTTGCCGACGATATTGCAATCCTAGCCTCACACACTGACCCTATTTATGCCTCGCATCTCCTTCAAGCGTATCTAGACAGAATACAAAATTGCTGTTTGGAATGGAAAATTAAAGTTAATGAAGGAAAAGAAAAATCTATTCATGTTACATTTACAACACGAACAGGAACTTGTCCTCCTGTAACTTTAAACAATCACCAATTACCATCGGCCAACGAGGTAAAATAGCTTGGTATTCATTTGGACAGAAGTTTCACATGGAGGGAATATATCTGGACCAAGAGAAAGCAGATATATTCCCCAGGAGGGAATATATCTGGACCAGAAACGAGATAGACTACATAATGAGTGACAAAAAATATATATTCAACGATGTCACAGTCCTTAATAGCTTTACCACAGGCAGCGATCATAGAATGGTAGGAGCCAAACTAAAATTAGACTAAATAAAGAAAGATCCAAAATGATTAGGAAGAAAGCCAACCCAATATGGAACGACCCAACGAATTTAAATGAATACCAAGGCAATATCAATAAAATCCTACAACAAAATGAATGCATGAATAGTGTAAATGCCCTAAAGGAAATATCGTAGAAGCTATTCGAGAGGCGCAAGTAAAATACTGCCCTAAAAGACGCCAAGACGAAAAAATAACCATTTAAACAAAGCAACTAATGGAAACTAGAAGAAAAATCAAAGGAAACGAAAGCATTGACGAAGGAGAACTGCGAAAAATGAACAAAGAAGTATTAAAAGCGATAAGGAAAGATTTAAGGAAATTTAAGAATGAAAAAGTCCAGCGAACTATAAAAGAGAACAAAAGTCTGAAAGTCCTGAGAAGACGGTTAAATAATGTAAAATGCGAAATACATAAACTAAAGAACAAATAAGGAGTCCCCACATCAAATAGAGAAGAACTACTACACATAGTTGAAGACTTCTATCAAGAACTATACAGAAACCAAAGAGAAGAAGAAAAGAATTTGGAAGCCGCATCACGCAAAATCATCAACCAGGGTTCAGAGCTCATGCCGGAGATCATACTAAGCGAAATCCAGGATGCAATGGAAAAGATGAAAAACAACAAATCGCCAGGAGAAGATGGAGTCGTAATAGAAGCTATAAAGATGGGTGGACGTGCCCTTCTCAACCAAATGAAAATTTTGTTTAACCTTTGTCTAACAGATCGTTGCATACCGGAAACATGGAACAATGCAGTAACAATTTTACTACACAAGAAAGGAGACAAGGCGCACCTAGAAAGCTATAGACCAATCAGCTGATTGAACCACATCTATAAAATGTTTACCCGAATTATTACAACAAGACTAGAAAAAAAGTTAGATTTCTACCAACCCCGAGAACAAGCTGGATTCCGCTCAAAATTCGGAACAAACGATCACCTACAAACAGTAAAAACCTTAATAGAAAAGTCGATAGAATAAGAGGAAATAAAAGAAATAGAAGAGGAGATAAATAGAGGAATAAAAATAGATGGAGAAATGCTCAATCATCTGCGTTTTGCCGATGATATAGTACTTATTACCGAAGATCTGGGTGAAGCACAACAAATGCTACTAGAATTATAAAACGTATCTTCAAAAATAGGTCTAAAAATGAACATCAGCAAGACCAAATTTATGACAAATTTAGTTCCCAGCGAACACCTAACCATCCAAAATCAAGTGGTAGAACTGACATAAAAGTACATGTATCTCGGTCATGAAATCAGAATAGGCAAAGACAATCAGACTTGAAAATTTCAACGACGAATAACACTTGCTTGGGCGGCGTATGGTTCACTAAGAGACATCTTTAAGAGCAACATCCCGACAGCTATGAAACGGAAGACATTTGACCAATGCGTTCTTCCTATTATGACATACGGAGCAGAAAGTCTCACGCTCACAAAAACAACAGCACTAAAAATGCGAGTGGCACAAAGGCGTATGGAAAGATCGATTCTCGGCGTGACAAAAAAAGACAAAATAAGGAACCAAGACTTAAGGAAAAGAACAGATATCACTGATGTCGTTGAACGTATAACCAAGCTGAAATGGAATTGGGCAGGTCACATAGCGCGACTGAAAGCTCAAGATGGACCAGAAAACTAATTGACTGGCGCCCAAGAGAAGACAAACGCAGCAGAGGACGACCACCAACACGCTGGATGGACGACATTAGCACAGAACCGTGAAGAGTGGCGAAGAATGGGAGAGACCTATGTCCAGCAGTAGACAGAAGAGGTTCATGATGATGATGATAAATAGAAAGCAACTAGGTCTTCAATTCAGAAATATGTATGGTTAATGGGCCGTTCATCAAGACTATCTGTGGATAATAATTTGCTGCTCTATAAGGCAATACTTATGCCGATCTGGACATATAGGTTGGAACTATGGGGAACAACCAGTCACTCCAACACCGAAATCATCCAACGCTTCCAATCAAAAACCCTCAGAGCCATCATTAATGCACCTTGGTACATCAACAACAGAATTATTCATCGAGACATTAAAATGGATATGGTACAAGAAGTCATCACAAAACGTAGCGCTGCATACATTGCCAAGTTGAAGGATCATGAAAACCAGTTTGCACTTAACCTCCTAGACAATTCCCAAGAACAGCGTAGGTTAAAGAGGTTCAAACCATTGGACTTACCATTTAGAGTAGTTATAAAATGGAATTATTTTCTACACAACTTTATAAAAATTGTACTTTGATTTTACCAGTGGGTAAAATCTTTCTTGTCCTTAGTCAATGTCATTACTTTTATTTATTGTTGACACTCAACAGATTTCAAAATACTTTTAAATTAAATAAAAAATATAAAATTTATGGGTGTGAAATTAATAAATAATAATAACCAAAAACAAAATATGAGCAACAGAGATGCAATTCCTAAAGAGAAGCTGCAAGGTAACAAGAAGAGATAGAAGAAATACCATAGAGTAGAGATTAAAATAAGAATGGGAGTGAACTCAAACATAACATACTACATCGAACAGAAGAGATTAACCAGGTACGGACATATCAGAAGAGCAGACCAAAATCGTTGGATAAACAAAATAGCATAGTGAAGCCCGATAGGAAGAACGCAGAGAGGGAGATTCCGCAGATCCTTCAGAGATGAAGTGGACGAAGCAATGGAGAGAAGAATTCTACAGGAAGGGGAGTGTCAAGGCAGAAAGAGCTGGAGAGAACGGTTGAGTGAAGGAATACAGTGAAAACTGTGGAAATGTTTAGTATACTTATATAACAAACAATTGAAAACCTTCAGTCAAAGATATAGAAATAAAGTCTAGTTCTGACTGTGGGCCACAAAACACTAAGAGCAGAATTCAAACAAAAGCGTCACGAGAAAGCCTTGGAATTGCTTTTTCCACTACCAGAGAAAAACCCAGTACCACTTGCACGACTACATATACCGGAAAAATATAAAAAATTATTCAAACATATTAAAAAGGAAGGAATACCACCAACTCTCAGAACAACAATAACTTCAGCTGATATATATTAAGAACAACAAAAGCCACTTACACAGCGGTGTATACAAATTTATGGTAACTCTAAAAAAAGTTACATCGGACAAACTGGTATAACCTTTAACAAATGTGTAGCAGAACACAAGAGGGCTAGAAAAAACTACGCACTTCGCCTTTTAGATCACAAGCATTCTTTTAATGATCACTTTCTCCATATTTGAAATAAATGCCTTAAGCTATCTTTACCTATTAGAATCTATGGAAACTAATGAAATAAAAAAATACAGATACAATTTTCAATGACCAACTTGAGACAAACTTTTGCAGTTAAAGACTATAAAGCGTAGACTTTTTCTTCTTCTTTCTTGTATGTAGGCTTAAAGCCTGTTTGTTCTTCGATATTAGCCTCCTAAATTGTTTAAATTATCGTACCTTCTTTTTCTTGGTCAGCCTATACTTCTTCGTCCATTTGGTGACTTATCTCGTGTTATTCATACTATCCTATCCTCTGTCATTCTACTAATATGTTCGATTCACTCCTGTTTCCATTTTGTCACCCATCCATTTATCTCTTCTACATTGAATGCTCCTCTTAGGTTTTCGCTTCTTTCCCTATCCAACATACTTTACCCTGATATTCGTCGAAGTATTTTTATGTCTGTTGTTTCTAGTAGTCGTCTCATTTTAGATGTGTCAGGTCTTGTCTCCGTTGTGTATGTAGGTCTAATTGCTGCTTTATAGATTCTGTCTTTTGCGTCTTGTCTTAGGTGTTTGTTCTTCCAGATTGTGTAATTAAGACATCCCGCCGCTTTTCTTGCTTTTAAGCTTTGTCGTACTTCTTCTTCAACATCTCCGTAACTAGTTATATGTATCTATTCCCAGATTTGGAATATCTCGGACATATTACACGTGGAGAGAGATACAACTTGCTCCAACTCATTATGCAGGGAAAGATTCAAGGAAAAAGAAGCATATGGAGACGCAGAATATTGTGGCTGCGCAATCTGAGAGAATGGTACGGATGTACATCAAACGAACTTTTCAGAGCAGCCGTCTTCAAGGTCCGAATAGCTATGATGATTGCCGACCTCTGTCGCTGAGATGGCACTTGAAGAAAAAGATTCCCAGATGTATAAACCTTGCAGGGTGTTAAAATGTAAAGGCATAGTAAAAATACCGTGACCAGACATCTCGTAACGCGACAATTCGTAACCGGAAAAGTGGTAACAGACAACTCGTAACGGCGACAGTTCGTAATAGTGGCACATCGTAACGGCGACAGTTCGTAACTATACAAAATCGTAACGGACAATTCGTAACGCCAAAATTGAATTATTCTGTCTATTTTTGTTAACGTGGAAACTAACTATTATTACAGTTATAATTGAAATTATGTTTATCAATTTAACATGTTTAACACATCTTATATTTCATATTTTGTAAAAGATGTATTTCGTAAACCTAAAAATACATCTTTTGAGAAAGGCAATCTGCCGAAATGGCTGTACTGAAAATAAATTTTAATACATTTTGTGGGAATGTAGAAAACAAAAGTCATATTTGGTCTTGATTAATTGCATACAAATGCTGTTTATTAGCTCTACAAAGTTATCTTTATGTGTAATTTTATTAGTGTTTATAGGCAAGCAGGTAAACATGTTTTATTATTTCTCACAAGCCTATCCCAACAGTATTTGCTAAACCTTGAAATCTTCTCAAGAAAACAATAAGAATCATATTTTTATCAAGTTTACTTAATATATAGTAAAGTAGGTTGCTAGGTGGTCTAAAAATAATATAAATGATACAATGTGTCATTACATGTCATGTAAACAGTATCAAATGATAGGCCTGGATCACGCGTACCAAAAAAATTTTATTACATACTAGCAAGCTGACACTTTGTTAATAGCTTGACGGTGTCTAGTCGGACTAACTTTGATGTACGGGAACACTGGAATAGGGGATATTTTAATGGCGGAACAGGTTACAGGTTTCGAACGTCAGACTACGAAAACGTCCCATGTATTTTGTCGGTCAGAACTTCCAATTGATTTGTTACTCTTTCATTAAACTCTCATGCAAAAATCAGTCTGCTATTTATCACCAATATATCCTGTCATTTGACATGTTCTAGGTGTCGGACTTATTAAAATGTCCAACATATTTGTCGGACAAACATATTTTCATATATAATATAAAGTTTGCTATTAGGGGAGGGCAATTAGAACGAAAATATGTTTCGGAAAAATTCAAACAAGCTTATATTTTTCTAAAACTTTTTTTGTTAGTTTATATACATCTTAAAGTAAAAAGTTCTACTCGCAGATTTGGCCGCTAATTGTTTATTAATTGTTTAAACAATAACGATGTTTTTGTATAAATAATTTTAAAAATATCGTTAAATTCATCATTTTACTTTGATCAAATATGTTTCTATTTTGTTTTTGATTATGCTGAATACGAATATGGCATTGCAATTTGAAAATTCTTATACAGAAGCTCTTATACAGTGTGTCTGCGTAGCTAGGAACCACATGGAAATCTTTTTTATTATCAATTTTAGGAAAAAAAGTTATTCCTAATGAAATGCTCTGCATAGTCAAAAATCTAAAACTCAACCATTAGATATCAAATTTTATCAATTTTATACGAGTTATGTGAAAAATATGAATTTCGTTAAAGAGTAAAGAACCTTTATATTCCAGAATATCAAAAAATGCTATTATGAAAAGTTGTTTGAAATTAGAAACTATGTCTAAATATACAATTACATCATTCTAATCGAAAAAAAATTTTCAATTTTTTCTCAAATTACGGATACTTATCATCATTTTATTAAAATTATGATAACTATTTTATTATCACTTTTACGAGAAAAAGTTATTCTTCATAAAATGCTCTCCCTGGTCTAAAATCTAAGATACAACCATTAAATATCAAACTTTTTGAATTTTATACGAGGTATGTAAAAAATATGAATTTTCCTTAAGAGTTAAGTGCCTTTATTATTCACAATATTTTAATTAGAAGGATGTAATTGAACACTAAAACAAATTTTTTAATTCCAAACAACTTTCCTTAATATCAATTTTCGATATCGTGAAATGTAAAGGTACTTTACTCTTGAGTGAAATTTATAGTTTTTGACATACCTCGTATAATATTAATTAAATTTGATATTTGATGATTGCATCTTAGATTATAAACGATGCAGAGTAATTTATAAAGAATAACTTTTTTTCGTAAAACTGATATTAAAAAATTTATCAATAGGTTCCAAGTTACGCAGACATACTGTATAACAGCTAAAAAAAATTTTTTGCTGAACATTTATTATTGTTGAAGCTTATTATTAAATGTATTTTAGGTAAGTTTTACAGAAAAAAGTTTTGATTACTTTGTATAAACATTTTTTTAGCTGGCAATTTTCGGTTTTTGTATTATATTTTTGTTATCTTTCTTAATTTTCTTCAAAAGAAATAGTTTATTTCATTTCTAAAGTAAAATAATTTAGTGCATTTTAAAGATTACATCCTAAGCTTTAAAAAGCACTTATAAAACTGCAATAGATCTGTTCAAACTTGAGTAATACCGTCTTAATTGGTGGTAATTCTATAAAACTACGAAGGTTTCAAAAAATACATTTTTTGAGATGTCATATCATTTGAATTAAATTTTTGAGATTTTTTTTGAATGAAATATCATTTAGTAAGATACTTGAAAGGTAAGTTGTGCAAAATTGAGAGTTTTATAAGAAAAATGTATTAGTTACACGTTTTTAAATCATTTCTAAACAAAATTCATGTAAGGCTCACTTTCCGCCCACACCGTACTTATGCCCATATATTTTATTTCTTTCTATTATAACCATAAGATAGCTTAAGTATTCTTCTTTCATGTTCAAATTGCAAAATTTCATTTGGTCCATTAGTTAAAGAATTACATTAAAATAACTCAACCGTGCACTTTGCCGTACGTTAGTTTGCAGTGCGCCAATGTTTGTGAGAAGGGTAACTTTAGCGTTATAAATAAAAAATTATAGGAGATACAGATTTAATTTTAGAAAATTCTTTATATAAGGTTTTTTTTGTAAAATTTTCTGAATTTTTCAGTGGTTGTCAGTTTTTTCTAAAATTTATATTTTCGGAGTTATTTAAAAAAAGATCTAATTTCGTAGATCATTTGTTTAATAAAAAATGAAGCACCCACTTCTCGAGTAGAACTTTTTGATATGTTGTTTATTAAACATTTCTTAATGAAATTACAAAAAGTTTTATCTTGTTTGATTTTTTCCGAACTGAAAATCTATATGCACTCCCCTATATTAAATAAACAAAAACAAACTGCTAATTTTCACAATCATAAACTTGTCAGGATGACATATTCCACAAATAAAATCGCGTTACACAATTAAAACTTCCCCTGTTTCAGTGTTACCATATGTCAAAGTTTGTCCAACTAGACACTGTTAAGCTATTAACAAATTATCAGCTTGCTATTAATCAACTTTTTTTGGTACGCGGGATCCAGACCTATAAGTCTCAGATCATATTGATCTATTTAAATCATAATATTGAATTATTCTGTTATTATTAGATTTCAATGTTATCAGTATTTTTGAACGTTCACAAGGAAATTAGTTTAAATTACTCAACTTATTTACTTTGCTAAAACTTTTGAGATTGTCGTTTATGATAAAAATTGGATATAATTTATTATCTATTACTTTATCTCGATGTCTGACTAAATTAAAACGTAAAAATTCAAAAACAAAAAACAGGATTTTAATTTTGGTTCTGAAACTGCGCTCTTTTCGCATATCTAATTTAATTGTGTTGTTTATATTATGTAGGGGAGTCAATATGGTTTTTGCTTACGGAAAAAATAAAATAATATAGAACTTTTTGTAATTTCATTAAGAAATGTTTAATCAACAATATATCAAAAAGTTCTACTCCAGAAGCAGGTGCTTCTTTTTTATTAAACAAATGAATTGAGAAATCAGTTGTTTACCTACGAAAATATAAATCTTGACCATTGTTGACTGAGACAAATTTTACACAAAAAGCATAGGTAGATTTTTCCAAAATTAAATCTATAGCTTCTATAATTTTTTATTTGTAACGCTAAAGTCACCCCTCTCACAAACATTGGAGCACGTTATTTTAATATAATTCTTTAACTAATTGATCAAATTAAATTTTACTAATTGGAAGTAAAAGATTAATAATAAAGCTATCTTATAGTTATAATAAAAACAAATAAAATATATGGGCATAAGTACGGTGTGGACAGAAATTGAGACTTACAAAATTTGCACAACTTACTTTTCATTATCTTACATCTTTTGAAAACTTAAAAAACAGAATTGCTACTAATTTAAGAGGATATTACTTAATTTTAATCAGATATATTAAAATTTTATAGGTTTTTTTAAGCTTGAGATATAATCTTTAAAATGAACTAAATTATTTTATTGTAGTAAAGAAAGAAAAACGTTCTCACAAAAAGTTGTTTTTCAATTTTCAACGTGCTTTAAATAAATCACAATTTTTTCACAATTGGATCACACCTATTGCATATCCGACCAATCCAGTCTAAAAATTGCACACCCAATTTTACATCTATAATTTCTTGAACAACATCTAGTAACCCTATATAAAAAAATCTATTCAAATAATAAAAATAACATCATTTTATATATAACGAACCCTTTTGCGGTTTTTCGGTTTTTATGTATTGTAGGTTTCTTACTATTACCACCGTACTCCCCTCCAAATCCTGCCAAATTTTTTGTTAGTTTAATGCAGTCACATCTATCCAACTACCAACTACACTCCTACTATAATCATCCCTTATATCGGAAACATTTAATTTTACTTTAACCGGGACCTGAAGATGCTGTGCAAAGTATAGACAGCGAAACCTGTCGTCAGTTGTGAAATAAGTTATTTGTTTGCCAGAACGTCTTTTTTTCTTTCTTTCTTTCTTTCTTTCTTTCTTTCTTTCTTTCTTTCTTTCTTTACTACAATAGTTTCGACTCCCACATGGAACCCATTCATTATTTAAATTATTTTACTTTACAAATCAAATAAATAAGTTCTTTTTGAGAAAATGTTCTTTTTGTGACAAAAACCGAAAAATGTTGGTATAAAATCATCAAAACTTTTTTCTGTACAACTTACCTAAAATTTAATTTAAGCTTAAAAAAAACATGTTAAAACATTTTTAGCTCGTATACATTATGTCTGCGTAACTTGGAACCGATTGAGCTTTTTTATTATCACTTTTACGAAAAAAAAATATTATTTTTAAAATGTTCTGCATCGTATAGAATCTAAGACGAAACAATCAGATATCAAATTATCTTAATTTTATACGAGGTATATCAAAAAATATGAATTCCGCTCAAGAGTAAAGTACCTACCTTTATATTTCACAATTTCTAAAACTGGTTTTCGGAAAAGTTGTTTAGAATTAAAAACTATTTTTCAACATTCAATTACATCCCTCTAATTGAAATACTGTGGACTCTAAAGGTACTTAACACTTAAGCGAAATTCATATTTATTGACATACCTACCTCATATAAAATTGAAAAAAATTTCTTCTTTTTGACACCTGTAACTTATTAAAATAAACATTATAGAAGTTTTCAGGGATTTTCGGCCCTCTGTAATATTGCAGTTTTTCATTCTGCGTTTAAATTTTTTTAAAATTACTCATTAGTTTTCTCATGATTCGAAAAAAAAATAATGCATTTAAAAAACATTGACCCGAAGTTTTGCGTTTAGGCCCTTAAAGATGTGTTTTAGAGTAAGCAGAAAATTTTAAACAAGTACTTAGGTTACCTAATATATTGCTGTATCAATAATAACCCGGTCTATATAGACATTTCAAATAACAAAAATTGCCGGAGAGCCAAATTTTGGTGGAGAGCTAAGGTATACCATAACAAATAAAGTTTAAAAAGTCCCCATCGATCCCATGTGTGCGTCAAAAGTTATTGGGGGTCAAAGGTCAAAATTTGAGATTTTTTGGATTTTTTTCGAAAACGGTAAGTTTTATCAAAAAAAACCTTAAACCAAAGTTGTAGATCTTAAAATTCTCTACAAAAATAGTCCTTACTATTTTTTTCCTAAAAGTTGCCATTCCTGAGATATCGCGATTCAAAGAGTCACATTATACATGATATGCACACGTTTCCACACCACCTGTGAGGTAGTGTACTCGGCGCGTTTTTTTACCTTGGTTTCCCCTGTAGGCCTACTCCACTAACTGTTTTGACAATTTTAGGATAATTTAAGGAAAAAATACCGGTCAAGTTCTAGATATTACCTTATTATTGATATTGATTATTGATATTGCTATTGATTATTAGGTTAACTATTGTTTTGATTTCTTTAGATATTTTAATCAGATTCATATTCTTGAAAGTCTACTTCAACAGTCAAGTATTCTTCGATTTCATCTTCTTCCTCTTCCTCTTGCTGGATGTTCAAAAATTGTTCAAATGTGACTGAGTCATTGGTCTCTTCATTAAAATCACAGGAGTCTTCCTCTGTTGTACTAAACTGGACATTTGAGCAAGACTGACCTTGGCAGTTGGTACACACTAGAGAACACAGCAACCCGACTTTTTACATCCACATTTGGCACGGCAACCTTTTTTGCAATTGCAAAAAATAGTGTTAAGGAGTTTTTCTGGAGCAGGTGGGAGTAAGGTTTTAATCGGTTCCAGAGTATTATCTATTAATTTCCAACCCCAGTCTTCTGGATTCAGTTCATTGCCTAGCCATGTTTGAACTTGATAATATACTCGATACAAATGTTGAAAAGCAGATGCTGATGTTGGAGGAAGACATGATAGTTGTACTTGTTTCTTGTTTCGCGTATTTTTTACAAAAGTTAAGTATCGGTATTTATCAAGACAAATAATTTTTTTTGGAGCTCCATAGACCGCAAGAAGAAAGCGAATTCCTTCCGTAATTATTGTTTGCGGTGTAGAATCAAGTTCTATAAAAACTTTACAGCAGTCAGTCAAATCTTTTTTTTTTCGAATAATTTAAGTACTGACGTTTTGCGCCTTCTGTACATTGCGGACGTAGTGTCGCAGCCAGTTATCGCATGTAAAAATAAAATGTACTTTTGGCATTTGGGATAAGCCGATAAACTATTCGAAGAATATATCTCTGTTCGCTGTTGAGCCCTTCCAGGTTTCAGAAAATAAATAAATTTATCTACTGGAGTGCTTGCAATAATCAGTACCAACAAATCAACATCTTCACCAACTACAATTGTTGTGTTTGTTGCCTTAAATTTTTCAATTGCTGTCTCAATTATAAGGACATCTGCGTCATTTTTAACTTGCTTCACTTCAATATTCGCAGCTGTTAATTTGTCAGTTAACATGGAAATGAAACGAGATTTATTATTAATGTTGGCGAAAAATTGTTGTTGATTCGCTGGAACTGTTATATTTTCATAAAAGATAATCTCGGAACCCGATGATGTTTTTGTAGTTCGACGACGTTGTTATAGAATAGAATAGAATAGAAATATGCTTTATTGCCATGAAAAATTTTACAATTTTATCGACAAAGATTATAAATAGTAAAAAAAACAAAACAGTAACAATCCAATTTACTAAAATTACATAAATCGTCAACAAGTTAAATAAAATAAATAAATAAATCGAAGTTAAAACAGAAATAATCAATTGCAAAAATTTAAATAAATTGCAAATCCATAGTCTACCTAATAATTAATAAAAAAGGTTTAAAAGTTAAAAAGTTAAGCTGCTGCATATGACACCCAAATATAGATAAAAAATAATAAAAATACTACTTGTGCAAAAAGTACTGTAATTTCTTAGTTATTGACTAAAAATATTGACAGGTAGGCTTTTGTCAGTTTACGGAATTTGGGAAAAGATGGTGCAGATTTTAGTTGTAGGGGGAGATGGTTGTACATTTTTTTTGCGGAATATAATATCGATTTCTTTACTAACTCCGAGGACGGGGTCGGCAAATAGACGTCAAACGTAGAATTTCTCGTGAAGTAGTGATGATTAGGTCTTGGTGAAAAGACATGTAGATATTTACGAATTAAGCAAACAGTTTCTAAAATATACAAAGATGGAAGGGTTAAAATTCCGTGATCTTTGAAGTAACTTCTGCAGTGTGTTGTTCTTCTGAGGCCAAACAGATATCTTATAGCTCTTTTTTGTAATTTGAAAATAGCATCGAATTGGGCAGCTGTACCAGAACCCCAAAAAGGAAGACCATAACGAAGATGTGACTCGAACAAAGAAAAATATGTTATTTTGGAAGATGCTAAATTGAGTTCATTCGAAACAGATCTTATAGCATAGCAGGCTGAAGAGAGGTTCTTCCGTAACAAATCGATATGGAGGGACCATTTACATTTAAGGTTGCTGTCTAAAAAAATGCCAAGAAATTTTACAGAATCAACGGTACTGATCTGGCTGTTATTAAGAGGTAAGGGTTGAAGAGCTCATTTATAAGACAATGCTACTGTTTTATCTACGTTAAATGAGAGTAAATTTGAGTCAGACCAGGTTTTTATTGTAAGTAGATCAGAAGTTATAGTAGCATGAAGAGTTGCAATATTTGAATTGCTCCAAGTGATACTGGTATCATCAGTAAAAAAAAGATGTTTCCATCGATTTTTAAATTAGTGATGTCATTAATAAAGATAAGGAAAAGTAGAGGACCCAATACTGAACCTTGAGGTACCCCACATACAATGTTTTTGAGACTAGAGTCTTTATCATTTGCTCTAACCAGTTGTTTCCTATCTTCCAAGTATGATTGGAACCAATCTAAAGAATTGCCTCGAATTCCGTAGAAATTTAGTTTTTTTATCAAAATGTTGTGATTTACACAATCAAAAGCTTTGGCATAGTCACAAAAAACGGTGGCAGTGTAAAGATTATTGTTCAGTGCTTGATAAACCTCATGTAGTACAGAAAACATGGCATCAGTGGTGCATTTATTATTTAAAAAGCCGAACTGATTTTGTGATAAAATGTTGTTTTAAACTAGAAAGGACATAAGTCGGGCTTTTATGAGTCTCTCAATAATTTTGGAGAGTACCGGTAGTAGTGCAATAGGTCTATAATTACAGGTATTAGATATTTCACCACCCTTATGAAGAGGAATAATGATGGCTGTCTTCAGGCACTCTGGAAATTTACCTTTCTCAAAAGAATCATTAATTAGTGAGATGAGGACTTCTAACACATTTTCTGGAAGATTAGAAAAAATTTTGATCGATAGACCATCAGTACTATAGGAAGATTTGCTTTTGATACTATTAATTGTTTGGATTAGTTCAGATTTAACGACTGGTTTTATAAAGAATGAATTCGAGACCTTTCTTGAATTAGGGAGATATGAAATGGGATCTTGTTGTGGCAAAATAGTTGATGTTCTGCAGCTTTAATATTCTTTGTCAAGTCATTGTAGCCGTCAAATACCACTGTCACTGTAAGCTTGTAATGTCTGCGTAAATACTGAACATATTTATCAAAAATAACGCTAAAGGTTTCTTCTCGATCCAACACAACGTGATGTAGTAGGTACCCTCCATCAATAATGTAAGTAGCGTTTCTACGATCAACCTCAGTATTGACTGATTCAAAGCAATCATAAATTTGCTTTCTCAATCATAATTCTGACTTTGTTGTTTTACGCATTCCAGCTGCATCGAAAATTGATAAGGGGTAAGGAGCTAATTCATACTCAAAAAATTTTTCAATCTCATCCTCAAAAGCTTCAGTGATACTCATGCGTTGAAATAATAATACAGGATCTATAGCTACTTCTTCTTCGTGAACTTTCACGGTGCTACTCGCAGCTAAAAGAGGGAGTACTTTTTCAGAGCGTTTTAATTTTATATTATTAAATATTTCACCTGTCATTTTAGCCATTGAAGCAATCCCAACTTCACGAGCTTTATGGCAATTAATCTTATCATCACCAACAACTCCAGAAACAATATATATGATTTTATTAATTTTAGGAAAAGGATCATGTGATAAAAACCAGTCTAGAAGTTTTTTAATATCTTTAGCATCTTTTATGAGCCGCGAGTCACTTGCATCTACATGCTGATCTGTTGTGTCCATTCGAACATTAGCAAGAACTTGCAACCCCTCACACACAGTATTCATTGCATGCATTCCGTAAACCCATTTACTTATCACACTTATACCAGAGAAACAGATAATATTATGAACCAGACCTACGGACAATACTGTAGCCATTGCCTATAATAGACAATCTGTTTTTTTTAAACAATGGTACCTATAGCCAAATGTTTTTCAAGGCCACGTGGATAGAGGAAATTCAGTTTGGGACTGATTACCTTTTGAAGAAATATTTTCAGAATAGTATAATATACTATATAAAAGAGACACAAATAGGCATTTATACTTGTCTTAAGGGCCACATATGTATGCGTGGCTTATATGTGCATATAATGTATAAAGTAACTTTTAAAATCGCGATATCTCAGGAATGGTAACTCCTAGGAAAAAATTGTAAGGACAATTTTTGTAGAGAATGTTAAGATCTACAACTTTGGGTTGAGGGTTTTTTTGATAAAACTTACCGTTTTCGAAAAAAATCCAAAAAATCTCGAATTTTGATCTTTGACCCCGAATAACTTTTGACGCACACATGGGATCGATGGGGACTTTTTAAACTTTATTTGTTATGGTATACCCTAGCTCTCCACCAAAATTTGGCTCTCCGGCAATTTTTGTTATTTGCCAAGCATTTTGATGTCTAAGTTGACCGGATTATAAATACAATTTTTTCACAGTTTGTACGTAGTATGTTATATTTTATTATACCTTTTTATTAGGTATCTAATTTATTTGTATTATAGATGGTGAAAATTGAGGAGTTACATAGTTATTTTTTTAGACATACAAAGTATTTGACGATATCAGGGCCTTGTATGTATTAGTACCAGCGTTATTAGGACTAAAAGGAAATTTGGATATGTGCTTGTCATCAAGACTCTCCACCCGAGCCAACTTAGGACATATGGATGACCGAAGAGAACTACTTAAAATGGTGGTCGGCAATATCGTTTTAGTTCAGGTATTAAATCATTTTTTATTTTAAGATCTTTTCAATCTTAAAAAAAAATACGAAAAATTTTCTTTATAAAAGGTATATTTATTAAAAATAACACTAAAAAAGGCTACAAATGTAGAGTTGTAAATATTTTATCTTAATTTTTAAGTCTACTGTATATATTTTTTTCTTAAATATTATTACAAAACACGAAACCAGTGTCCGTCGACGCCCTTAGGGACAGATGTGTGGGCGCATTAAACCGAAAGCGAATTAAACCATGAGAAACGGAGATTAGCAGTAAGTGAATTTTGGTTATTGTGGGAAGAATACGGTAGTCGATTTTAACATCAGGATCTGGACGGACGTGTTCTTTGGGAGAATAGAAAAATAAGCTTTAAGACGTAAAGAGACGCTTTAAGAAGAATATTATGGCAAGCTAGTTATAATATTGATTAGACGCAATTATTTCCAATACATTTCTTTTTATAAGAACACGTAAATTTTGGTCGCAATTACACAAACACTTTTACATTTCGTCAATTTAATAGTATCTATAATTTAGTTATCTATGTTATTAATTGAAACTGTTAAACATCACACGGACTTTTAATACGATTTTCTTTAACGAATCCTACACAAATATCACAGAACGTTTCCTCTCTATAAAAAGAGCATCATCAGTGTCCTTAGAGGCCACTGTAAGCTTGACATGCTGAGCAACCAAAAATACATCAGTTTACACATTTTAAATATCTACTTAATGTCTCACATTGGAATATTAAATATAAAATCCAAAGAATGGATAAAATCCCTAAGAATCTACCCTAAGACTTGTATGATTTCCACGAAGCACGTAGGTTGCTAAGTGCAAGTGCTTTCCGTGCTCTGTGGAAGTCATATAAAGCCTTAAGGCAGATAATTAGCGATTTTATTCATCTTGTGTAGTACGAGATCCGAATAGAAGGTCAAAATGTGCCCATCTGCTTGCCGGATGAAACATTTTTTTATTAAATTTAATACATAGACAAATGTCTCTAGCATGGGTTGCCTATCAAAATCGTGTCGTAACTATCCTTAAGGGGGGCCGAATGGGTAGAAATCAATATTCCAAACCCATTTTTTTTTAAGTATAGTAGAATTATTTTATTTTTTAATTTAATAGGCATATCTAGTACTTTATATATTCCTCAAGAAAAAATTCAAGGAAAAATACTGAAAAATAAGCCAACGGTGGCAAATTTTTAAAAGACACCTCAAAATATAATGAATTTGCCGTGGAGATCAGAACTGATCATTAAATAAAGGTAAACAAAAAATCTAAAAAGATTTTATAAGCTTTTGAGTAGACATGGGCAAATATGCATATTGCATATTTTGCATATTATGCATAAAATATGGAAAGATGTAAAATTTTTGCATATTTTTATAAAAGTGTGCCTAAAGTGCATATAATTTGAAATGTTCGTTGTAATTATGTATATTCTTGTAACAAATAGCTTGGAAATCCTAATATTTTGTTTTATAATCTCTTGGTATTTAAATTTTTGGTATCGAAAGTAGTAACTAATAAAAGATAACGGCTTATAGTTTTGTCCTTGAATGCAAGGGTTTGAAAATCTGCAAGTTTATATCTCTAGATAAAAAGTTTTATTTTAACGGCCAATTTCAATTTTGTTGTTGAAGTCGAAAAATTGAAGCCGTGAACACATGTTTTTGTAATTGTGACTAATTCTACTTTAAAAATGCCGAAAATAAACTGTGATAAAATTTGAAAGTGCTTCAACTAAGAGGTATTTATGGATATGGATAAAGTTTATTGCTTATTTTGTGGCAAAACCGTAGCTACCTACGTATTATTTGTTATTTTATTTTAAATATTTACACTGTGGTACAAACAAACATTTTAAAAGTTGAGAATATTTTTAAAAAGTGCGAACACAAGGCCGGTTCACAAGAAATCGATGTATTTTTTCGTTTTTCAAGCATTTTTTAAATTTCTTGAGATGAAAAAATCTTCAAAATGCAAATCATTCAATAGTCTACTGAAAGGTCGCTATTACTTTTTTCTTGAACAGTAGCATTAGTTGGCCTTTATTTTACTAAACACAAGAACATATATATTGCACTTAATTAATTAAGTGCTTTTAATTTATGTTTATAGTATTTTTTCTTTAACTATAAAAAGAAAAGGTTGAGGCCTCCTGTAAATATTTTGGGGTTCTTCCTTCTTGCGCAGTCATTTCTTGACATTTTCAAGATTACTGCACGAATTTTTATTGGATATTTTTACGCTCTTAGGTACGTTTTACCCTTATTAGGGATCGTCAGAGGGGTACCTGTGGTTCCCTCTGTGAGGTATATACCCCTACAAAACCGCATTTAATAATTTGTTGTTACAACAATTCGAAATAATATCCTTTATTTGTTAAAATACTTAAACTTAAATATTTAATTACTTAAACTTAGTTTGTAAAATACATAGGTAATGTTAATTAATATTTTATTGCATGCATATTTTCTAGATATACATGTATATTTTTGCATAAAATACTGCATATTTATGCGCATATTTCATACCTTTTTATTTGCATATTTGCCTAAGTCTACGTTATGAGGTTCTCGAGGTAACGCTGTCAAGTTTTTTTAGTTTTATACAATTTTCACTTTTTGATATCAGTCAGAAATCTAAACAAATAATTTTTTTGCAAAAAGGGTGAAATTCAACATATTTATTATTATTAAACAAAAAATGAGCATAAAACAAAAATATCCTGACAGCGTTACCTCAAGGAATGTCTAAAGAAAATATATACAAAATTCCCGGTGAGTTGATCAAGCAGTTTTGAGAAAAACGAGTTTAAAGTATTGTCAACTTTTATTTTCCATTTCTTTTTTGTCTATCAAATGATAAAGTGATGCACACCGAAATATCTTTTTAAATCGCGGAGTAATTTCAAAAAGAAAATAAGAACAGCTGTTGACCGTTTCTCACTACACTCAAGCGCGTTAGCACGAACTTGCTATAAAACCAGTCGAAGGTAGGGAGATAGTGTTAAATAGCCCTAGCTTTGACTCGATTTGCAGCAGGTTCGCGCCAGCACGCTTGAGCGTTGTGAGCAACGGCCAACAGCGCTGTTTTTATTTTCTTTTGTAAATTACTCCGCGATTCAAAAAGATTTTTCGGTGTGCATCATTTTACGATTTGAAAGACAAAAAAGAAATTGAAAATAAAAGTTGACAATACTTTAAACGCGTTTTCCTCAAGACTCCCTTTTTCAAAGGCTGTAGATATTGTAACTCAAAACTACTTGACCGACCCACCTGGAACTTTGTACAGGTATATTTTTTTTAGACATTCCTTGTGGTAAAGCTGCCGAGATATTTTTTGTTGTATGCTTATTTTTTGTTTAACAATAATATATATGTTAATTTTCACCCTTTTTTACAAAAATAATTAGTTGGTTTGATTTCTGAGTGGTATCAGAAAGTCAAAATTAGATAAAACTAAAAAACTTAAGAGTATTACCTCAAGAAACTGATAAACTAAGAAAATATTTTTGAATTTTTTGTTTACCATGATTCAATGATGAGTTCTGATGTCCACCACAAAATCCATTATATTTTGAGTTATCTTTTAAAAATTTGCCACCGTTGGCTTATTTTTCAGTATTTTTCCTTGATTTTTTTTTTAATAATCTATGAATTGTACTAAATATGCCTATTTAATTTAAAAATAAAATATTTCTACCATACTTTAAAAAAAATGTGTTTTGTCTATTGATTTCAACCCCTTTGGAATCCCCCCCTTAAGGATAGCTATGACACGATTTTGATAGGCAACTCATGCTAGAAATATTTGTCTATGAATGAAATTTAATAAAAAAAATGTTTTATCCGGCAAACAGATGGGTACATTTTGACCTCCTATTCGTATCTTAGACTATTGGATTTTATATTATTTAATATTCCAATGTGGGACATTTAGTCGATATTTAAAAAGTTTAACGGATGTATTTTTGGTGGCTCAGCATGTCAAGCCTGTAAGAACACTGATGATACTCTTTATAGAGAGCGAAAACTTTGTTACATAGAAGTAAAAAATTTCGTGCAATGGTATATAATTTTTATTAAAAAACTTTTAAAAAATCATCCGAATGCATTATATAAAAATATCAGAACGTTTTCGATCTGGTCAGATCATCTTCAGTGACATTCTGTGTAGTAATTAAAACTAGCCCACTAGTTGATATATAGACTTTACATAAAAATGAAATAATTATTTATTAAATTGTGTCGGTCTGTGCCACTCATTTTGACAATTACCCCTTCAGTTTTTTCTAGCAGGGAAGCCATGCTGCTTCTGAGTATTAATATTAGAATCTGTAAACATCGACATTGTGTCGCATTACAATAGTACAATTTAATAAATAATTATGTAATTTTGAAGAAAACATTATTATCAACTACTGGGCTAGTTTTAATTACTACACAAAATGTTACTGAAGATGACCTGACTAGATCGAAAACGTTCTGATGCTTTTATACAATCAATTTGGATGACTTTTTAAAAGTTTTTTAATAAAAATTATAGAACAAACATTATACAAACCGACGTTTTTTACTTCTATGTAAGTTTTTGAACTATGGTATACAGCCAATCACTCGGAATTTCCGTGTAATTCTAAAACGGTCTGTAATATTTGTAGCCCTTTTTAGGGTTTTCTAAATAAATACCTTTTATAAAGAAAATATTTCATCTATTTTTTCTGTAATTAATGGTATAAGTACAGCCAGCTACAGTAAATTCTTCCTTGTGGATTTTTTTTAACTTTGTGTATTGGAAATATAAAATTTATTATAATAACTTCTACTGTTATGTAAATTATCTCGTGTCACTATCTGTTTGTAGATCTCGCGAAATAATTGTTCCTATAAGTGATTGGTTTCGTTTGGTGACACAATTTAATTTCTTAATGAGACTAATTTAGTTATAATATCATCATTTCTCAACCTTAAGTATTCAGCGCCAATTTTTAATTAAAATTTTTATGGCGCCCCCTATATGTATTTCTTTTAAAATAAAATAAAATCTTAACAAGAAAATACGGGGCAAAATCTAGATATAATGAATTTAGTCACCAGAGCAAACGAAGTTTTAAAACCAGAAAAAGACACAATAAAGAAAAAGGATTGGATGGCCGAGAAAATACTAGACCTTATTCAAAAAATGGAAAATCTGCAGGCCCTGACCAAGTGCATACTATCAGACTGGCTCAAACTTCTAGATGACGACAATGCCTCAAAACTAACAACCATTTTTATAACTACATAATATACGTAACTGGAATAATGCCATAAATATGGTTATAGTCTACATTTGTCCCACTCCCAAAAAACCTAGTACATTATTATGTAAATACTTTTAACTAATAAGTCCCATGCTCTCAGAAACTGCTTGTCAAGATAATTCTTAACAAAATTAAGCAGAAATGTGCAGAAACAATGGGATACAAACAATTCGGTTTCAGAGAAGGATGGAACAATCTTTGTTCCCAATGTTAACATTACTTCAAAGATTATGGGAAGTACAGAAACCAATTTACGTCTGTTTTATAGATTTTGAAAAGACTTTTAATAGGGTCCAGCATGATAGGCTGTTTAAATATCTAAAAATGATTAGAATAGATGATAAAGATCTAAGACTTTTACAATATCTATATTGGAATTAAGAAGCTTCTATTCTGGTAGACGGCAACGAAACAGACAAAATTTTCCTTCAAAGAAGTGTCAGACAAGGTTGTATGTTATTGCCAACTTTGGTTATTTTGTACTCCGAAATAATATTCGACGAACTTAGAAAGGCAATGTGGAGTTCGAATTGGGGGAGAAACTATTAATATCACCTATGCAGATGTAACACCGATTATGGCTGAAAGTATCGAAGATCTTTAATTCCTTATAGATCGAGTCACTAGGGAATGTACCAATACGTAGACTTGGCATAAACACATCAAAGACAAAAATAGTTGTGGTTAGTAAACAAGACGATAGCATTATGCAATTTATTGTCAACATTGAGCCTCTTACAAAAGTTAAATATTTTATATACCTAGAATGTTAGATAAACGAGACACTAAATCCTGATGAAGAAATTAGAACTCGTATAGAAATTGCAAGAGGGGCATTTATGAAACTTAGATCTAGACTGTGCAATTCTCAGCTAAACATAATATAACTAACAATCAAGCTCCTAATATCTCAAGAATCTCAGACATTGCGACTGAATATTCTACTGGAAACAATATCTTTCCATATGTTGGTTTAAATAAAGATTTTTAGTTACATCAAGCAGAAGTGCTCTAAAGTAAAAAATTAGAAAGATATGGGAAAACTAACCTACAAGAAGAAAAATAAACGAATAGAAAATATTAGCCATGTATGATAGACCAAATATGGGACAATTTATGTTAATAATGCACAATTTAAACAGTATTAAATAAGTTAGTTATATGATAGAATTATAGTTATTTATGATATAAGTGTTAAAAGTAGACGTTTAAGGCACGCATGTGAAAGTTTGCAGAATGAGCGATAGCGAGTTCTGCAATTCACATAAGTGCCTTAAAAATGTACTTTTTAATACGCATATTATACAATATTTTTTCTACAAACGTAATTACAGGGCAATATCTTCAAAAACTTTTACTTGAACTTGACTGACATTCCATTTTTATATTTTTTTGACATTACATCAAAATTGTCTATACGGTCAATACGCACTGCAGTGCCTTAAGAGGAAACAGTAGCGATCAACAGGTAGCAGAAACGCGTTCCAAGATTGCGGCTGTAATTTTGAATATTTTTTCGAGATATTTGGCACACGTATTCGTAATATAACAAAGAATGGCGGTACAGAGCCCAATTTGAAAAATATATTAATATGTGGAAGTTACTCTGTAATTAAATACAATATTAAAAAAACGAGCCTGTACCGCCATTAAGAAGAACAAAAAAATACACTTTCTTCAAATAAACTTTTTTATCCGATGCCTAGATTTTGTGTTATTTTGGAACTACTAAAATTTTTTATTTCATTAGTAGTTCCAAAATGACACAAAATCTAGGCATCGGATAAAAAAGTTTATTTGAAGAAACTGTATTTTTTTGTTCTTCTTAATGGCGGTACAGGCTCGTTTTTTTTATATTGTATTTAAATACAGAGTAATTTCCACATATTAATATATTTTTCAAATTGGGCTCTGTACCGCCATTCTTTATTATATTACGAATACGTGTGCTAAATATCTCGAAAAAATATTCAAAATTACAGCCGCAATATTGGAACGCGTTTTGGCTACCTGTTGATCGCTACTGTTTCACCTTAAAAATATTATTTCTACGAGCGTGCAAAAATGTCTACTTTCGCGCACGCATTTTAGTTTGGAAAGTTTCACTTTTCCGCACGCGTGTTACTTTTCCGCACGCGTGTTACTTTTCCGCACGCCGTTTTTAATTTTCCGCACGCGTGTTAATTTAGATATGTTAATATGGCCTTAAAGTAATTATAATACATGCAATAAACTAATATTTAGATATTATTTACTAATTTATTTCAAATATATCTTATTGTGTTCCTGTTTTAATGAAATTAACGTGACAATTCGATGAAATAAAATTATTTTGACATAATATTCGAAAGTCAAATCGGTAGAAAATAACAGTCGTTTTGAATCATCGTCATGGAAACCAAGATCGTCGTAATGTTAACTAATTATATTGAAAGTTTGGTTTTGACAACCTTGTCAAATAATTAATTTGTGTATGTATTTTCATATTAATTAAATTAATTGATTAAGATTTGGTAATTTTTTAAAGACTCTTAGAAAAAATATTGTTCCTAACTTTTGCAGAAAGTCTCTTTTCCGCACTCAACTACTTGCCGAACTCCCGCTTCGCGTCGTTCGGCAAACTGCAGTCGCGTGCGGAAAAGAATGACTTTCTGCAATTGTTAGGAAAATAACTATTAAAGCACTAGTGCCTTAAAGTAGCATTTTTACCGCTCGTATGGAGTGCAAAAAATTTCATTTTTAACACGGTTGTAGAAAAAGATATTTAATTTTAATTTAATAATATTTTGCTTCGTAGCTTTTTTTATGTTAATTAACTGCAAATTTCTGTTTCATTTTTCCTTTTTTTTTTCATGTTTCACTTTTTTGCGCTGTTTTATTTGTATCTTTTTTATTGTAACAGCGTAATTTTTAATTTCGTAATTTTACTTTTGGTTTTCTCATAATTCTTCTTAAAATAATTCAAACTGGAAATGATTTGTACTTATCAGTGATATATGCGTATACAAAATGTATCCATTAGACTATTTTTTATATTCTAAATTGATATGTCTTTCAGATTCAAGCTATAGTAGCTTCATGTATAGTGTCGGTGTTCGCGACTTCAGCATCTGCACTAATAAATGGAAACTTTCAATGGATACATACTCTGCTGTTAGCTACAGCAAGTACCCTAACGGCAACGATGTCTTGTTTTATTTTAGGTAAGAACTAAATGATAAAACTTTTTTTTTATATAGTTCATTTCACGGATTTTCCGATGAGTAAAATCATACTCGAGGAACATTTAAAATTTCACCTGTGTCAGGTCAGATCAACGAAAGGGACCGTTCCAGTATTACGTAACGCAGGTGGGTGGAGGTCAAAAATCTTCAAAAATTGCGTTACTTAATAGTTAAACGCCCATTACAGTGCGTTACGTAGGGGGAGGGGCGGTAAAAAATCGTCAAAAATCGCGTTACGTAATACTTGAACGCTCCCCAAGTTACAATTTTAAACTAGGACGTTTTGGTTTTTAAGAAAGTGATATACCTAGTTTGAAATAATTGTTCGAGTTTTTTATTATTTTAAATGAAAGTACATATATAACTTCAAGAATCTCTCTGAAAATTTCAGATTGATCGAAGCAAAATTACCGAAAATACAGTATATTGAATATTTGACTCGCTTTGCAGCAACTTCGCGCCAGATCACTTGAGCTTAGTGAGAAGTGTTTAACAGCTGTCCCCTTTCATTTCTTAAATTCCTCCGCGATTTAAAAACATATTCCGATCTGCATCACTTTACGGATTGACAAACAAAAAAGAAATTACAAACTTGAACATAAGCTTATACTAACCGCTTACACACTAAACTAATAAAATTGCATCCTTTAAAATATTCAATAATTACTAAATGTAACTTTTCAATGGACTACATTTTACTGCTTTTTATTAAGTATCATCATTAAATATTAATTAATTTTTTTTTATTTTTTATTTCAGATATTTTACTCGTAACTGTGATCGTAATATCGCACAAAATAAAATTGAATCCTGACAACTTAGCAACACCCTTAGCAGCAAGCGTCGGAGACTTGGTTTCTCTGATTGTTTTGTCCTCGTGGGCTCGATTATTGTATACCATACATGGTAAATATTATTTTAATATAATTTATTGCATAATTGTTTTTAAAAGTAAGTTGAAATATAGAGAAATAAGAAAAAATAATTCTGAAAAATCTCTTGGAACCACTTTCTGGTAACATCCTTAACCTCTGCCTTTTACAATTTACAAGCAAGAAGACGACAAATAAAGAAGACGAAAAGAAATGTACAACATGCAGGCACGTTCCGTCTATTCGTCTAGGAAAAATTCCAACGAACACCCACAGTCTTTCTATTGGGGAATCATCTTTCGCCGTTTTTACTACTCCATTTGGTGTCATTTGGCGTATCTGGTCGTTCCAATCTACTCTTCTGTTTCTTATTCAGTTATTAATGTTCTCCAGCCTGCACCTCCGTCATATATTTGTACTTCGAACTCTGTCCCATAGTCTCTTACCATCAATTTTTTCGAAGGGTTTTCATCTCTACTGTTGAAACGAAATAGTCATCTAAGATAGCCATCGTTACACCCTTAGCTTAGCTCAGTCACTCAGGTGTGTGTTCGTCTCGTCCTAATCTTAGATATGAACTCTGAAAATTTAGAATGGAAGCAAACATAACAGTATTTTTAACTAATCATGTTTATTGTTCATAAAGATATAATAAAAATATGACTTAGTAAATTGCATTAACAAATATATTCAAATCCTTGCCAAAAACCAACAATTCTGGACTATACTTATGGCTTTTGGTAGCTGGTATTTGATGGTAACTTCCTGATGTCGAATGGTACTGCTGTAGACTTCTCTTGACCTGGGCAGATGTTGTGGCCCTAGGTCAGTGCAGCGAAAGATGTTGAGTGTTGCTACAGATGGTGGTTGTTGTTGTCTGGATGCATCCTACTGTCTTGGCCTTAACGTGTCCATCACCGGTGACGAAGGCAGGTGGCTCCCGAAGGGAGAAAAGGTTGATCTCTTTCCAAAAAACTGTAACAGTAAAACACATATCAACAATTCCGTCTGCCATTCTAATCGTCAGAAAGAGCAGCAGATGACAAGAATAAATTAAATGAAATTTAGATGAGGAGAATAGTTAAAATTTGATTACTAAACGTGCATATAGTAAATTACAAAGATGTATTTAAAACTAAAATATCAGAACACATGTTCTGACATTGAGATTAGGTTAGATATAAAAAAACATTAGAAGAACTGTTAGATAGAGAAATATAATTAATATAATAAGAATAAGAACTAACCCCAAGAGAATGAAAGTCTGGAAATAGATAGTGCCTTATGGGCCCATCCCTTTAAATAGATTTATTTTTCCCTTCCATTTTGATTTTGTGTCAGCGAGTAGGGATGAAGTGTCACTTTCATGACAGTGCGACGTGGGCAGTGGCGGGCATGTTCCGTATTGAAAAACAGATACTTACAGAGTAAGAATGTATGGGGTACGTTCAGTATGTTCAGTTGATGATTTAAATAAAAAGGGATATATTAAATAGAAGATAAAACAACAAGAGGATAATAAAAGAGGGCGCCAACGAGTTTTTAACGAAGAAAACTGGTAAAACAAATAGAAGAAAATTATTGTTAATGAAATATTAAAGAAAATAAAATAAAATAATTATTTAAAAATAAAATGTCAACGGTGTGACGTTTGTAACGTTACACTGTTTCTAGAAATCGTTTGGTCCTCTTTGAACTAGGTCGGGCTTTTGCCGCGCATGTCAATATTGGCCTGATGACTGTTTTGTGAATTCTGCCTTGAATTTCTTGTAAAAGATACAATATGCGGCTCTCTTTGCTTTATTCACTTGCTCTTCCACTTCTGTTTCGAACTTCCCGTGGTGATTCCTAGATATTTAAATTTTGTCACTTGTTCTAAAATCTGACCATCCAGCTCTAATTTACATCTTAGTAAATTTGCTGTTATAAACATGCATTTTGTCTGTTTTTAGGAAAATTAACATGTTCAATTTTTTGGCAGTTATGTTGGATTAGAGCAGCATAATATGTACGTTGTAAATCATTTTCAGATATTAGTATTGTATTGTCTGCATAGCAGAATATTTTAATTTGTTTTTCTTCCATTTGGAATCCCTTTTTAGTTCTTACTTTTTTTACTATTTCATCCATGATCAAAATACAGGACTCAGGGAATCTCCTGTGTTATCCCATTGCCAAATTAACTTGTAAGTGTCTGCATATGCAGTGGTTTTCGCGAATGGGTTAGCTAGTTCAAGAGGAACCACTCTTGCGTACAATAAATGGATAACGTCGATACAAGTAATGGATAACCCTGTCAAATGCCTTCTTCAGGCCCACGAAACATAAATATGCCGGTTTGTTTTATTCTAATGATTTCTCTTGAACTGGCCTCATTATAAATATAGCGTCGGTGCATGATTTACCTGACCTAACACCTTGTTCTTCTGCTAATATAATTATTTCATTCAGTTTGCTTGTTATCACTTTGGTAGTTAAATGTAATTAAACAGGAACCTGTTCATTAATTCTGCCATCCTTTGACCGATATTACATTTATTTTTCAGATTTTGTGAATGAAGATATAATAATGATATATATTGTTATGATCTGCTTTCTCTTACTTTTTTAATAATTAGTATTATTTAAATAATTAGTCAATTGTCGCAAATAATACATAAAAATTAAGAAAAATCTCATGGTGCCTTTTTATCATACAAAAAAAAAATAACTAAATTATCTTAGGTTATACTTATCCTTTCTCGTGGTTTTCGTATCTCTTAGTTGATCCTTATCGGGATAAAATAGGAAAAGGAAATAAATAGAAATACCATAAATAAGCACATACAAATATCTTTTATTATCAAAAGCAATACAGTGGAACCTCGATAAGTCGGCCCCCGATAACCCGGAAGTCCGGCTAACCCGGTCCGATTTTCATCGGACAAACATTTCAAGGATAAAAATGTATGTATTATGTTAAAACATTTTATTTGCAGCAGCTTCTGGAATGTCTTAAAAATATCGAATTTCATTGATAAAACTTCCCTTCAATCATAATATAATATTTGAGAGATAATGGGTATCTGTGATATAACGGACTTTATCTATAAGTATATCGTATTTGATTAATTTTTACCATGCTCTCCGGCTAACCCGGATTTTAGATAAGCCGGATCAGCCGCGGTCCCGATTAATCCGAGTTATCGAGGTTCCGCTGTACTCTGAAAATCTATCAATTAAATCCTGTGGGCATAACTGTCCCAATGAAACTCTTACCACATAAATTAATTTTAATTCAACAAATATTTATCGGTTTGTTCTTGATAACATTGATAAAACAAACTAAACAAACAAATTTAGGTATTCGCAAAACTACTTATACTTCCTATTACATTTTTGAAATATTGGAATCTTAGCTCATATGCTTTTACTCAAAAAAAAATTAACTTCTGAACATAAAGAAAATCTATCACATAAATTATTGACTGACCTTTTGATTCACACACAATGATGTCTCCTCTTGACCCAAACAGCTCTTCCTTGTTGATTATGTTAGGCTACCCATCAAAGCCCTCTCCGTTCTCAGCATCAATCCAGCAGCATACCAGCAACTAATTCTCCAAAACACGAGCCAGGCCTCTTTTAACCAGTACTCGTTAAAAAAACTCCAAAATTCTCTCCTCTCTTTGTCAAAATAATATTCTCTCCCTTGGAATTTACAGAATCAAAGAGGTATTTCTTCTCAATTTGATCTGTCTCTCGTTCCACTTTTCATCTACACTCTTCACTATCTAACAACCACCGTACACGGTACTTGCTTCTGAACTGTTCACGAAAACTTTAACTGCTCTTCTCCGATGCCGGTCACATAATAATCTTCTTTTCCAAACTATTTGAACATTCAACCTTCTCTCATCCCCATTCCAAATTGCTAAGCCAATCAGAAACATTTCTCTCTCTCCATTCCTCTTTTTTCATTCGAAAAACCCATGCATCCTTCCAAACAAATACTTCTACTCATGATAATTACTTTTCGGGAATTCTACAAATTTACTTGGGGCTTAAACAAAGAGCCTTAAAATTCCATCTTTCTCTACATTCCTTTTCTAAATATAATAATTACCTGTGGCTTTTTGGCCTCGCCCGTAACAAAGCAACCGTTTTAAAATTATAATACCGAAACAAATTGTCTATTCACATCACTTTATTTACTAATGTCTTTAATTCTTCAGGGAAAAACTCATTAAGGATAAATCCACTGCTTAAAACTAACTTATATGTTACAAATCAATATACAGGGTGAATCAAATTTATGTGCCCGCGTTATATTTTAAAAAATAAAGTTTTTATTCTATCTTTAATTGACAAAATGATACACAATAATATATATTATTTTTAGATAAGTATCCATGGCTTATGGGATTAATATTAGGAGGATATATTTTAGTACTCCTACCGCTCTGGATATACATCGTTAAGCGCAATGAATATACCAGAACTATCTTAACTCAAGGATGGACTCCAGTTATTACTGCTTTATTTATAAGTGGGTATGTATTAGCTTCCAATAAGCTGTAAAGCTTTGGTCTTTTAAAATATGAAAATGTATAAAATTTTTATCGTTGCAATGCGAAGGCAAAATTGTCTTATTTTTCACTTAGTACAGAGAGCGTAAACCAGCACTCTAAATCGACGATTTTCGCCTCTTGTTGGAGGCATCATCAGAGAGACGTAGGTTTGCTGTTCTCTGCCCCAAGTAACGAACCTCCGAGAGTTAGTCCTCGCACTGCAACTGACGTTATGGAGTAGGTACCTAGCGACATCTGCTAAAGGAAAGTCAAAACCCTTTGTACTAAGTGAACAATAAGACAGTTTTGTCTTCGAATTGCAACTGAATAAAAATGGTATACATTTTTACTTTATATTAGTATTACTCCTATAGAGTAGCTAGGTCCATTTTCCGTTGGAATTTACCAAGCTGTAAACGGGGTTGTGAATTGCAACTTTTAGAATTCTTGTCTTCATTGCAGCATCCATCTAGCTTGCAATTTTTACAAGCCATGAAGGTGCAAGCCATTTGATTGTGTAAGCTGGATAAATCTGTGGTCAATTTTAATAAAAATGGGCGCACCAATGCACCTGGTGACATTTATTAAAAATCTGTACCAGTTTAATATAGCGACATACGACTACATCAGAAGTTCTCAAACCAATTAAAGACCGAGAGTGGTGTTAGTCAAGGATGCGTGTTGTCACCTGACTTATTTAACATTTATGGTGAACATGTCATGAGGATGGTTTTAGAAGGATGGGCCGGTAGAGTAACAGTAGCTGGTAGGAAAATCTCCAATTTAAAATTTGCTGATGGCACTACACTTATAGCAGCAAATGAGCGAGAAATGTTTGATTTTCTGCGAAGAGTTGAGTACGAAAGCAATAAAGTTGGTCTGAAAATCAATAAAGCTAAGACAAAAATAATGGTGGTCGACAGATTTGACACTATTCAACTGACTAACATATTACAGGAATACCAGATATTAAACACATTTGCCTATCTCTGGTCTAGTATAACTAACGATAGTAACTGTGAAGCAGAAGTTCGAACTAAAGTTTGGAAAGACAGATCTATCTCTCAAAATATCATGATGAGACTGGTGAATGCCCTTGTATTCTCAATATTTCTATACGAAGCAAAACTTGGACTCTTCGCGCGTGCGAGCGCCAAAAAATTGATGCCTTTGAGATGTGGTGCTGGAGAAGAATGCTGCGCATACTTTGGACCGCTCATAGGACAAACGTTTCCATTCTAAACCAACCAACCAATCAATATTAAAAAAAGGCTGTCCACAATATGCCTGCAACGAATTCTGCAATTCTTTAGTCACGTGGTTCGCAGAGGTGACGACAGTTTGGAGAGATTAATTGTTTCTGGAAACGTTCCGGGGAGAAGATCAAGAGGACGATCACCAACTAAATGTTCTAACCAAATAAAGCATTCAGCTGGAAACTCATTCTGCGAAGCTCTTAGAGCAGCTGAAAATAGAGACCAATGGAGAAAAATTGTTAGGAATATTGGAAGAAATCACGATCCTCAGAAATGGGGAAACGACAGGAGAGAGAGAGATGGAGGTGTCACCAGGAAAACGGTCCAATAAGTTTTTCAATTAAATATATTTTAAAAATATTTTTAACTACTTTTATTATTTTGAAAAACTTTAAATTTGGTCTTTTAATTTTAACATTTCTTCAATTGGTAAAATGACGGCTGCCTCTTTAAAGAAAAAGTGGATAACAAGTATCTATATACCAACAATAACGGATACAAAAAGGTGAAAAACAAGACTAAATCATGCACTATACATACGCAACACAAAATACACAAAATACAATTTTACAATTTATAAATCAAAAACTCATAATTTACACATTTTCGGCGCTCAGCCGTCGCGTCGAGGAAAACAAAATTTATTTTGCTAATTCGGCGGCTGAGTGAACGAGCAAACACAGTCCAGATAGCGAGAAACCCACTTAGGTCGGTGCCTTGATGCCCGGAATACACATTTTTTAGGACACACGTCGAAAGTCAAGTAATAAATTAACCAAGTAATTAATAGAAAGAAAAGTTCTTCTAGTTATCCCTAAAATCAGGTGGCTTAACCACATGAGGTAATGGGATAAGACAGAGGAGGTCCCTTTAGCCAGGGTATCCAAAGTAACGTTAAGTACGGTATGCGCCAAAACAAAGGACACTGAAATCAGGAAGCCTGCGAAATATAATCGCGTCATATGAAACAAGTGACAATAGTTGTCATGGTATTTTTAAACAATATTTATTCTAACAAACTGTCAAAAAGATTCAAAATGGTACTTACAACGCAAGAAAAAATATTTATTATTGAGTATTATTTCCGCTCATACGGGAATGGATGATCAAATGGACCTAGTTTGATGCTAAATTTTTATCAACTTTGATACAAATCTAACAACTCTTAATGCTTACGTATGGGGTACGTTGAAACAAGCCGTTTTTACAGAAAACCCACCGGCAATTATTGATGAACTCCATGAAAAAATTTTGACTTTTTCAGAATAATGCAGCAGCCTATTTTTAATAACATGCTAAGCAATCTTGTTAAGCGTTATGAGTACTGTTTGGAACGCAATGGCGAGTACTTTGAACACATTTTGTATAGAAGCAAAACTTAAAATTCGCATTATTTGAAATGTTGCTATTTAATTTTTCATGTTTAATAAAGCTTTAATTTTTCAGTGTCGTTTGTTTTGGCGCATAATGTACAATTCCCCCTCATTCGGTGTGTCCTTCGATAGAGAGGAGTGTTGGTATAGCTTGGGGGTCAGTAGGTACCACTCCATTACGGAGTGTGACCGGTTTGATCTTCGGATCGGTTCACTGTTCCATTAGAACACACATATATCCCCAGTGGCTGGAGTTGTACGAGTATGTGTGTGTGCATAATTTCCGAACACTACCAAACACAAAATCGCATAACACATATAGTACGGGATCCGAATATAGGTCGACATGTACCTATCTGCTTTCCGGATAAAACATTTTTTTATTAAATTTCATACATAGATAAATATTTCTAGCATGGGTTGCGTATCAAAATCGTGTCATAGCTATCTTTAAGCGGGGGCGTAGGGGTTGAAATCAATATTTCAAGCACATTATTTTTGAAAGTGTGGTAGAATTGGTTTATATTTAAATTAAATATATTCAGTACAATTCATAGATTATTCAAGAAAAAATTTAAGAAAAAATATTAAAAAATAAGCCAACGGTGGCAAATTTTTAAAGACACCTTTCAAAAAACAATGAATTTTGCGGTGGACATCAGAACTCATCATTGGAGCATGGTAAACGAAAGATTCAGAAATATTTTTTTAGCTTATGAGTTTCTCAAGGAAACGCTGTCAAGTTTTTTAGTTTTATCGAATTATGACTTTTTGATATCACTCAAAATCAAAACAACGATTTTTTTGCAAAAAGGGTAAAAATCGACATACTTATTGTAGTTAAACAAAAAATAAGCACAAAACAAAAAATATCTCGAGAGCGTCACCTCAAGTAATGGCTAAAGAAAATATATACTAAATCCAGGTGGGTTGGTCAAATAGTTTTTGAGTTACAATGTCTAAAGCCTTTTAAAAAAGCAATTTTGAGAGAAACGCGTTTAAAGTATTGTCAACTTTTATTTCCAATTTCTTTTTGTCTGTCAAATTGTAAAGTAATGCACACCGGAATATGTTTTTGAATCGCGGAATAATTTACAAAAAAAAATGAGAACAGCTGTTGACCGTTTCTCACTACGCACAAGCGAGCTGGCGCGAGCTTGCTGCAAAGCGAGTCGAAGGTAGGGAGATAGGAAAAGAGTGTTGAATATCCCTACCTTCGACTCGCTTTGCAGCAGGTTCGCGCCAGCACGCTTGAACGTATTGAACAACGGTCAACAACTGTTCTCATTTTCTTTTGTAAATTACTCCGCGGTTCAAAAATATATTTCGGTGTGCATCATTTAACGATTTGATAGACAAAAAAGAAATTGAAAATAAAAATTTACAATACTTTAAAGGCTTTTCCTCAAAACTGCTTTTTTAAAAGGCTGTAGACCTAACTCAGAAACTACTTGACCGACCCACCTGGAATTTTGTATATATTTTCTTTAGATATTTCTTGAGGTATCGCTGTCGGGATATACTTTTATGCTTCTTTTTTGTTTAGCAATAATAAATATTTTGATTTTCAACTTTTTTTGCAAAAAAAATTCGTTGTTTTTGACTACTGAGTGATATTAAAAACTCTAAAAGTCGACAAAACTAAAAAAAGCCTGAAGATGCTCTAGGAGCGAAAGTACTTGAGCAAGATTAAATTAAATTCAGTGCTCGATATCTGCCTTTCACTTTGTAAAATATTTTTAGGTAGAAATATATGTAATAGGGAACTTTCACATTTTTTTTTGTTACATAATAATGTTCAGTTTTGTTTAAAAATGAGATTTCCAAAATTTCACGCTTCAAAAACTCGTAATAACTTAGAAATACATATTTAAAGTCTTCTGCGGTATAACACAAATCACCAACTTTTGTTATTTGGGTGCAAACTTAAATGAACAGTGGGACCAATCGACGTAAATTAAGATAAGGATCGAGAAGGCAAGATCAGCCTTCGTCAAAATGAAAAAAATCTTTAACAGCCACGATATAAAATTGGAAATAAAAATTCGTTTACTAAAGTGCTACGTATTCTCCGTTCTTTTATATGGCGTGGAGTCATGGACCTTAACTGAAGCATCACTGAAGAGACTCGAAGCATTTGAGATGTGGTGCTATAGATGCATTTTGAGGATTTCCTGGATAGACAGAGTTACCAACGAAGAAGTTCTACATAGAATGGGTAAAGAGCGCGAACTAGTCGTAACCATAAAACGTCGCAAACTGGAATACCTGGGCCATGTAATGCGCAATGAACAACGATATGACCTACTTCGGACCATACTTCAAGGTAAAGTGCATGGGAAAAGAGGTCCAGGACGAAGAAGAATATCCTGGCTGCATAACCTGCGAAAATGGTTTAACTTAACCACTACCGGACTTTTCAGGGCAGCAGTCAACAAAGTCAGAATAGCCATGTTAGTGTCCAACATCCGTAACGGATAGGCACCATAAGAAGAAGAAGCGGTATAAAATAGTTCATACGACCCGTGACGTCAGATAGTTTTATTATACACATTACATTAGTTATTATTATGGGTATATTTCGCTGTGTCTAGGTACACTCTAACGTGTACGAAATAAAAAAGTTAGGTACACGCGAATTAAACTTGATCAAGCCAGTGACTTCATTATTTAACGTGCGCAGTGACTGTATATTTTGGTACATGCTATTTTGATATGTTTAGTGTTTGTTTGATAGAAAAATAATTGTTAAGGGAAGGGAAGCAGAACTATTTAGATGTTTCAAACTTAATTGTAATAAATCAATGTATATAGGGTGAGGCAGATAACTGGCCTATTAGAAATATCTCGAGAACTAAAGGCAACAGAATCATGCAAATTGGAATAAATTTTATTATACCGGAAGTTGCTTATAACTTGGTTTTTTTTAAATAGGACACCCTGTATATTTTTACATTTTTGGATTTTCCTCAATATCTTCTTTCTTAAAAGGTGAAATTTTGTAATATTATACAGGGTATTTTAAAAGATATTTACGTTTTGTTATTAATTTCGTAGCAAAATTCACACCCTGTAGAATTGTAATAGTTTGACATTAAAAACTCTGCTTGCGTTCAAGTGATTTTTAATATAGTCTATTATTGTTAAGAATCATTAGTATAGCTAATTTTGAAATTTTAGTATACAGGGTTGGTCGAAAATCGGAATCAATATTTTCTGAATTTTCTTAAATAGAACACCCTGTATTTTAGTATTGTAATGAAATGATATTTCATAGTACTTTTTTA
This sequence comes from Diabrotica virgifera virgifera, assembly GCF_917563875.1. Classification (NCBI taxonomy): domain Eukaryota; kingdom Metazoa; phylum Arthropoda; class Insecta; order Coleoptera; family Chrysomelidae; genus Diabrotica; species Diabrotica virgifera. The sequence continues at coordinate 44,826,035 of NC_065445.1, read as the reverse complement.
TTTTATAAGTATTCCCTATACCTAACTGTTTTAATTTGTGAGTTATTGGTGATTCAATCTAAATATTAATTGCAACAAAAAATACGTAAAATTTTATTAGGTTGGCCGTGAAAATATTCAATCACAAATAATTTTTCAGAAATAAATACATATTAATCCAAACTGATCCTTAAAATTACCAATAATGGTTTAGCTATCAAAATACCTACGTAGTTAAGATGGTTGGTCCGACTAACAATTAAGCACAAATTAAAGCAGTTAGGTAGAGAGAATGCTTAAGAAATAAAAAAGTACCATAAAATATTTCATTACAATACTAAAATACAGGGTGTTCCATTTAAGAAAACTCAGAAAATACTCATTCCGAGTTTCGACCAACCCTGTATACTAAAATTAAAAATTTAGCTATACTAATGATTATTAACAATAGTAGACTATATTAAAAATCATTTGAACGTAAGTAGAGTTTTAGTTGTCAAACTACTACAATTCTACAGGGTGTGAATATTGCTACGAAATTAATAAAAAAACGTAATTATCTTTTAAAATACCCTATATAACATTACAAATCCTCATATTTTAAGAAAGAAGACATCGAATAGAACCAAAAATTTAAAAATATATAGGGTGTCCTATTTAAAAAAACGAAGTTATAAGCAATTTCCGGTATAACCGGAAGTTGCAAGGAGATGAAAATATTTTCATTTAATAGATCATCCTTCAAAACTCATTTATTCCAATTTTCATGATTATGTTGCCTTTAGTTCTCGAGATATTTCTAATAGGCCGGTTATCTGCCTCACCCTGTATATAAAAGTATATATTTAGGTTAGCAAAATAAATATATGTATTTAGTTGATATGACACGTACAAAATATTGCTAAAATAATTTTTATACGTAAGTTAATTATTATAATCAACTATTCTAAATGGGAAATAAGCCACAATTTAACTAAAAAAATGATTTTATTAACGTTTCGACGTCCAAATCGGATGTCATTGTCAAAATACAAAAATTAGTCAGATTAGATAAATTATTAGAAAAATTTTTTACTAAGCAACACCATTTTTGTTTAATTTAATAATATTTTGTATTTTGAAAACGACGTCCGATTTAGACGTCGAAACGTTAATAAAATCATTTTTTGGTTAAATTGTGGCTTAGTTCCCATTTAGAATAGTTGATTACGAAAATGCCACAAGGATAATAGCTTCAGAACAAGCTAATTATTATTGTGAAAGCTTTAGGTCTTCTTTTTATTTTAATCTTTTACGGTAATACATACTATTTCATTTATAACTAAAAAAAATATATATTAATTTATAGTCTCTTATCTTTTTCGTACTGTTTTAAAATGTTCTTAAACTCATTAAAAGAACTAAATAATTGTCCACACTCCGTAGTTAATTTAAAAACAAACACTAAACCAATAAAAAAAGAATAGGTCTGGATCCCGCGTATGAAAAAAGAAGTTGATTAATAGCAAGCTGAAAATTTGTTAAGAGCTTAAGGGTGTTTAGTCGGACAAACTTTGATATATGGGAACACTGGAACAGGGGAAGTTTTAATTGTGGAACAGTTTAAAAATTTGGAACGGTCAGACCACGAAAACGTCACATGTATTTTGTCCGACAGAACTTCCAATTGATTTGTTACCCTTTGATTAAACTCTCATGCAAAAATTAGACTGCTATTTATCACGTCATAATTCCTGTCATTTGACATGTTCTACGTGTTCCACTCATTATCATGCCTATTTGGTGATAAATAGCAGCCTGATTTTTGCATGAGAGTTTAATGAAAGGGTAACAAATCAATTGGAAGTTCTGTCGGACAAAATACATGTGACGTTTTCGTGGTCTGACCGTTCCAAATTTTTAAACTGTTCCACAATTAAAACTTCCCCCGTTCCAGTGTTCCCATATATCAAAGTTTGTTCGACTAGACACCCTTAAGCTATTAACAAATTTTCAGCTTGCTATTAGTCAACTTTTTTTTCATACGCGGGATCCAGACCTATAAGAAATCACTGACACTCTAACTTTTTTATTTGCGTACACGGTAACGTATACCTAGACACAACCTTATATTTAGGTATATTCTTCTTCTCCTTCTTTAGTTTATTGGCCTCCACCTACTTGGGTATTTGGCAAGCTCATCGTCGTGGAATAAGTCAAAAATATTTATATTCTAATGATATTTATCGTATGTCATTGTAATAATATATACCAGTTTGTTAAAATTGTAGTTTTATACTATTTTTGAAGGAAAGGAACGAAGGTTTACTATTGAAAATAAAACCATTTTGTAAAAGTACGAATTTTTCTATGAATAGTTCAAACGATCAAAAACACTTGTAACGTCACATAAATGTATTTTCTACTGACGTTTATAACGTCTAATTTAAAATTCTGTTTACTTTATTGGAAAAATGTAAATGTAAAACCAAGTGACGTCACGAAGCGTTTTGGACCACCTGTTTTAATTTGAATCTTTAATCGTCTTTAGGGGCCAAACGAAAGTCAAACAAAACTTTTTTATCTTTGATACATGTTTTAAATTATGTTGTGTTGTGATTTATAACATTTTTTTCGAATTTAAAAATTTATGCAAGTTCCCTATTGTCAGTACAACCACACTGTGGTTAATCCGATATAAACATTTTACTTGACATGCCACAAGAAAACAGCTTCGGAACCTTATTATTATATTTTGCAGGACTGGTGGTTTAATATTAGATGTAGGTGTGGATTCGTTTAAAGGATACACTGTCTTTCAACCCATTATAAATGGAATAGGGGGTAATTTGGTATCAGTCCAAGTTAGTCGCACATCGACGATGCTCCACAAAACAGCAATTTTTGGTCAAATGCCATCAATAACAAAACAGTTAGTTTGGCCGTGGACGGCTTTAATTAAAGGAGGTAAGAGATTGAGCACATTCTACTTTACATAAATTTTTATGTCACTTTTTTAAATTCAAATATATTTAAAAAATTTGCTATAATATCTATCAATCTAATCAGCCCTAAACATCCATCCTTGGATAAAAGCCTCCTCCTCTTCCTTCTTTCATGCCTCTCTATCTTGGGCAGTTTGCATCCATTTTGACCCAGTGTTTCTTCAGGTCATCTGACCTTCGCATCTGCGACCTTCCTCTTTTTCGTTTGTGGTTCCGCGGTCTCCAATATATAATCCTCTTAGTCCATCTTTCATCCTTCTGCCGTAGGGTGTGTCCGGCGAAGTTCCATTTAAGCTGTGCTACTTGGGTTGAGACATTTTACATTTTTGTTTTGTTATAGATCCATTTGTTTCTTGTCCTGTCTGATAGCTTAATGTTCAGCATTTGTCTTTCCATGGATTTTTCTGTCTTTGCTATTTTTTCCATATTTTCCTTTGTAAACGTCCATGTCTAAAAGCCATATATGAGGACAGAGAGTATACTTTGGTATACATGGTACTATCTAATCATAACAAGAAGAAATTAGTCTAGAAGCAACAATGTGTAACCAATAAGATGTAAATTAACAATAAACGGCGACAGCATTGAAGTAATAGAGACAGGATCTAGGAATAAACTAACCACGGCCACAACAGAAAGATCAATGGAAACGGCAACGGAAAGAGCAATGAAAGCAATGTTAGGTATACGACTGTAAGATAAAAGGAGAAAGTAATTATCAGATGCCTCTTCATTCTTTTAAATGTGCTTCTGGTCTCTTCCATTCTGATTCGTATTCTTTGAGAGCTATCATTGTTTTCTTTAATGACGGTACCTAGGTATTTGAATTGTGTTACTCTTTCAATAGGCTGAATAAACAGTCTCCCATGATCAAACAAAAAATTTAAAAGAATTAAAAAGACTCATTGCAAAATATCATAAAAAACTTATATTATTTAAAAGATTAATTACTTAACATCCGCCATTGCACAGCAAAACTAAAATGCGTCAAATCTTGGCGTATGAGGGTTTTGGGTCTACCCCAAAATCCCGACAGCCAAAGGCCCGACGGCCAAAATCCCGACACGCCAGAACCCCGACACACCAAAATCCCGCCACGCCAGAATCCTGGACCCGCCAAAATCTGTTTTCTCTTATTTTTTATTACTAAACAAAAGTGTTTACAATTTAATATGAAATAATTTTCTAAATCAAATTTCTAACGTAGGTACCTGAAATAAATTATTTTTCTTTTTTGTCAATATATAGTTCAATATAAATATTAGATATTATAATCCAATCCTCAATTCAAGTTTACTTTCATATAATAGATAAATACATAGTAATAATTAGCACCCGTACGTATTAGTATAATTAATTTTTCAATTTCAATACTCTATACTATATGATTTGGTACTGCATTCGGAAAGGAAACAATAAATATTCAAAATGTAGTGATCGGCATTTTTACTTATGCGGTGATTGTGGCATGTCGGAATTTTGGCATGTCGAGATTTTGGGTATGTCTGGATTCTAGCGTGTCGGGATTCTGACGTGTCGGGATTTTGGCCGTTGGAATTTTGGCTGTCGGGGTTTTGGCTGTCGGGATTTTAGGTGCCACCGAAGTAATTTATACTCTATAGCCATACAGCTTAGAAAATGTTAATATAAACATTTTTTAATGGGCGCTTTTAAGAGAAACTATAGTTTTACTAGACTAGAAGCTTTTAATAGACGAACTTAGTTATAGGGGAAGTGAAAATACGACATTGAAAAATAATATAGAAGCTACACAACCAATGGATGGGCAAGAGGCATCATTATAGCGCTGTAAATCTGTATACGCTGATGATCATTAGCAAGAAAAATATAACAGAAGGTTAACTTTACATCAACCTAACCCCTGTAGAAAGAGTGAGAACTAAACCTCGGCGCCATAATAAATGAAGAATGGACCAACAACCAAGAGATCGATCAAAAGCGCGCATAAGAATAACTAGATCAACCTTCAACCATATGGGGGACTTTTTCAAGGGTCACAACCTTTCTCTTAGTATAAAAGTAAGAATGCTGAGATGCTACGTCTTCTCTGTCCTTTTTTATGGTGTTGAATCATAGAACTTAGTGTTCCATGATTAGGAAGCTTAGTCGAAAAAGATGTGTGTGGAAAATTGGAAGCATTTGAGATGTGACTATATCGGAGAATTCTTAGAATCCCATGGAGTAATCGGGTCACAAATGAGGAAGTCCTTAGAAGAATGGGGAAGAAACGAGAGGTACTAACTACCATCAAATCTCGAAAGTTGGAATACTTTGGACACATTATGCGAAATAAATCCAGATATGCTCTCCTACAAGCAATCCTTCAAGGAAAATATTTGGAAAGCGAGGTCCAGGAAGAAAAATAACATCCTGGTTAAATAACCACAGAACCTGGTTCAACACAACATATGTGCAGCTTTTCCGCGTTGCTGCAAATAAAGAGAAGATTGCCATGATGATCGCCATCATTCGTCACAGATAGACCTATCAAGAAAAAGAAGAAAGCTGTATAGTCATCATAATAGTTTATACAGTTTTATGTTTCGATTGTTACTAAATCTATTATTAAAAACTGATGATTAATTCTAAATGTAATAGGTATGTCTTTAAAAGCTATTTTTTATTTTTAGTTCATCCTGCAAAGACAGCTCGCCTGCTCATCCTCTTATCCATTCCTGGCCACACAATATTTGTCTTCGCCGCAGACTTTTTTTACAATAAGGAATCAACAGTTACTCCTACATTTGTCTTCATGTACCTGACAGTTGGTCTCATACAACTAGTAATCCTTCTTTACGGATGCCATCTTCTAGTCCATACGATGTGGAGGTTCAAAAGGGATCCAGACAACTCCGCTATCCCCTATTTGACAGCAATCGGGGATCTTAGCGGGTCTGGCTTTTTATTAATAGGATTTATTATTTTAAGAAGTTTTCATGCTGAATATAAGCCAGTGGTATGAAATATGTACCTATAGAGCGTTTCACGTTAACAATTAATAGAACATTGCGGAGATATTCCCATGTATTTCTTATGGACGATAAAAGTGCGCCGACACCACGGCGTACTGACTAGATTGAATCGTATAACGGCAGTCGAATATCCACACGTGCGCGAGAGGTTTGGCAACACTGATCTCCGTAAGCGTAATGTTCTATTCTTAACGTCAAACAAAGTATAGGTATAAAGTCAAAGTGTACACGAAGGTTAGTTTTGCAACGAACCAAGCCATTGATGCTCACCAGTGATAGAACTAAGTACATAGGAGTCTGTGAGTCTAGTTGTAGTTTATTTATTGTGTTATTATATTATTGACATACTTGTTAATTTATGCAACGATGAAAATGTCAAGCTTAATAGGCCTGGATCCCGCGTACCAAAAAAAAGTTGAATAATCAAGTCCAATTGATTTCCTACCCTTTCATTAAACTCTCATGCAAAATCAGACTGGCATTATTTATCACCAACTGGGCATTTTACACTCAACGAAAAAGGTACGTAATATCAATAAAATTGTTAATTCAGACAACAAACGCAATACTTAAAATTTGTCCAATTCTTGGTTTTATTGGGACAACAAAACGATGTTCATCAATTCATTATTTTCGTTCGTTGAGCCAATGTATTACGTTTATTGAATGGACGAACATTCATTATGTATACCATAATATCACTTTATTGGTATTACGAAATCTGTTCACTGAGTCAACGAACACTATTTATTGATATTACGTACTCTGTTCACTGAGTCAACGAACACTATTTATTAAAACAACAACGTCGTTAATTGACCGACGAAGACTATTCGTTGTGTCAATAAGAGTGTTATTTCTCCTAACGTATTTCGTTTATTTCTACAATTATTTCCGTTTATTGTTACAATTAATTCCGTTAATTCCCACAATAAATACGGTTTTTCTTACAATCAATTCTATTCATTCTTACAATCAGTTTCGTTCATTCCTACTATGAACGTATTTTATATTAATAATTACTGAATGCAATAGCCCAATGTATGATATTAATTGATTAATAATAATTTTTTAAATCCCCCTTTTTTGTCCTTAACCTAAAGGACTTTACACTGTGTGATTTTTCATATGATTTCACTTATACAGTGTACTGGAATAAGTGTTACACCCCCCGCCCCCTTATTAACATTTGTACATTGTTTTAATGAAATATGTACGTTGTCACGATAAACCAAGGTAATTGCTTGTCATCTACGAAATAAAGAAGGTGAGTTGCTGCCAGAATTAACAGTATTTATTAAATATACGAAACTAAGTTATTGGCTGAATAAATTGAGTGTTATTGATTAATGTACTCTAGTTATTCTCACAATTATTATTCAATCATTGTGACAATAACCAAATACATTCGTCAATGTCTAAAAGTTCGTTGAAACAACCAATTAAATTGTTGTGACAACGAAATACTATTCAGTAATCACTGTTAATCACTATTACGAACTAAATTTTTTTGAGTGTAATAATGGTAGGGGAGCAAAGTATGCTAAATGTGCAGTCACTCAAGCGTTATGGGTTGTGAAGAGTGGGTCCTAATACCAAAAAAAGTTAAGTAAAGTTTTCAATTTTAGTGGGGACTTTCCATTTTTAATTTAATTTTCTTATCTATCCATAATTCGAAAAAATGTCTCGAATAAAAGTTACTTATTTTTACGTAGGGAATCCAAATCTGCAATAAAAAATGGGGCTCCTATTTAAGATTTTAAAGTAAACCCCAGCCTACCTCCTTGGGGGTCGTGTTTGGTTCATTCGATATATTTTTCAAGAACATTGAATAAGTGTATTTTTCAGTTTTTCGATCTGATTTTCCTTTCGCGAAATATCGCGAGATTCGTATTTAAAATTTTTAATTTAGCCCCCCCTCTCCGTGGGAAGTAGAGTTTGATATCTTTCGATAGATTTTTGAAAAATATTGAGAACGTATTTTTTAGTTTTTCAATCTGTTATTCATTTCACGAAAGTATTCGCTTTTTACTTATGAAACTTTGGGACTCACCCATTTCCTTACGCCCAGCCCAAATGGTCAGATTTTTGAAATATACACTGTTTTGCATGCACTTAACTTACCTCATCTTAATCTGAGGATTTCGAGTTTTTCTTAGGATATATTTTTTTCAGCTCCCCTTTAACGAACTCCCTTGCATTAAGAGCCAATATATGGTAGAGGTACATTTTCAGGGTACAAAGTTTTTCCCCATGTAATAATCTGACGCGCTCGAGTAACTGCAAAAATCCCCGCTTCGGCTCCCCTACCATAAGTCCGACACGTAGAACATGCCAAATTAGAGGAATTATGTTGGTGATACGTAGCAGTCTGATTTTTGCATGGGAGTTTAATGAAAGGGTAACAAATCAATATAATTGGAAGTTCTCTCCGACAAAATACATGGGACGTTTTCGTAGTCTGACGTTCCAAATGTTAAACCTGTTCCACAATTAAAACTTCCCCTGTTCCAGTGTTCCCGTACATCAAAATTTGTCCGACTAGACACCGTTAAGCTATTAACAAATTTTCAGCTTGCTATTAATCAACTTTTTTTGGTACGCGGGATCCAGGCCTATAAGCAAGAAATATAGTTTTTGTTTATTATAACGCATTTATTTATATTTTTGTTCATTTTTCATGACGTTGAGACTAATAAACTCGATTTTATTTTGTTGACTGAAAACTAAGAACAATTATTAATGTAGGATCTATGGATATTTTAGACCACAAAAAGCAATTTTAAGATATCTTTATCATTAAACAGATAGCACTAATAAAATAATATATAGTAAAAAAACATATATAGTAAAATCTATCCTCTCTTTTCTTCTTCTTAAGGATATAGTGGCGTCATGTATTTTGTTTGACTATTTCTGTCCAGTTCTCTCTCTCCTGTGCGGGTTGTTTTGCTTCGAAGAATGAGTAACCAGTCATGATCTTTATTTAGTATGACCATCGTACTGAAGATCTTCCTCTGGATCTTTTTCCCACTCGTTGTCTTCATCTATCATTCGTTCCATGCCTTCTGTTCTGCTGGTTATATTTCCAAAATATCTCAGTACATTTTGGTTGATTGTTGTGGTATATAGTATTTTTGTTAAGTTCTTCCAGTATTGAATTATTTATGCGATGCGCAATCCATGGTATGCGCAACATTCTACGGTAGACCCTCATTTCAAATGCAATAATTATAATACGCTTCACTACATACGCTGACTATATTTGCCACCCAAAACGAATGATATTAATAGTATCGTATAATATAAATCAATTAATTTTTTAGAATTTTTTTAATACATAAACATACGTTTATAATTTAGAGTGAATAGCTTTAGTGATAAATTAAATAGGTGCGTTGTATCATTCAGGAAATTATATTTTAATGTTTTTGAATACTCTATTATTACAGAGTAAATGCAATACATCCTTCCATAAAATATTTACTTAAATACATGGTCATTCATTAAGAATGTCCAATCTCAGAGGTGTAGATTTTAGACGTAAAAATATTAAGATTTACCCAAATCACTTAAATAAAATGTGCCTTGTTATTGAGCTACAGGGTGTTTTATTTAAAAATTTAATAACTTTTCTTACCCAGTACTTTAAAACTTTTTGACATAATAGCATGCGATACGTTGCAGGAAGTGTAGTTACCGCACTCCCGTCCAATTTTGATAAACAAACCTTTCTGGCAACTACCAGAGGCGTAAAACAGGGGAAAGTGTATGGCTGACCCTTCCACACATTCTAAGAAAATGGCATAATTACTATTTTAGTACAATTTTTCGATTCTCCAACTTCTATTCAATTATTATACTATTCATTCTTACCGACAAATTCATTAGTTTTCGAGAAACTTAAAGTTAAAAATGAAGGGGCACAATAAATTCTTCAAAAGAGCTGTGCCGTTGCATTTTCAACTTCAAATATCTCGAAAACTAATGATATTATCGTTACGAATAAAGAGTATATTATTTACCCAGAAAAGAGTGAACTATAGAAATATTGTACTAAAATAGCAGTTGCGCTAATGGCGTAGATTTTGGGAAGGGTAACCCAAGTAGCAATTTTTCGACGCATTGGTTGTCAGTACAAACAAATGCACTGTATACAACGTTGCCCAAGAGTATTCTCAGTTGTTTCGGCCAACGTCCCCTACCCCGACTGACATTACGATGTTACAACGTTAAGTAATACCTTTAGTTTTAGTTATACGGGCAACTAATTTATTACCATTGTGACAACTACATATCACAGTTCAGTTTTTTCAACAATCGCAACGACTTAAAAATGTTATAATGCTAAAGTAATTTACGCCCTGGCCGACTCTGAAGTTGAGTAGTTGTCTGTCACGTCACGACCCTAGGTGTTGTTCTAAAGGTGTGACACGTTTGCGGCAACTTCCAGAGGAGAAAAAGAATTTCCTTTATAACTTTATTTTTCCTTATTATTATATATTTTATTTTGATGGAAATTTTCGATTTATTTAACAACCTGTTTATTTGTTTTCTTAATAGCTGGTTTCTATTCCATTGTTTTATCAGCAGATTTGAGATTTGATAACCTTTTAATCTTTGTATCAGCTTTGGCAGACAGGGTTGCCAGGTCAGTTTTTACTCTTTCAGTAGTTTTGTTTTCACAAAATCAGGAGATTCTTTTTAGGCCATGTAAATATAGTAATACAGTGATATGCACATCCGTCCTAAATGTCTCAAGAGGAATTCCACAAAATTGGAAACCTCATTATTCCAAACCACCAACTGGTAATTACCATTTTTTAGCTAAAATCTACTAAATCAAAAACTGAAATATACTTAAGGATTTTTGGGATATATATGGGATTTTTTATAATAAAAACAACAGCTAACTTAAGGGGATAGGCGCAAAATGCCGTCTGTTAAAATGTTCAATGTATATTAAATGTTTTCATTTTTTGCGAATCCTTAGAAAACTAAGTATTTTTGAAAAATTTAAACGCAGAAAGAAAGATTACGTTATTTCCGAGGACCGAAAGTCCCTGAAAACTTCTATAATGTTTATTTTATTGAGTTACAGGGGTGAAAAAAGAAAAAAATTAGTGTGACTTTTAATTCCAAATATCTCGTTCAAAAGAAACGTTTTGGTTTTTCTAAATAATGCAGTCTTTCATTCTGCGTTTAAATTTTTCAAAAATACCTATTATAGTTTCCTCATGGTTCGAAAAAAATTGATCAAATTCTGTTGAAATATACCAAAAATCTACTAAAAAATTGCCTACTAGAATATTTTAAAAAATATCAAAAATCTACCAAAAATGTAGAAATCTACTAAATGTGGCAACGCTGTTAAGGAGAATGATACACTTTTGACACTGGTCACATGACCTCTGTCACCCAATAAGAGGGTGCGTTCTAAAATGGTTTTGATAGTCGGCGCGGCCGGGTTTGGTTGGCGATTGGAATTCTAAGTTGTCTTATCCGTCTAAGGTTGGTAATAAGGTATTTTTTAGTAATATTGGTAATATTGTTTAATGCGCCATTTTGGTTTTACTTGAGATTTTTGTGATGTAACGAAAATGAAAACACAGAATATAAAAAATGCAGGCATTTTCTGATACCTTTAAAAGCACCATCAATACATTAAATTTATACAGAACATCTTTAACATAAATTTTGACTTTTATATTAAAATTTAATTTTTTAAATTTGCATATTTTTTCTCAAAAATGTCATAAAAAAGGAGCGCGTGTGTTTTTTAAAGGTGAAATATCCATATTGGACGGTAATCTGAGATGCGTTTATAAATTTCACATCAGGTAATAAGTCCTTTATATATTTATATAAATTTAAATACCCAATACGATGTCAAAACAAAACAGTTTACTTTTTGTTATTCGCATTCACCATACAGATGTTAAAAATATAGGTAAAAAAACATAACTAGTCCGACACCTTGAGCAACCATTGCACGCGCAGGTACTTTTTATAGTCGCTTCAGTTGTCTTATGCAACGCTTACAAAACGATGTTGCTTAAAGAGGAGGTTGCCTAGGCAACGTCAAGACAACTCAAAAATCGTCCACCAAATCAGTGCAGAATATGGTCGTCTTCTAGGCAATAACAACGTTGTAAGAAAACGTTGCCACGCGGTAGACAACGTTGTCGCGTCGACAAATTGCTACTTGAGAAACCATTCACTGTCCCCCGTCGTACGTCTCTGGAAGTAGCCAGAAACTTATGTTAATCATAATTTAGTAGCGTGTATGGTAAGTGCTTTCTGCAAAGTATGACAAGGACTTGTCAAATAGTTTTAGAGTACTGAGTAAAAATAATTATTAAATTTTTAAATAAATAATTTTTGAGTAACTCAATAACGTGACATATTTTATTTAAGCGATTTGGGTTAAATCTTAATATTTTGAGGTCTAGAATCTACAACTTAGAGATTGGACATTATTAATGAATCACCCTGTAGAGACTTAATGAAATATATGAAGGTCTGTTTTGCCTATAGAATATTTTCGTATACAGTTATTTTTCTTATCTATTTTCTCACTCACTCCACAAGTTGTTGTTTGTTCTGAAAGCTGGTGTTATTTCTTTTTTTTTATATGTATGGCTATTTTAGTTGGTTATTATTTTACCTGCTAAATTGTTAATACTTTTGACAATGAATTTTTATAATCTGTTTAATCCATAAATTAGAACAAATTAGCATAATATTATAAAAAAAATGAAAATTAAGAAAATAAAAAATTAACAATCTCAGAGAAGTTAAATATTTAAGTGATTGATAAAATAGATTAGAAACATTCCGCGAAAGAATACTATAGGATGTCTGCAAATTCTTAGACAATTGTCTTATTTATACAATTTCTTGTATTCTCCACATGATTTTCGTGATAAAAATGTATGTACTTAAACAAAATGTGATTTTATTGGAGACAATAATTTGTGTATGATTAAACGTTTGATACTCAAACTTGTCTTACAGAGATATTTTTTTTAATAAAGTATTTGTGTTTGATATTTGTTTTATTTTTTATATACAGGGAATTCAGAAACTCCCCTGACAAATGAAGACCTGAGATTCCTCAGATAATTTTAAGACAATTAAATCTAATCCAGCTAGTCCAAAAATTCTTGTTGTATATGACGCCTTGTATTTAGTTTTTTTTTAATACCTCCAGAACGCTTCTATTATAAAAAACGGAAACTGATACGCCTATTTCTCTTCATCATCATCATCATCAATGGCGCTACAACTCTTCGTGAGTCTTTGCCACGTTTACTATTTCCTTTCATGCTTTTCGGTCCTGTGCCACTAATTCCCATTGTCGCACTCCCATTTTCTCTAAATCTTCTTTGACTCCATCTTTCCACCTTTTCCTACAGACCACCTTTTCCTACAGGCCGCCCTACAGACCTTCTTCCATCTGGCCTTTTCCAGAACACATTGTTTACAAGGCGATTGTCGTTACTGCCTATCACATGCCCTGCCCATCTGAGTCTATTAGCCTTTATGTATCTGACTAGATTTTCTTTTCCGAATAGAGACTCTAGCTCGTTATTGTATCTGCTCCTCCATTCGTTTGTCACGTTCTCTCTGCAAGGGCCTTATATCATTCGAAGGATTTTACGTTCCCACACCAGCAATTTATTTACTTATTTTTTTGTTAGTGTCCATGTTTCTCTTCCATACGCGACTGCTAATCGTACTATGGTCTTATATATATCTGGATTTTTGCACCTCGTGAAATAAGTTTTGACTTCATTAGATGTTTCATTGCAAAGAAAGAACTGTTTCCTGCCATTATTCGCGTTTCAACGTCTCGCTCTAATTTGTTGTCATTTGTGATTGTGGCTCCTAGATATTTAAATTCTTTAACCACTTCGAAGTTGTGATCGTTTATAGTAATATTTTGCCTTATTCGCCGTCGTTCTTGTTTTAAGATGACCATGTATTTTGTTTGGTCTTCATTTATTTTTAGAAATGTAAAGACTGAAAAAGTTTTGTACACACTTATGACAACAGGTAAAAGGGGGAGAAGTGTACTTTTGAAGTGTGTAAAATTAATAATTCTTAGCTGAGCGCTTTCGGCTTATAAAGCCATCTTCGGAGCTATGCTACAATAAAAGATCTCTAATGAATAATTGATCTTAGAATTCAAAGTTTAACTTACGTCAAAAAGGTCAAAATACCACTATGAAGAGAGATGGGTTCCATTTATGATATGAAATACTTCTGTTTCTTATGTAGTTTTTTATTGGTTGGAAAAAACCTTGTCTGTCTGTTTAAAAAATTGTTCAATTTGCTGCTGGTTAATTTTGTATCCAGAAAAGTTAAACATCAAGAACGAGCACAAAGGACTTTCACACGAAAATTACATTATATATAAAACGAATATTTGATCATGGTAAGGTCAAAAAGACCTTACCATTTGAATACTGCGGCGTCAGATAGCAGAATGGTCGCCTCGCATGGAGGATTTTTAATGACAGTCGATGTAGACAGGGTGTGCTCGTTAAGGTGTCTTCACATTTTCTCATAAAAAGTGACAGTTGACATATGACATTTTTAGCAATTGGATTGAACAACTTTTCAACAAAGTCTGTAGTTACATAAATCTGGTTTTTTTTACCTAAAATTTTACCATAAATTTATTTTTAGACCTTATTTAGATTTAATTTCTAATGTTGATTGTGCTACTGTGTCTACGTCATCAGCAAAGGCTAGTATGATTTTTGCTCCCCGACCAGTTATGTCTGGTTTGATTTTTGGATAAATTTTTCGCATGACATATTCTAAGGCCAGGTTAAACAAGAATGGGGACAACCGATGTCCCTGTCTCAGTCCAGAATTTACGCAGAAAGCATTTGTTATATTTCCCCCTATTCTAACTTGTGCAAAGGAGTTACTTACACACACTTGTGTTACAGCAGCTAGTTTCTTGGGTACGCTGAGCTCGATCATTGCCTTTCATAATGTTGCAGGATTAATTGAATCATAAGCCTGTTTGAAGTCTATAAAGATCTGATGAACGTCCTGATTATATTCCCAATACTCTTCAAGCATTTGTCTTATTGTAAATATTTGATCAATAGTCGATCTGCCAGGCCTGAAACCACACTGGTAGTCACCAACTATTTCTTCGGCGTATGGTACTAATATTTTTAATAATATCGAAGACAATATTTTATACGTAGTGTTGATTAGTAAGATTCCTCTGTAATTCATGCATGATTCCTTTTTTCCTATCTTGTGTATTGGTACAATAATACTACCACACCATTCTTTCGGCATTATTTCTTGTTGTCAGGCCTTTTTTTTTATTGATGGATTCTGCTTATGACTTCATGACCGCCTGTTTTAATTAGCTCGGCATCAATATTGTTCAGACCAGGGGATTTATCGTTTTTAAGCGTTTTTATGGCATTCTTTCTTCCACAGATAAATATATTCCAACAATTGTGAATTTCTAGTACTGGTCATAGGCGCCCGTTTTGGGTAGGGCAACATTTTATCGTTGTCTACATACCGTTGATAATATTCTCAGGATAAAATCATTGTAATAATTAAACACCTGACGCCCTTAGAGAAAAAGAATATTTTATTGTTGGATGGACTCATTTGTGAACCTCCTAAGGAAGAAACAATTTCCCTAGGAGAATACACCCCTTGGAGATTTAAGAGTTCTCAGTAAAATTTTAGGTGTCTTAGTCGGAGTATTTCATTTTCCTCATTGTAATTTTTGGGTTTAAATAAAATTTAATTTCGAAGTAAAAAGCTTTCTACACTCTAAGTTTTTTCCGTAACACTATTTTGGTATAAGTTTGGTGTATTTTTAATAAAAATATACAAATATGTTTTTTGTTTTTTTTTTTTTGTTACTAGATTTATTTAACTGACGTAATCTAATCCGAAATAAACATAATATGCTACGCCGACGACGCCATAATAACATCCGAAAATGAAGATGAGCTAAAAACATTAATTAAAGAATTCGAAAACACGGCGCTCATATACAACATGGTGATCTCAACAGAGAAAATCCATAGTGATATCAGCGGAACCGAGACGATTTAAAGTGGTCTTAAATAACAAAATAATAGAACAATTGATGGAAATAGAATACTTGGGTATAAAACTGTCAATCTACAGAAAAGTGAAAGAAGAAATACATAAACAAGTGACCATGGTGAACAGAGCAGCTGGATGTCTCAACAACACAATCTGGAGAAACAAATACGTCACAAAGGAAACGAAAACCAGGATATGTAAATCAACAATAAGACCGATAATGACGTACACAGCGGAAACAAGAGCAGATACGGGTAAAACACAAAGGCTGCTGGAACCAGCAGAAATAAAAGTCTTACGACAAATAACAAACCAATCTCTCAAAGAGACAGAGCAAGAAGTGAGGAAATACGAGCGAGATGTTGTATAGAAGAAATAAGCATGTGAACCAACAGAAGAAAAATAGAATCATTGGGAAGACCGAGGAAAAGATGGTCAGACAACGTCAATTGAGGCTAAAATCCGAAGAAAAATAGGTATTGAGCCTATTTATAAAGTACTAAGAAGAAGAAGGGGATGTTAAGGGATAGTGATGAGTAAAATATAGCCTCTCCTGTTCAAATGTCAACCTCACCTGCTCGTAGGGTGATCTAGATCATGGTCATCTGGTACATCCTGCTAGACAACTAACGAGGCTCTGACGTCCGAGTGTTTGCCGGGATAAGCAATTCACCATTTACTGGCCAACGGCTTCGGGCGGACGAGCTGGTAAATGGAAGGGCACTCTGTTGTCCTGAGACTGGAAAACTGGTCTCAAAGGCGGAAGAACCAAGAAAGTGGTCAACGGCATCAGAATGCAGAAGGCAACGAGAAACCACTGCATTAAAGGTCCCTGATGACATCTCTAGAAAAGCTATCATGGCAAATCCAACTAAAGTGGAAATAGTTACTAATCATGGAATACGGAAGCCAGGATTCGGCAGGGGAGGTGATCCACCTTTAGACCACAGGGCCTCCCAGGTCGTAACCCAGCGAAACCCCTGTGATAGAACTGGAAAAGTGTCTCTAAGAACAGCAGAGTTGATTATTAAAATATGTACCTGGAATGTGAGGACAACGTATCAGGCTGGAAAAATTCATAATACCATTCAAAAAATGACCAGACTCGGAATCGGTATAATGGGCATAAGCGAAATGAGGTGGCCAAATAGTGGTGCTTGTATTGTTAACAACCATATGGTATACCACTCAGGAAATGACGATGGTCAACATATATATGGAATTGGAATAATCGTGTCTCCCCAATTACGCCAATATGTTACAAATGTTATACCTATTTCTGAAAGAATAGTAATAATCCAGCTGAATACTAGCCCCGTCAAATTAAATATATTACAAGTGTATGCCCCACGAGCGATAAACCAGAAGAAGATCTAGAGCAATGCTATGAGTTGTTGATAAAGTCACTTAACCGACTTAAAAAAGAAGATATAACTATTATTATGGGTGACTTCAATGCGAAAATTGGTAAAGGGAGAAGCGGTGAATTCATAGGTGATTTTGGTCTAGGACAGAGAAATGAAAGGGGAGACAGATTAAAACTGTAGAAGAAGAGGAATTTGCAATACTAAACACATTCTTCAAACTACCACCAAGACGATTGTACACCTGGGTGTCCCCGCAAGATCAACCAGGAAACGTAATACGGAATCAAATTGACTACATAATGGTGAACAAGATATTCCGTAATGGATGCCTATCGGTTAAGGGTTACCCCGGTGCTGACGTATAATCAGATCATGTTCCTGTTGTTGGTAAATTCAGGTTTAGATTCAAGAAGGTTGCAAAAAAGAACAGCAATAAAAAGTGCGATATGAGAATACTAAAAGATAAGAAAACATATAATGCCGAAGAATCACTCCAAAATATATGTGAAACCTTTAACAACATCAGAGAAGAATATCTAATAGAAAACAAAGGGATGAGAAAAAGTTGGATGAACGACAATATATTACAACTTATGGAAGAAAGAAGAAAATAAAAAAACAACAAAATAATGTACAACACGATTCAGAGACAAATAAGAACTGAAATCAGAAAGGCCAAAGGAAATTGGTTAATATCACAGTGTGAAAAGATCGAGTCGTTAGAGCAAAAACATGATACGTTTAACATGCATAAAAAGGTGAAACAAGCAGCTGGTCTTCAGAAATCCAACACAGCTAGCAAATTGCGAGACCAGCAGGGGAATATCATCACAGACAGAAATCAAGAAATCTGCATATGGACAAAATACATACAGGAACTCTTTGACGATACTAGATCTGAACAACCTCCATCCTACATATGTGGAATAAACATGTGGAATGTTCCAATATTGGAATAAACACCTGTGATTTAAGGATTATCAGCAATCTTTACTGGAATCAAACATCATCTATCCGGACAGAGGCAGGAGAATCCGACGATATCAAAATCAAACGTGGGGTCCGTCAGGGATGTATACTATCCCCACTGCTGTTTAACATCTACTCTGAGGAAATCTTTCAAGAAGCAGTGGATGATGTTGAAGCCGGAATTAGAATTAACGGAGAATGTATCAATAACATAAAATACGCAGACGACACTGTGGTATTCGCTGACAGTTCTGAAGCCCTACAGGAGTTAATGAGCAGAATCGCAGAGCTCAGTCAGAGATACGGACTTTCACTAAACACTAAGAAAACCAAATGTATGATGATCTCTAAGAATGAACAGCAATTTGGACGAATCAGTGTGAATGGTCAACAAATAGAAAGAGTAAAAACATACACCTACCTTGGTACGAACGTCAATGAAAATTGGGACCATTCTATAGAAATCAAATGTAGGATAGAGAAAGCAAGATCTGCATTTCAAAAAATGGCAAAGTTGTTCGAATGCCATGATTTGTCGATACCCATAAAAGTCAGATTACTACGATGTTATATATTTCCTATACTGTTGTACGGAGTTGAGTCGTGGACTCTCACAGACGCCACCTGCAAGAAAATTGAGGCTTTTGAGATGTGGCTTTATCGTCGAATCCTGAAGATATCTTATACCGACCACATTACTAATGAGGGTGTTTTGCTGAGAATGAAAAAAGAAAAAGAGCTGTTAATCAAAATAAAAACAGCCAAAATCGAATACCTCGGTCACATCATGAGGAACAGTGAGAGATATGGACTGCTGCAACTGGTCTTGCAGGGAAAAGGAGAGGGAAAGCGAGGACCAGGAAGGCGAAGGATTTCCTGGCTGAAAAATCTACGAACGTAGTTCAACACAACCACTACAAATCTTTTCAGAGCAGCAGTGTGCAAAGTGCAGATTGCCATGATGGTCGCCAACATCCGAAACGGATAGGCACTACAAGAAGAAGAAGAAGAAGAAGAAGAAGCTATTTTGTACACTTGTGGTGTATTTTTAATAAACATACCAATCTATTTTTTGTTCTTGTTGTTGATAGGTATATTTAACTGACATAATCTAATGACAAACTGAAGACAGTCGCTAACGGCTCTGAATATTTACTAGAAACACATCTACAAACAATTAAATTCAAAAACAGGAACTTATATTGGCAATTACTGCAGCTACACGAAGCCAGCCAATATGTCAATAATTGCCTTCCAATTACAATCTGAGGAGCTGCTAATCCCTTCCGGTTTGGTGGTTTAAGTTTTTTTTAGTTCGAATCTGTGTTTAATTTTAATTGATTCTGCATCGAAACAGCCGACACTCGACCGGTCAAATCCAGGATCGGACTCAAAATTAAATTAGAATTAAATAGAAAATCTCAGTGATTGGCTGAATACCATAGTTAAAAAACTTACATAGAAGTAAAAAACTTCGGTTTGTATATTGGTATATAATTTTTATTAAAAAATTTTTAAAACAGTCATTCAAATGGATAAGAAAATCCTCAGAGCGTTTTCAATCTAGTCAGATCATGTCCAGTGACATTCTTAATAGTAATTGAAACTAGCCCACTAGTTTATTTATAGCCTTCAAAATTGCATAATTATTTTTTAAATTGTACTATTGTAGTACGACACAATGACAATGTTAATACAGTGAGTGATACAGACCAACTGGTCTGTGTCTGTCACCTTGACAAGTACCCTTTCAGCTATTTGGAGCAGGGAAGCCATGCTACTTTCGAGTACTAATATTATAATCTATTAACATCTATGATAACATACTAAAATAGTACAATTTAAGAAGTAATTATGTAATTTTGAAGGCTATATTTATTATAATATATCAACTAGTGGGCTAGTTTCAATTACTATTCAGAATGTCACTGAAGATGACCTGACTAGATCGAAAACGTTCTGATGTTTTTATAATTCGTTTGGATGATTTCTTTTAAAGTTTTTTAATAAAAATTATATACCAATCTACAAACCGAACGGTAGGGGAGCAAAGTATGCTAAATGTGCAGTCAGTTACTCGAGCGCTTTGGGGACCTATTGGGTTGTGAAGAGTAGGTCCTAAATTCAAAAAAAGTTAAGTAAAGTTTTCCATTTTAGCGGAGACTTTCCTTTTCTAATTTAATTTTCCATTTCCAACAATCGTTTTTTTTAGATTATAGCGCCATCTATCCACAATTCGAAAAAATTTCTCGAATAAAAGTTACTTATTTTTACGTAAGGAATCCAAATATGCAATAAAAATGGGGGCCACCATTTAAGATTTTAAGGTAACCTCCCACCCCATGTCCGTGGGGAGTCGTGTTTAGTGCCATTCGATAGGTTTTTTAAAAACATTGAATAAGTGTATTTTTCAGTTTTTCGATCTGATGTTCATTTCTCGAAATACCGCGGGATTCGTATTTAGAATATTAAATTTACCCCTTACCATTTTCAGGCACATTTTCAGGGTACAAGGTTCCTTCCCATGTAATAATCTGATGCGCTTGAGTAACTGCAAAAATCCCCGCTTGGGCTTCCCTACCATAAGATTTTTACTTTAATATGTAAGTTTCAAAATTAAACCATTATTAGGTTAGCAAGGTTCTGAAATTACGGCTCAATCCCATATAAACATAATACTAAATATATTGTTACCTTCTTCGGTGGATTTGGATATTAACTGAAACACAACATGTTCTTCTTCTTTTTGTGTAGACATGATTCTGTTTGTTTTTCAATTTGCCTCCCGTAAGTTGTCGTTTCATCGTTTTCGTAGTCTTACCACTGATCGTCTTGCTATTAAAGAATTGTCTCTCGCCATCTTCACTACTTTAGTTGTGACGGTTAAAAGAGAAAAATGTGAATGATGCGGTTCCAAACGCTGTAGTGGCACTTCGTTTATATTTAGTTCTGATGGTAACTAACTGCAGTGGAGAGAGATCATTCTAAAAATTTAAGTTAATTAAAAATCGACTTCGGTCTATGATAGGCCAAGAGCGTTTGAACCATCTCTTTATAATGGGCAATTGAACACAATGCCTTAAAGCAACTAGACAGGTCCGACATAATCAAAGAATTTTCAGTAAAAAAATCTCGAAAAGTACCCGGATTTTAACCATACCATAGTCATAACAACAATTTGTTTAATGGTAGGAGGTAGGGCCCCACACCAATTCTGCTCAGGGGTTCCCACACCAATTCTGCCCAGGGGCCTCCACTGCCTTAAATCCGGCTCTGGTCATTGATGTTTTTCACTTTACATCCTCGTCTGTATATCTGTACTAGCTCTGCCTCATAGTGTCTCACCATCGTAAGGTTTTAATCTCTTATGTTTCTAGCAATATTTCTTACTGTCAGGTCTTGTTTATGCCGCGTATGTCATTATTGGTCTGATTACTGTTTTGTAAATTCTGCCTTTCTATTCAAGTAGAATGCGACTCTATTTGCTCTATTAACTTGATCTTTTACTTCTGTTTCGAGCTTTCCGTAGCTAGATAGCATGGTATCTAGATATTTAAACACCATGACTTGTTCTATTATCTGACTCTCCAGCTCTAATTTACCTACATCTTCGTAGATTTGCTGTTATATCCAAGAATTTTGTCTGTTGTTCGGAGATTGACATATTCCATTTTCTGGCGGTTATACTAAATTGGTGCAGCATACGTTGTAAACCATCTTCACTTTGAGAGATGCCTATTGCGTAGTCTGCATTTCATATTATTCTAAGTTGTTTTGCTCCCATTTGGTACCTATTCTTTTTTAGTTCTTACTTTTTTTATTATTTCGTTCATGATTAGGTTAAATAATAGAAGAGTCAGTGAATCTCCCTGTCTTATCCCATTGCCAGCTTCAATTGGGTCAGTTGGTTCTTTTTCTTCTTAAGGTGCCGAGACTGCTTGTCGATCGTTGGCTCTCATATTGCCCAGCATATTAACAATCACTGTCTTATTTATAGCCCCACGAAATAGTTCAGTGCTAGTTTTCCCAAACCATTGGCGTAGGTTTTTAAGCCAAGAAGTTGTACGGCGGCCCACACTCCTTTTTCCCATTATTTTACATTGCATGACAAGGTCAAGTATGTCGTATTTTTCTGGATGACGCATTATATGACCAAAGTGTTCCAATTTGCGCCTTTTAACCGTGTTCACTACGTCGCAACTTTTATTCAAACGTTGCAAAACCCTTTCGTTTGTGACCCTTTCTACCCAACTGATCTTCAGAATACGGCGGTAGACCCACATCTCAAATGTTTCTAGGTTTTTTAAAAGCGATTCTGTCAGGGTCCATGATTCAACCCCGTAAAGTAGTACTGGGAATATATAACATCGAACCATTCTTATGCGAAGTTCCAAATTTAGATCATGACTGCACAGGATTTTCTTAAATTTTAATAGTTGGTTCTTCCTCTACTTTTATTGTGTTGTTCTGGTGGATACTTTCGATCGTTTTGAT
Organism: Diabrotica virgifera virgifera; assembly: GCF_917563875.1. NCBI lineage: Eukaryota > Metazoa > Arthropoda > Insecta > Coleoptera > Chrysomelidae > Diabrotica > Diabrotica virgifera. The sequence continues at coordinate 44,803,145 of NC_065445.1, read as the reverse complement.
TATTCCTAGAGGTACATCTCTTGCGTACAAGAAATGAATAACGTCCTTTAATTTGACTCAGTCAAATACCTTCTTAACATCCTCAAAAACATATATGACGGTTTGTTATTTTCTAGTGATTTCTCTTCACTTGCCTCATTATCAATATATCGTCGGTGCATGATCTTTCCGACCTAAAACCTTGTTCTTCTGCTGGTGTTATAATGGTATTCAATTTGTTTGTTATTACTTGTTTGTCAATTTTAGTGTTGTGTTAGGGAGGCCGCACACGAAAGAAACATGAAACGCAAAACATGAAACAAGTGAAACATTTTTACTTTTGGGAGGCCGCACACCAAAAAGACATGAAACGTGAAACACATTTCATAAAAATAAAACACTGCTAAACAAATACATGTCGGCCCACCTACGACACGAGTGTGGTTCATGCCCATGAAACATTTTTATCTTCTTGGAACGTGTTTCAGGAAATAGGTCAAGTTCTATTTTTTGGTTTCAGTTTCATTGTTTTGGACAATATAATTAATTAGGTGTGTAAAATGAATGCCGACCAAGAATTTAATATTGCATTAGTTTCTGTGGTAGAGCAGAACGAAGAGTTGTACAATTATAACCTGGAAAGGTGTTCGAATACACAATAACAAGAAAATATATTTTTTTTAAACCAGGACCCACAATAAAACATAATGTAAATGTTTGAATACTCATTCTATAAAATAATTAGGCGGGAATTTTGGCAAGATGATTAGGCAGGATTATTTTATTCCTTTGAAACCAAATATTATGTACTATATGTAAAAAGTACTATATTTACAGGGTGTAACAAACATACAGGTCATAAATTAAATCACATATTGTGGGATCAAAAATAGTTCGAATGAACGTAACTTACCTTAGTACAAATATGCACATAAAAAAAGTTACAGCCCTTTGAAATTACAAAATCAAAATGGATTTTTTCGAATATATCGAAAACTATTAGAGATTTTTTATTGAAAATGGGCACGTGGCATTCTTATGGCAGAAACATCTTAAAGAAAAATTATAGTAAAATTTGTGCACCCCATAAACATTTTATGGGGGTTTTGATCCCTTAAACCCCCCCCCCCCCCAACTTTTGTGTACGTTCCAATTAAATTATTATTGTGGTACCATTAGTTAAACTCAATATTTTTAAAACTTATTTGGCTCTTAGTATTTTTTCGATAAGGCAGTTTTTATCGAGTTGCGGCTTCTTTTTTAATATGTTTACATAAAATTGTTATGGGGGTTTTGTTCCTTTAAACCCCCCAAATGTTTGTGTAGGTTCCAATTAAACTATTACTGCGATACCATTAGTTAAACAAAATGTTTTTAAAATTTTGTTGCCTCTTTGTATTTTTACGATAAGGCACCTTTTATCGAGATGTGGCTTCTTTTTTACTATGGTTCAAAATATACCTAAAAATTTAAATCATAAATAAATTTTCATATTATTACTAAGTCTCCATAGTCGTACTTAACCATATATAAATATGTGGTGGATTTGACAAATATTCAAAATATCTCGATAAAAACTCGACTTTTCGAAAAAGTACTTAGAGGCAAAAAAGTTTTTAAAACATTGTGTTTAACTAATGGTAGGTCCTACAATAATAATTAAATTGGAACTTACACAAAAGTTTGGGGGGGGGGGTTTAAAGGAAACAAACCCCCATAAAACTTTTATGGGGTGTCTAAAATTAACTATAATTTTTTCTTAAGATCCTACTGCCATAATAATGTCAAATGTCCATTTTCAATAAAATATCTCAAATAGTTTTCGATATATTGAAAAAAATCGATTTTTATTTTGTAATTTCAAAGGGCTGTAACTTTTTTTATGTGCACATTTGTACTAAGGTAAGTTAGGTTCAATCGAACTATTTTTGGTCCCAGAATATGCGATTAAATTTATGACCTTTATTTTTGTTACACCCTGTATAATTTATATCATTGTATGGACCCACCCAATAATGCCGTTTTCCTTTTTTTTTGTTTTTGGACAGTAATAAGAGAGTTGCCACAACAGCAACGACCTCTTCGTCATCACATTCCGTTGTTGACTATACCAATTTTATTTTTGTTTCTTTGATTAGTATGAAACATAAAACGGTTTCTTTCTTCACACATTATGTGTTTCATGTTTCACGTTTCATGTTTCATGTTTGACATTTTTTTGATGTGCGGCTTTCCTTATGCCCGCACTTCACTCTCGCCGAAGTCGATCGAGGTTCAACAAGTACGAGAGTGTAGACGGCCACCTTGTGTAACTTTGCCTAACTTCGTTCTACTTCTGAAACCTGTCGGTCTGGCGCGTCCGAGTCAAAGCGATCTTTGTCGGTATCGCACCGCTTGAATGTGTTCCTGGCGAAGTACAACGAGTGTGTAGAGAGGCACTTCGGACTTCGGTCAACTTTGGCGAAGTAACTTCGCCGAGAGTGTGGAGCCCGTTTTAGACAGTAACAAAAAAGAGTTGCCACGGCAGCAGCGACCTCGTCATCACTTTCCATTGTCGACTATACAAATTTTATTTTTGTTTCTTCGATTGGTATATCAGATGACACGGTTAGTTTTATCACAATTTATTTGTTTCATGTTCTACGTTTCATGTTTCACGTTCCATGTTTTACGTTTCATGTTTCATGGTTGTTTGTTTCACGTTTCTTGTTTCTTTGATGTGCGGCCTGCCTAAGAGTTGTAGCTTATTTCTGGCGAAATAGTGGACCCTTATCAGTCAATATTTATATACTGAATGGTTAAAATAATTTAAATGAATTAAAAGACAATTTATGTTTCATTTCGATTCAGAGGCAAGGCATAATCTACAGACAGCGTTGTTTCTGTTATGAACGTCATCAGTGCAGATGCTTGCCCGTTTCTAAATCAAAACAAAACGAAATTGTCTATTTAAGGGGAATTTCAAAAATCGATTGAAATCCAGTATGAGAACGCCGCCGCTGCCGCGATTAAATCTGAAACTTTCCTTATTAGAACCATTATCTGTTAACATCCTAAATCTCTACCTTCCACAATTTACAAGGCATGGAGACGAGAAACATAGAAAACGGAAAGGATTCTACAATATGCAATCACATTCCGTTTTCATTCATCTAGGAAAAGGTACGAGAAAAAATTCTTAGTACTTACAATTTGACTAAAGATTAGAAGTTAATTAAAAGACAATTTACGTTTCATTTCCTGGACGAATAAAAACGAAATGTGATTGCGTATGGTAGAATCCTTTCCGTTTTCTATATTCGTCGTCTCTATGCCCTGTAAATTGTGGAAGGCAAAGATTTAGGATGTTAACAGAGGACAGAGAGTGGTTCTAATAAGGAAAGTTTCAGATTTAAATGAGTGTATATTATTGTTTTTAATTATGTATTCTATATCTGAGACTTTCCTATTTTCTTTCTAAAATTATTTAGTTCATTATTTTGCTCGTTACTTCGGAAACTTTGATTTGGCTATGCCGGTACTAAACGTTGAGAACATCACAAATCGGAATGTGACCGAGGGTCAAAATGATTAAAGTAATTTCAGCTTACACTATTTTATAGACAATTTATTGGGTTTTGTTTAGCTCCGTAATGAGACATGCAGCTAGTTTAAATTAAATTCATATTTATACTGAATACCAGATCCCGTTAGGTATCTATAAAGTGCTCGATGATTCACATAGGCGGAGATTAAAGCACGATTATATTAAATTTTTTATTTGATTGCTGTTTTCACAGTTTACTTGTATATTTCTAAATGTTTTAAATTTTTATTATATTCATATGGAATATATGGAATTTGTAGAAATAAAATGCTGATATCGAGCACCTATTAGTTTATTAAATCTTGCCCAAGTATACCTTCGCTCCTTGAGCATTATCAGGGGCACTTCATCAAATCAGGAAGGTAGGTATCCTGGTAAAATGTAGAGAGAATTCTCAAATTAACACTTTTAATAATAAAACACACACTGGACAAAAGAACAAACAGATTAAATTAATAAATACCGGTGGGTACTATATCATTAACAAGTCGAAGATGGAGGAAGATTAGAAACTCATTGTTCAGTCGAAAAGGAACTCGAACAGTATTAACTTGGTGAAAAAACTCTATAGAAAAAAGTTGCTTAGAATTAGTTTATCCATTTCAGAGTTACTTTGAACGTAATTTTTTTCACCCCCCAAGTAGGGGTGAAATTCACCCCCTGGATAAAAGCACACATCAGCACAATATCACTTTATTTCTTTGACGTGTTTGCTATGTGTATGCCAAATTTCATGTCAACTCAAGCGGTTTTTTTAAAGTACCCCGCACAAACCTTATGGAAATTAGGTCCCAGTGGATTTCGTTCATACTTTGGGAAAATACCCTTTGAAGCATCCTGATAAAAAGTTCTCATGGACGCAACTTAATCGTATGAAGGATTTTCAAGATATAGAGGCACAAACTCGGAAAATTATAAGATTTACTGGGTATTCCAATTTCCTGAGTTACTGGTTATCTGGCAACATGTAGACATTTGGATCAAGGAAAAGTACTAGTAGTCTAGGATTTTTCCTGGCTATCCAATGGCGACCTTTACTTTGACCTTGACCTTCAACGGATGTCATCTTCTAGAGTTTCGAGGGTTTTCGGCATTAAATTGATATAAACAGATTACTCATGGGTTTTTGGGATCGCTAAACACGAATATGCCATCAGAATTGACCTTCAGAGGACGTGGTGGCCAGGGCCATTGCGAGGGACGTCATCTTCTAGAGTTTCGATGGTTTTCGGCATTTAATTGATGCAAATGAATTACTGGAGGGTTTTTTGAGGTCGCTAAACACGAATATGCCACCAGAACGGACTCCCGGAGCATTTGGCTCCAAGGTCAATGAAAGGGGCTCCTGGAGTTTCGAGGATCTTTGGTACTACATTAATGCACAAGGATTAGTTATAGGTTTTTGGGGTTGCTGAACACGAATAGGTGATCAGCACAGACACAGGAGCACCTGGTACCTAAGACAGGTTATATTCTGGAGTTAAGGAGGAATCAAATGGATTACTCTTAGGTTTTTAACTCCAGACGATAACCTGTCTTAGGCACCAGGTGCTCCTGTGTCTGTGATGATCACGTATTCGTGTTCAGCAACCCCAAAAACCTATAACTAATCTGTTTGCATTAATGTAGTAGCAAAGACCCTCGAAACTCGAGGAGCGCCTTTTATTGACCTTGGAAACCAGGTGTTGGTGTTCCGGGAGTCGGTTCTGGTGGCATATTCGTGTTTAGCGACCTCAAAAAACCCTCCAGTAATTCATTTGCATCAATTAAATGCCGAAAACCATCGAAACTCTAGAAGATGACTTCCCTTGCAGTGGCCCTGGCCAACACGTCCTCCGGAGGTCCATTCTGATGGCATATTCGTGTTTAGCGATCCCAAAAACCCATGAGTCATCTGTTTATATCAATTTAATGGCGAAAACCCTCGAAACTTTAGAAGATGACGTCGTTGAAGGTCAAGGTCAACTTTAAAATCTTAAATAAGAACTTAAGGGAACTAAATACTTACCCAAAAATAAGTAACTTGTATTCGAGACATTTTTTCTAATTGTGTACCTATAGATAGCGCTATAATCGAAAAAAAACTATTTATCTTGATACGCTAGATAAATTAATTGATTGGTTGACTTACCTGTTAAGGAAGGACAATCATAATTGTCCTATCTTACATTTCGAACATTTGTACTAATGGTAGTGGCATTTTCTGGCCGCTGATCACAGTTTAAAGAAGAAGAATAAGAAAAAAGAAGATATTAGGCTTCTTGACACGTGACGTGCGCACATCACTGTTTTTTTTTTTTATTTTGATCGCACAAAAACGGGTGGGTTCGAAAGAATCAAAGGGAGGGAGCGTACAAATGTTCGAAATGTAAGATAGGACAATTATGATTGTCCTTCCTTAACAGGTAAGTCAACCAATCAATTAATTGTCCTTCACATAACATTTCGAACATTTGTACTAATGGTAGGCTGTTGAAAGATTAAGCAATATTGTGCGATAATTAAACAACACTACATTGCAATCCAAAAATCGATACTTTACATTTTTTTTTTTTAGGAACTTTACAAAAAAAAAGAGAGAATGTATTAGAACAATTAAGAGTAATGTTTGTAAATAATAAGAACATTAATGTTCTTATGCAATAATAATAACATAAACATATAATTACAAACGTATAACAAACAATAAACAAACGCAGAAGCATACATGGACTAAACAGACAATATAGTTTTTGCAAAGAGTCCGTAATCTTTTGCTAGAGGTTTATTATAAAAAATAATAAATACTTGAGAATTTTCTGTCAATCCCGCCGTCTCTCTAATAGTTTCTATATTTAATCCAGCTCTAGCTCCTGCTGACGTAGATGCTTATCTAACACTACACCCTTTAAACATATTGGTGTCTGTGTTACATAATTTTAAAACATCTTTTAGCCATCTACTCAAAGTCTTCGTAAATGCTGCTTTCTATGTTTTTTTTTATTGTTATAAACAACTTGTCCTCTGATTGAGGACGAATGATTTTAGAAATCTCTAAATAGTGACATAAAGTCGATGCTACACACAACTGTGGTTTTTCTTTAAAATAGAGAAATCTTAAAATAGGTTGATTTTTATTTTTCGAAGAAGTCTTTATCCTATCTGGTATCATAATCGCAATTTTATCTTGATCCATGAAAATATTTTGAATTTTTATTAGGGATAGGGTTTGCAACCTGTGAGCTGTAGTCAGAGCAATTAACATTACAAGTTTGTAAGTAAGTTCTTTCAAGGAAAGACCTGTGAGAGGAAATAATGTTTCTAAATAAAATAATACTGGTTGAGGGTCTCAAGTAAATTGATATTTGGTATACATACCTTTGTAAAAATTTTTAAACATGTTTTATGATTTTATGGTATATGTATTATCAATGCCAATGCAGCTCTATGAATGTTTATAGAGCTATATGTATAATCCCGATCTACGATATATTTAATAAAATTAATAATATTTGATAATTCATAAGCAAAAGGGTCCATATTTTTTCTATACTATACCTCCACCCTCTCTTGATAACTGTATCATATAAATTTAGTGTTTTTGTTGTAATAGATGCAATCATAATTGTGATGGAATGCTCAGGAATACCTTTTCTTAAAAAAGCTTGCCTGACAAACATGCGATAGTCAGGGTAAGATGTTGGTGTCCCGGATATGGAAGACTAAAAGGGTGCAAAATTAAATTTTTACCAGGTCCTAAAATTATCTTTTTGCCTGATATCCAAGGTTGGTTGCCAAGGCTGATTTGGCCATTCTGCTACTACCACAATTCCTACTGCTTTGTCACATATGATTTTTTCTAAAACTCTTGGAATAATAGCAAAAGGTGGAGTAGAAAAGCATAAAATTTTAATCCATGCCAATTTAGAGTGAAGGCATCAACTTTCTCCGATTCGGGGTCAGGTTTCCAAGATACATACCTTGTACATTTTTTGTTAAGTTATGTGGCAAACAAATCGATTTCTGGAATATGAAGCTGTTTAAAAATTATATTAACACAATTATCACTTAAAGAATACTCTGTTCCTATTTTCAAAAATCTTGACTCTGAATCAGCAATAATATTTTCTTTTGTACTGATATAAGATGCAAATATTTTTAAATTTCTATTTTCACAGTATTGTCAAATTTCTCTGCAAATGTTGTTAAGATTAGATTAGAGTATTGCACACTCCCCATCTTGTTAATACAAGATACAGCTGTTGTGTTATCTATTCTTAGCAAAATATTACAATTCCTATATTCCTTGGAAAACGATTTCAAGTCATTATATGCTGCCAATAGCTCAAGTACATTTATATGTAGTTCTCGCTGTCCATAACTCCAAAAACTATGAGTTTTATTATCATTACAGTATGCTCCCCATGCTAAAAGAGATGCATCACAAAATATTTCAAGTACATAATCAGATTTTTTTATATTTTGTTCACTAATTGGTATGTTATATAACCACCAATTGAAATCGTTTTACAAGTATTTAGGTATGGTCATTTTTGTGTTAAAACTATTAGTTTTAGAAGGAGCAAGCCACTTTTCTTTTTCTAAATTTTTTAAGTATAATTTTCCATATTTAACTGAAGGACAAACTGCTACCAACTGACCGATTAAAACTGCAAATGATCTTATCGTACATGTACTTTTATTTTTGATGGTCTGAATACTATTAATTATTTTTTCTTTTTTTGTCAGCAGGTGCAAAATATATCATTTTATTAGAATCAAACGTAAAACCAAGAAAAGTTATAATTTTTGTGGGTGAAAGTATACTTTTTTTTTATTTATAGTAAATCCCAGGCGGAAAAAAGAACAAGTTTCAACAATATTTTCCTTAAATTCTAAATATGATTTTGAAATCAGTAAAGTGTCATCTAAAAAAATGACAGAAGTAAAGCCTCTTGTTCTTAGATTGTTTAAGGCTAGTTTTAAGGTTTTCGTAAATATAAAAGGCGAGATATTCAAACCAAATGGTAAGAAGTTGAAATGATATAGAATATTTTTGTACTCCAATTTTAAATATTTTTCTTTTTAATTTTCATGAAGAGGAATAGCAAAATAGGCATCTTGTAAATCTACTTTTGCCATAAAACAACCCTTGAAAAATGAGCTTGAGAACTGACCTATAGTCTTCCAACTTAAAATGTGGGGCTTCTATAAAGCAATTTAACTCTTTTAAATTTAAAACAAATCTATGACTTCCGTCCTTTTTGGGCACTAGACAATATGAAGAAAGGAATTGCTCTCTTGTATGCTAAGAAGAAGAAATAGCTCCCTTATCTAGTAATTGCTTTATAGCTAAATCATACGACTCATTTGGGTCTATGAAAAACTTTTGGTGCTCTCTCTTGAGACAGTGTTGTTTTAAATAAAATATTAAAACCTTGGACCCAACTTAAAACTTTGTTGTCTGAAGTAATCTTTTTCCGGTTTTTAAAATAATTAGCCACATTTTCTGCTGATTTTTTATTTACCTTTAGTATGACCTCCTGGTTGTTCTGGTTGGGTTTTGATGCTGTTGTCTGCTCGTCTGTTTGTATCTCGATGTTGGTTGAGGATGATTTGGGTACTGGCTTTGTCGAAATCTTGGTCTGTTTGAGGCTGGATTGAAGTTTAAACTCTGTTGATTGAAGTTGTAAGATTCTGGAAGTACTCTTGTTGGATGCTCAGTGGAAAAAACAGCTTGGCGTTGTGGCGCGGTCTTCGGATAAAAAGTGGCTTTTTGTGGCTTCATTATAGAGCTGACTTGAAAAGCTGCTGATCTTGTATCTTTGCTTTCTTTCAACATTTCAATCAAATTCTCCCCAAATAAATATTTATCTATAGGTTGCTCGTCTAATAATTTTTTAAATTTTAAATTTAATGAAGAACTGAGCAAAAATCTTCTGTGCAAGGACATCTTATAAAACACTTCTATATTGAAGTTTATGTAATTGGCAATTGTTTCGATATTCGACCTCTTTATAAAGGGACATAATACTTGCAGCTAAAATTGTTTGCATAGTTTGCAAGTCTTTATCTTCCCTAATTTTATTTTTATCTTTTATGGCAGATAAAATCTCAGAATTCAACTGAGGTGGGCAAAGTCTTTCGCAGTTTGTAGCAGGTAAGAATTTTTCTGTAAGTTTACCCACAATACTTTAGTCTAAGCCTTTGGAAAGGGAATAGTTTAGCCTTTTTGCTACATCTGGCAACATTTCAGAAGCATTAAGGTTAGTTTTTAATGGGTCTTCCCCAATTAAGTTAATCATATTTAGAGAAATAGATTCTTTTTGTGTAGGTACCTCTCCAATGAAAAAATCTTGTGTCTGTTGTTGTGACTCCTCAATAAGTACTGCTGGTTGTAGATCTTCACTTGCCCTAAAATCTTCAATTATGCATCAGTTATGCTCAAATTGCATTGGATCTCATTTTCTGTATTATTTAGTGAAACTGATGGGCTATGCACCTCCACAATGGTTTCTGTAATATTATTTTTAATATTTTGACAAAACCAAATAAAAATTTAGTGTAAGTAAACTTGCTACGCTTGAAAAGTGAAATCAAGGTAAAATGTACAAACAAATATTTAAATAAATATTATGTATTCTATTTTAAATTTCTGTGCTACTATAAAATACCTCTGAGAAATAGGAGCACCTCAAATAAATCATAAAGATTTTCTGGGCTATTAAAAAATACCCGCTTCCCTAGTATTATTGTTTGAAGACAAGCCAAACACAAATTTTGTGTATGTAACTTGCTATTCTTGTGATGTAAATTCGAAGTAAAATGTGTAAAATTAGTTAAATAAAAATATATTCCATACTATACTTCTGGGCCACTATAAAGTGCCTCTGAGAAATAGGAGCATCTCAAATAAATCATAAAGATTTTCTGGCTATTAAAAAATACCCGCTCCCCTAGTATTATTGTTTGAAGACAAGCCAAACACAAATTTTGTACAAGTAACTTGCTATTCTTGTGATGTAAATTCGAAGTAAAATGTGTAAAATTAGCTAAATAAAAATATATTCCATTCTATACTTCTGGGCTACTATAAAGTGCCTCTGAGAAATAGAAGCAGGTCAAATAATCATAAAGATTTTCTGGGCAACTTAAAAGTACCCTCTGATTTATTGTTATATCCTTAATTATTTAGTCTGTATTACTTTGGGCTACCTTAAGGCACCTTTAATGAGACAAACAGTATATTTTTTCTTTGCAAAATGTGACGTTTTTGCATGTAATTTATGTTAACACATTTTCTACGAAATAAACATTTTCAGGAAAACCCGTGCAGTCCGGCAACATAGTGCCTGTTTTATATTCGAACAGGAAGATGGCGAAAAAACAGGTACTATGGCAACAGAAAAATATATTGATAACAACAAAATAAAAGACTCGATGTTTGAATTTGATTAAGATTGTCACTTTGTAAATAATTAACAAATATAGCTCTATTTATTCACGCTAAATTTAATTTAACTACCATAAGCAAATCAAAATAAATATCATAATATAAATACATGAGTCCTTTTCATCCATTTCCTCTCTCAAATTTACCAATTTCTGTTGCAACTCTTCATATTTCCGCCGCTTTCGGGATAAACAACCACTCTTTGATGTCACACCTTTTTGGCATTTTAAACGCTTTTTAACAATTTTTATAAAATTATTTCGAACACGCGTGTGATCAGCCGCGCACAGAGAAAAACAGTGATGTGCGCACGTCACGTGTCAAGAAGCCTAATATCTTCTTTTTTCTTATTCTTCTTCTTTAAACTGTGATCAGCGGCCAGAAAATGCCACTACCATTAGTACAAATGTTCGAAATGTTATGTGAAGGACAATTATTATAGATACGGTCTAATATATCGAGAACTACACTTCCAAGTGAAAGACCAAAAAACACATGTTTAATATTTTTCAAAAATCTATCGAATAACATTAAACACGATCCTTCACTCCATACCATGGAGGTGGGGTAGAGGTAATTTTAAAATCTTAAATAGGAACCCTGTTTTTTTGCAGATTTGGATTACTCATGTAGAAATAAGGAATGTTTATTCTAGACATTTTTTAGAATAATTGTTGACAGATGGCGCTGTAATTAGAAAAATACGATTTACTAACGCCATCTATCAACAAATCTAAAAATGTCTCGAATAAATGTTATTTACTTTTTTATGAAGCATCCAAATCTGCAATAAAAAATAGGGCTCCTATTTAATTTTAAAATTAACCCCCATGCCACCTCCAGGGCGTGGAAGGGCGTGTTTGGTGTCATTCGATATATTTTTGAAAAATATTGACATCGTATTCTTGACATCCAATATATTTCGCGAGATATACGGCCGTCCCGCTACTTTTGTATATGCATCCCTATATACAGGGTGTCCAGAAACTCTACCGACAAACGAAGACAGGAGATTATTCAGATAATTTTAAGAAAATCTAATCAAATTCATCTAGTCCTAAATTCATCTAGTCGAAAATTCCTAAGGGAGCTAGAGCTCTTTGAATATGGCGTCTTAGTAATTAGTTTTTCTTAAATATCTCCAAAACGCTTCTATTGAAAAAAACAAAAATTGGTATAAATATTTAAAATCCAGAGATAAATCGATTACATGCATTGCGAATTTCTAGTACCTGTCATAGGCGTCCGTTTTGGGTAGGGCAACAGTTATTTTATCGCATAACATTTTTACCTTTAATTTTTAAGCATGTTTGACTCTGGATTATTAAATTGTGAGGTATTTTACAACTAAAAGGTACTCTCGTTTTAAGTCGAAAGGATACACCGTTTTCTAGAAAAAAAAATTTGAAAATTTTTCTTTTTTTGAATTTCCAAAAACATTAAAAAAAAACTATTTAGATATCTGAAAACTGGTACGTTTATTTATATTTCAGAGATAAATCGATTTCATTAATTGCAAATTTCTACTACGGGTCATATGCGTGCGACATGTTTCAATGGAGGTATGTTGTCGAGTCGGCTAAAACCCACGAAGGGTTGTAACGCCACGCAGTAAGTAAATAAGTAAGTAAGATCATATGCATCCGTTTTGGGTAGGTCAATGGTTATTTTATCGCATAACATTTTTGTCTTTAATTTTCAAGCGTTTTTGTCTCTAGATTATTAAGTTATGAGGTATTCTAGTACTAAAAGATACTCTTGCTTTAAAGGGGGGGGGTACAGTTAATTCTGCGTTTTTTGCATAATTTTAAAACGTTTTCCCTTGAAAGTGGTAGGGTTAAATTAAATGGGTAAAAGGATATCTTAAAGAACAGCACTTGAAGATTATTCAGTTAAATTTTTATTGAAAAATATTAAAAAATGAAACAATGGCGTCATTTTTAAGTAGATGATCCAAAAAAGAAGATGATTTGCGGTGTACACCATATCTTCAGACAGAATCATTTGAAACATATAAACCAAAAAGATTATTTTAGTTTAAAAGTTTTTGAGGTAGTGACGTCGAGTTTTATGATTATATTGATTTTTAAATTCATGGTATAACTTTAAAATGAAAAAATCGAAAAAAAACAAAAAAAAAAGTGTGTTCGGTAAAGAGAAAAATGGTAATATAAACAAAAAAATATTAAAATAAGCAAAAACTCGACGTCACTACCTAGTAAAATATCTAAAAAAGAAGTGTGCAAAATTTCAGAAAGATCGGTGCATTACTTTTTGAATTATGATGTACACCGCCTCAAAAAAACATGTTTTTCAGAAAACCCGTTTAAAAAAATGTAGTTTTGTCAATATAATACTAAGAAAATTGTTGTATATATCCATATCTCCGTCAATTTTGCTCGGATTAACTTGAAATTTTAATGGTATACTCTTGAAAATATTTACAATCAAAATAAGCCAATAAAAAAATAAGGTTAAATTAAATGGGTAAAAGGATATCTTAAAGAAAAACACTTGAAGATTATTCAGTTAAACTTTTATTGAAAAATATTAAAAAATGAAGCAGTGGCGTCATTTTTAAGTAGATGATCCAAAAAAGAAGATGATTTGCGGTGTACACCATATCTTCAGACAGAATTATTTGAAACATATAAACCAAAAGATTATTTTAGTTTAAAATTTTTTGAGGTAGTGACGTCGAGTTTTTATGATTATATTGATTTTTAAATTCATGGTATAACTTTAAAGTGAAAAAATCGAAAAAAAAACAAAAAAAAAGTGTGTCCGGTAAAGAGAAAAATGGTAATATAAACAAAAAAAATATTAAAATAAGCAAAAACTCGACGTCACTACCTAGTAAAATATCTAAAAAGAAGTGTGCAAAATTTCAGAAAGATCGGTGCATTACTTTTTGAGTTATGATTTACACCGCCTCAAGAAAACATGTTTTTCAGAAAACCCGTTTAAAAAAATGTAGTTTTGTCAATAAAATACTAAGAAAATTTTTGTATACATCCATATCTCCGTCAATTTTGCTCGGATTAACTTGAAATTTTAATGGTATACTCTTGAAAATATTTACAATCAAATAAACCAATAAAAAAAATCGAAAAAATAATCAAAAATACTATACCCATCCCCCTTAAGTTGGTAAAATACACCGTTTTTTTTTGAAAAAATTTTTCAATTTTTTTTCAAATTCAAATCACGAACAATTTTCAAATCCATTTTTCTAGAAAACCATGTGTCCTACCGATTTAAAGCAAGAGTACCTTTTAGTACTAGAATACCTCACAATTGATTAATCCAGTGTCAAAAATACTTAACAGTTAAAGACAAAAGAGTTATGTGATAAAATAACCGTTGTCCTACCCAAAACGGACGCCTATGATCGATACTAGAAATTTGCAATGGATGTAATCGATTTATCTCTGGAAGATAAAAATACGCACCGATTTTTGTTTTTCTAAATTGAAGTGTTCTGGAGGTATTTAAGAAAACTTAATTAAAAGACGCCATTTTCAAAGAGCTCTAGCTCCCTTAGGAAGCATTTTCGGGCTAGGTGAATTAAACTAAATTGTCTTAAAATTATCTGAAGAATCTCCTGTCTTCGTTTGTCGGTAGAGTTTCTGGACACCCTGTATAATAATTATTATAAATATGTATCTATTTTTTAATATTTAAACATCTGTTATTACGTAAAATCGTCCAATAAACACGATGGTTTAATTATTTTTCCGCTACCTATTGCAGTTTTCGAGCAAATTGCGGAAACTATCTATTTTCGGATTTTTCCGGATTTCTCGGCATTTTCTCGAAAAAGAAAACTAATTTTAGATTCGGATTCCTAAGGGTCGAAAACGTAGATGCAAAAGGTTTTCGAAATCTCTACCAATATTGAGCAGTTGAGAATATTTCATTGGACCAAGGGATACGCTATAAGACGAAAACCAGTAACGTCCAGTTTTTCTTAAGATTTCGTTCACTTTTTAAAAACATAAAGAGTCACATGGGTCTTCTTTTATTGGAGAATATTTGATACTTTTTTACTGAAGCCTTTAATGTAATTTAAAAATAATCTTTAACCGATAACCATCTTTCGGCGCTACTGAAAAACATCACTTAATTAGAGAGCAACAATTCTGCGATTTGCAAAAATACTCAACATCTGCAAGATCAAAGGTGACTTTCGTGAACTCATAAGCATTTTTAAAGGTGCCCTTTTACCGATGACTGGAAATGACACGCCTTCCGGGTTCTCTGCACGTGCACTTTCCGATGTTTGGTGTTTTTCTTAAGACATGCTGCTGTCCGTGTCCGTGTCCGGCAATCCGATATAAACTCATTTGTAGTATGTTTTTTGTTTAAATTCAGAGAAAAACACGAGATATAAGATTTATTGCGAAACGAGGTATTTATATGATGAAGCTAAGACATTTAGATATTTTTCCGGTAATTAAATGTAGACGACAAAGAATGTTGATTTATTCGTAGTATTGTGTGTTCTAGAATAGGCACACGCTTAAACAAATAGCTTGTATACCTAATTAAAAATGACGACCAAGTAAAATAGTTACTTGTTCAAATACACCATTAGTGGAGTCAATGTAGGTCGAAAACATGTATGGTTTTGCAAAAAATCAACCAAGCTTATGTATATTTTTCTAAAACCTATTTTTTAGTTCATAAATATGTTACAGTAAAAAATTCTACTCACAGATTTAACACCTAATTGTTTATTAATTGTTTCAACAATAAAAGCTTCTATTCTTCTTCTTCTTCTTCTTCTTCTTCTTCTTCTTCTTAAAAACATGACTCTCACTGTTTTTTCAATGTGCCTCTAGTAAGTTGTCGTTCCATGGTTTTCGTGGTCTTCCCACTGATCGTCTTTATATTGGAGAACCGTCTCTCGTTGTCCTTACTACTCTATTTGTTGTCATTCGGCTTATGAGGTCATTCCATTTTACTCTTCTGTTTCTTACCCAGTTATTAATGTCCTCCACCTTGCATCTCCATCGTATATCTGTACTTCTAGCTCTGTCTCATAGTGTCTTACCATCGATTTTTCAAAGGGTTTTCTTCTCCGTTGTTTCGAGCAATCCTTTTGTCCTCTCTGTGTTTTTAATTTTCTAATCTAGTTTCTACGCGTGTGTTATTATTGGTCTGATGATGTTTTATAAATTCTGCCTTTCATTTTCTTTTCGGATATTTGTATCATAAGCATATTTATATCACAAGCATTAACAGCCGTTTTGTATAAATATCTAATTTTCAAAATATCGGTGAATTCATTATTTTTCTTTGATAAAAAAATGTTTTAGAAAAGAACTAAAAAAAAGAACTTGTTTGTAAAAAATGTATTATATTTATTTTTAAGATGTTCAATCTGAATAAATATTAAAAATTTAAATTTTAAAATGGCGGATCAAAAATGGCCGATTTTGAATTAAAAAACTAGGTAGAATCCAATAAAAAAACTTTATTCTCAAAAAAATTGACAAATAATCACATAATTTTTACACTAATATTAAAAATTAAAATATATAATTTTCATTTTGTGTTCATACAGTTTGTATGCGTAACTTGAAAGTATTAGGCCTGAATCTCACGTACCAACAAAAAGTTGATTAATAGCAAGCTGAAAGTTTGTTAATAGCCTAACGGTGTCTATTCGGACAAACTTTAATGTACGGGAACACTGAAACAGGGGAAGTTTTATTTGTGGAACAGTTTAAAAATTTGGAACGTCTTATTACGAAAACCCCCCTTGTATTTTGTCGGAGAGAACTTCCAATTGATTTATTACCGTTTCATTAAACTCTCATGCAAAAATCATACTGCTATTTATTACCAATATAATTCCTATCATCTGACATATTCTTTATGCATAAGAGTTTAATGAAATGGTAACGAATCAATTGGAAGTTCTGTCCGACAAAATACATGAAACGTTTTCGTAGTTTGACGTTCCAAATTTTTAACCTGTTCCACAATTAAAACTTCCCCTGTTCCAGCATTCCCATACATCAAAGTTTGTCCGACTAGACACGGTTAAGCTATTAACAAATTTTCAGCTCGCCATTAATCAACTTTTTTCTGGTACGCGGGATCCAGTTCTATATGTATATTATTGTTCTGAAGCTATTTCTTTTTAGCATTTTTGTAATTAACTATTGTAATTGGGAAATAAGCCACAATGTAACTTAAAAAAATAATGTTATTAACGTTTCGACTTTCACTTCGGATATCGTTGTCAAAATACAAAACATTATTAATAAATTAAACAAAAATGTTTTTGCTTAGTAAAAAATTCTCCTAAAAATTTAATTTATTCTGACTCATTTATATCGGCAATTCAGACTTACATATAAAGTAGAATATAGAATATATAAAGTAGAAGACTTTAAAATGATATTTCCAATATTTATGAGTTGCATTCCTGGGACGACTTTATTTATAAATAATTGATTGGTAATTAATATACAGGGTGTCCCGAGAAGATTGGTCATAAATTATACCACACATTCTGGGGTCAAAAAAAAAATAGTTCGATTAAACCTAGCTTACCTTAGTACAAATGTGCTATAAAAAAAATTACTGCCCTTTGAAGTTACAAAATGAAAATCGATTTTTTTCAATATATCGAAAACTATTAGAGATTTTTTATTGAAAATGGACATGTATCATTCTTATGACAGGAACATCTTAAAACAAAATTATAGTGAAATTTGTCCACCCCATAAAAATTTTATGAGGGTTTTGTTCCCTTAAACCCCCCCAAAATTTTGTGTACGTTGCAATTAATTCATTCTTGTGATTCCATTAGTTAAACACAACGTTTTTAAAACTTTTTTGCCTCTTAGTATTTTTCGATAAGCCAGTTTTTATCGAGATGCGGCTTCGTTTTTAATATATTTACATAAAAATTTTATGGGAGTTTTGTTCCTTTAAACCCCCCCAAATGTTTGTGTACGTTACAATTAAACTATTATTGTGGTACCATTAGTTAAACACAGCGTTTTTAAAACTGTTTTGCCCCTTAGTCTTTTTTTGATAAGTCCCCTTTTATCGAGATTTGGCTTCTTTTTCAAAATATACCTAAGAATGTGAATTATAAATAAATTTTCAGATTATTAACAGGTTTTTATAATCGTACTTAATTGTATACAAATATGTGGTGGATTCAAAAAATATTCAAAATATCTCGATAAACACTGGCTTATCGAAAAAGTACTAAGAGGCAAAAAAGTTTTAAAAACATTGTGTTTAACTAACGGTGCCACAATAATAATTTAGTTCGAACGTACACAAAAGTTTGGGGGGGTTTAAGGGAACAAAACCCCCATAAAATTTTGATGGGGTGCACAAATTGCACTTTAATTTTTTTTATGATGTTACAGCCATAAGAATGCCACATGTCCATTTTCATTAAAAAATCGTTAAAAGATTTCGATATATGAGAAAAAATCGATTTTCATTTTGTAACTTCAAAGGGCTGTAACTTTTTTTGTGTGCACTATTGTATATAAGTAAGTGAGGTTCAATCAACCTATTTTTGACCCCAGAATCTGTGGTATAATTTATGACCAATCTTTTCGGGACACCCTGTATAATTGATATAAAATATTAGATAGCGGCAATATGAAATATGGGAACACGTTGAAATTTAGATCAGGTTTGAGTCATTAGTGGTCAGTCAAGTTAGTTGATGTTAGGTTTGGGGGTTTGCTGCCGTTAGAGCAGGATAATATAATCACCTATCAACTGAATACATTTATATGGTATTATGTAGTTCACCAAAATAAAATAGTTATGAGTACGTGTTGAAGTCAATCAACCCCACCACCAGGCTAGTTCCATCCCTTAAAACCACCATAATATTTCATTCGATTACATGAAGTCAACTTTAACTCAAGTATATCCGTCACAAAAAATCATAGCATGTGATATATCTTTAAACCTCGGATGACCAAGGGGGCTAAAATTTGGACCCCAATGCATGTTTTATTTAATAAATTCAGAAAAATTTTCAATTTTAAACTCATTATCTTTTTATTTGACATTAATATCATTCTAGATACCCTCATATTTTGTAATAAAAGAAATCCCTATATTTTACGAAAAAAAAAATATTTTCTGGATTTTGTGGTAAAACACGAACTCCCTTGGCCTTCCATATTCCAATTTTATATTAAGTAAATACCGTCTAATATGTGGAATTGTTTGTAAGAAATATTTCAATATTGAAAAAAAATTGTTTCCTAAACCTGTGGCGACGTAATTAGTGTATATTTGAACATTTCTTTAGTTCTAAGTTCAGAATGATGATTCCTGTTTTTGTTCAGTTGTAATTAAAAATATGTTTTAATAATTTTTATTTATAATTTATTGATACAATAGAAACATTAAAACTACGAATACATTATTACATTTCTTAAAACAACTTCATTTTTTTGTCAATTGTCATTTTTGTCTTGGGGTCATTTTTTACCCCCGTTGGTCATCCGTGTAACAAAAAAAGGTTGGTCATCAGAAGGTTAAAAAGACAACCACATGCGACGGTGACAGTAATCACCTATCAACTAAATACATTTATATGGAATTAGTTCACCAAAATAAAGTAGTTATGAGCACATATTGTAGTGTGTTGAAGTCAATCAACCCCACCACCAGGGTAGTTTAATCGCTTAAAACCACCATAATAGTTCATTCGATTACATGAAGCCAACCATAACTCAAGAATATCCGTCACAAAAATCATAGCATGTGATCTGTCTTTAAAAAGACAACCACATGCAACGGTGATAGTAAAATTCTCGTGTTAGTGATTCCATAGTAAATCACGAGGAAAAAAAAACAGAAAAAACCAGGAAAATTTTCCTGAAAACTTTACCGCGCTAGAGTGACGTGGGTGTCGGACTCTACGATCGCTCTCTCTTTTTTGTCCGACAAAAATAGTTTAATTTATTTTAACGTATAATGTTTGATTAGAATTAAAAATAAAAAAATAGTGACTAAAATTAAACATATAAAAAAATCAACTAAAAAGCAAAAAATAAAAAAAATTGAAAAATCTAACACATTCGTCAAAGGAAAGCGTGGCGCGTCTTCATGGTTTTCGCACCATGCTTTTCTTTAACGAATGTGTTAGATTTTTTAATTTTTTTTATTTTTTGCTTTTTAGTTGATTTTTTTATAATATGTTTAATTTTAGTCACTCGTAACTAAAGAAAAGCGTTTCTTAAAAATATTTTTTTCATATTTTTTTTATTTTTTACTTTTTTGTCTTACACTTTTCAAACATGAAAAGTAGTCGGAATAGGCAAAAAATTTGAAACTTTTTCGTTTATATATGAAGCATAACGTAAACAGTTAACGAAAAAAGTGGAATTATGTATAGTTCATATAATTAGCTACAATCTGTAAAAGTTTCAAGCCTCTTCATTGAAAAAACAAGAGAATTTAAGCATTTTCGATTAAAATTGTTTTTTTATTTAAATAATTAATCAACAAAAAAAATTTTTATTGACTATTCGTGTATTTTTGGCGCGTCTGCATATGTCTGCAAATTTTTAGTCATTTGCATTGATGAAAAGGCAGTCAAATTAACGTCCAAAGATTTGACCCAAACGATTGAACTAAAGAAAAGCGTTTAATAATTAATTAATACGAGAAAACGAATTCTAATGTTAATTGTATCACCAAACGTCTCTACCGGTGGTTTTTCTAAGACTGCGATGAAATCACGAATTTTTTGAATTCGAGTTTTGGTTGGTTTTGTTTCTTATCGTATTGAAATTTGACACGAATAAACGCCGATTTATATAAACAAATATATGAATATTCAAAATTTGAAACTTTATTGTTTATTTATGAAGCCTAACGCAAACAATTAACGTAAAAAGTGAAATTATGTATAGTTCATATCGCTAGCTACAATCCGTAAAAGTTTCAAGTTTCTACATTGTAAAAAACAAGAGAATTTAAGCATTTTCCATTAAAATCGTTTTTTTTTTATTTAAACAATTAATAAATATAACAAAAATTTTTTTATTGACTATTTGTGTATTGTTCCCGCGAATGCATATGTCTGCAAATTTTCATTCATTTGCATTGAAGAAAAATCAGTCAAATGAACGTCTAAATATTTGATGCAAACTATTGAAGTAAAGAAAAGTGTTTAATAATTATAGTTTTGTAATAACAAAACATAACCTCGCTAGGCCACAAATTTAGGTGTTGTGCGTGCGGAAATTCATCCAACCTGCTCTCTGAAAATGTTCAGAAAGTGGTAGAGTCGCTCAAACAAAGCAGCTAAAACCATTTTTAAGACTTTTGTAATAATTTTCAAAAAGGGACGGTGTACTGGGGACTAACCACAAGCTATAAATATTGCAGATAGGGTGGAATATTTAGGAGATATTCATTTTCAAATTTATTTTTGATTTAGGTTGAAATCTTCGTTACTGTTATCTAGATAAGTTAGCTTCCGTTTGCTAGGAACGGACAAAAACAGTTGAAAAATTTACATAGAATTCAATTCCCAGAATCTTGTGTGAATTTGAATTTGACATTGGTAGAAATGGTAGATGCGAACTACAACGCTACATTTCTTTATCGTTTCAATCTACAGTCAAATCGTGAGACGTCGATGGTCTCTTTAACGAAGAGGAATCTTTTAATCGAAGTCTATAGTCCTGTAAATAATAAGTCCTTACTTGATGCCTTTCAATAGGAAGACTCAGTGGTGTAGTTATATGTTTAGTCCAAAGTAAATTCGCAAAAAGTAAAATTAGATTTTTCATAAAAATAATACAGAGGTTATATATTGAAGAAAAATACCAGCAGATCCACAAAATCATAAGAACAAAAATTCGAGAAGCCACAGAAATAGCTATTTGTATAACAAGAGAGGAAAGTGCTACTTTTCCCCCCGAGAATGAAGTTTACTGTCACTCAAGGGAGGAAAAGACATTTTACACCCATGTTATCCATATGATTTTTCCAACTACCTCAAATAACAAGTCATTTTTTCATTTTTAAATAATTTATGTAACAAACACAATTTATTAAAAAACTAAAACTAACAAGTAGGTACACTCGAATTGTCACATGTCAAATATAAGTCAAATTATTAATGTAAACATTGTTAAATAAAAATAACAATTTACTGTTTTTTCCATTCTGCAAAATACACGGTGTTCTATAAATAAACGTTAAAATGTATGGATACTTACGTAATAGATAATAGAATATTGTATAGGGCGACAATAAGTTATTTCATTAATGATATACCATGACGTCATTATTACTTTTACTCCCTAGGGAGGAAAAGTACGACTTTGCTCCCTACAATCAGGTCCGGAAAAGTATAGTTTCTGTAGAGGTAGGTGGAAAAATGGTTTTCCAACGAATGCAGGAAAATAGAACAATACGAACGTAAATATGACAGACAATATGCACAAAAAAATAAAATCAATGACCAATAAGAAGAAATTCAATTAAGTCACCTTTCTTCTTTACGTGCCATCTCTGAATATTTCGAATTGATGTGCATCCGTACCATTCCTTCAAGTTGCGCAACAGGGGCGTCATTTGATAGGGTCAGCGGGGAGTATTTGCCCCCCCCCCTGTCCCTGAAAATGACTGAAATTTACAAAAAATAGATCAATTTTGTATTATGTTTGCATATATTATGTATTGTATATATAATGTTTGCCCCCCCCCTAGCAAAATTTCAAATGACGCTCCTGTTAGGCAACCATGAGATTCTTCTCCTTCCTACACTTCTCTTGCCCTTGATTTTCCCTTGTTTAATTAATTGAAGTATGTTGTATCTGTCTCTCATTACGCATAATATGCTCCAGGTATTGCAGCTTTCGTGTCTTGATGGTTTCCAATATTTCAATTCTTTGGTGACTCTTTTCATGACTTCGTTGTTTGTTACATGCTCGGTCCATGATATCTTCAGGATTCTTCTATTCACCCACAGGTCAAATGCTTCCAACTTTTTAGCAACCGACGCGTTAAGTATCCATGTTTCTATCTCGTAAAGCAGAGTCGAGAAAATATAACACCTTGCCAGCCTAACTCTCAAGTCTATTTTCAGTCATCTTGCACAAAGTACCTTTCTAATTTTATTGAAGTTTGTTCGTGCATTCTCTAGTCGAACTTTGATTTCTTTGGAGTAATCGTTTGTGTGATTAATTATTGTGCGAAGATAGTTGTAGTTTTCAACTTGTTCTAAAGTTTTACTGTTAATTGTCAGGCTTTCATCATTATTTTGGGTTTTTGATATCCTGATTAATTTAGTTTTCTTGATTTTTATTGATAAACTATTGTATTGTAGTAATTGTTTTGCTTTGAGGACGTACATTAACCCTTTGTGGCGGAGTTTATCGAAAGCCGTGTTGTAATATATGAAACAAATGTACATATCTTGGTTCATATCCAAGCATCTGTGGATTAGTAAGTTGAATGCAAAGATATCTTCACGGGTACCTACTCCTCTACGGAATCCAAATTAGTATTCTTCAATATCCATATTAAGTGTTTGGTAAATGCGTTTATGAATGGTCTTTAGAAACAGTTTAAGAGTCTGAGACATCAGGCTTATAATGCGGTGGTCGGTGCATTCTCTTGCATTTTTCTCTTTTGGAAGAAAAAATAAATGTTGAGGTCAACCATTTGCCACCCGACTGATAAATTTCATTAAAGAGCATTAAGAGGGCATCCATGTATTAATTTTCTATTATTTTAAGAATATCAATAGGCAGTTGATCTGGCCCATGCTTTTTCCGTTTATTATGTTCTTTGGTCATAATAAGTCACCCAACAGCATAAAAGATAGCAATGAAAAGTTTATCTCTGAGCCATTAAGGATCTTATAAACATAAAAATCGTACATATAAAAATTTATTTGAATCGGACAGAACTCATGATCACCTATATGAAGAAGGATTCTATCCTTAATCGGAGATAGAAGATGCCATTGCAGCACTAAAAAACAGTATGGCAGCAGGTCCGGACAATGTAATTACCCTGCGAAATATTGAAGATCCTCTATAAATCAGACAAACAATTCCTTGATAATCTTTTTTTTAACGTTTTTTCAGCAATCTATCTGTTAGTTATAAAAATTCTAACAATAAGCGTCTTTGGGGTTTGAGGTAAAAAAAATTGACTTTAGAGAGGTCAGTCCAATGACTGAACCTCTAGCATGGAACAAACATGACATTTCGATAATACATACAAACATACATTTCGCATTTACAGACAATACATATATCTAAAATATAAACACAATTACGGTGAGTTATAAAACTTAGTTATAAAAATAAGGTCCAGTGGATTTTTCGTTTTAGTCTGTAAGTTTGTTGACTATTATCAAGCAAGTTTATTGCCAGGGCATTTGGATGGCCTTCAAGGCGTTTTATGTACCGAACACTACACTGAACTATCACTTTTACTGATCGTAGTTACTTCAAGGTCACAATAAATGTCTTTGTTTGACACGGACCATGGTGCGTCTGGAGCGTAAAGCGCGTGATACACACGCAATCTTTAAGTACGCGGGTTTAAAGATCGCGGACTTACTCGGCTCGCCGTCGGTGATACACGGCAGACTTAAAGTACGCGGTTTTAAAGATCGCGGTCGCCGTCGGTAGCAAAAAATTTAGAAACTGTCCTCGTGGTTAAATTTTTTATTTTCTGTGTACCTAATTTTGCTGAAATCTTATGTTTTTTAGTAGAGTTTGATTATTCTTTTGATCAGGTTTTGTTAAATAGAAGAATAATTTGATTTTTTATAAGTGTGGTAAGCTGTCAAAATCATGATATGAAGTATAGCACTTGTTTTTGATCTATTTTAATTTAATACAAGGTAGGCATAAACAAACAAAATATCATAGATAAGATGGTAATATTTTCATCAGGAGGATAAAGCAGCCTATAAATAATTAGGTTTACTCAAAAACAAATAATCAAAATAATTTAGTATAGCTTAAAATAGTGTCGGTAGTTACGGTTTTCTCAAAACTTATAAAATGTAACTTGTCTCCTTTCAATAATAAACGATTAAATTTTTTCTAGACAATTTGCTTAATTAGTGAAAATATAAGTGTAACTTTAAACGCAGTAACATGATGGCTCGAGGCTCGCGGCTCGTGGCAGTGATACACGTACGGGTTACGAGTAAGATTTCAAACTTTTTGGATCGACGGCGTACTTACTCGGCGGACTTAAAGTACGCGTACTTGCGGTGATACACGCGCGAAAAAGGTCGCGAGCCATAAGTTCGCGTACTTACTCGCGTGTGTATCACCCCTTTAACCCTTTAGATTGTAATCTTTCCATTATGGATATGTTGGATTTTGCTGCTGTACCCCATAGCTGGATCCCATAGGTCCAGACCGGTTTGAGTTGTATTGTGTACCAACAGTTTATTACGTATAGACAACTTCGATGTTCTGCCCAGTATCCAATAATACTTACGAAATTTTAAGTTTAAGGTATTTAACGCTTTCGGCTTGTGGAATTGCTTTGTTATTTATTTCTATATTAGGTGATATTTTGCGACATTTTGCAAATACGATATGTTGTGATTTTTATTCATTGTTCTTTATGCGCCATTTCTTTGTCCACTTTTGAATGTCCCTAATATGCCTTTGAAGAGATTCGGTAGCTGTTGCGTGATTTTCATCTGTGACTAACATAGCTGTGTCGTCTGCAAATGTTGAAGTCGTTTCATTTTCACTTGTTACATGTACATCCTTGATAATCTAGTTGTACTTTTTAAAAACATATATATAATAGGGGTAAAATGTGTTCCATGATTTTCATCTTGACAGCAAAATGTCTCAACTCATATCTGTTGTATTTTTGTTATTTTCAATAATGGAGATGAAATTCGAAATCCTTATTGTGATTGATTAAAAATTTATAGATTTTCTTAAAGTTTGGTCAATTATTACCAGTCGAGTTCATCAGTTACTTAAAAAACCTCTTGACGCAAACTGGGCAATTTTGTAGACAATTTATTGAATTTCGGGATATGTACCTTTCATTTGTTTTTTATTTGCATCGACGTAAAAGCTTTACGAAGCACTTTCCAATTGTTTTTTGCATCATTTGTAATTACTACGCTACTGTTAACCGAAAATCTGATATAATCGAAGAACAATGGGCCATTTTGTTTTTAGCTCCTTTCGGCTCCTCAATGTTGAGTAGTTTTCTGCATCTCGTTGTTTCCTCTGTTTATGTTTTTGTCCACTCGTAATTTGAGCAAATTTAAAGGGGAAAGTACGGAGAGATAGCATTTGTGGATCGAGAACATGTAATGAAATCATTGTTATTACGGATTTTATTATACGGAACTGGTTTTTATATCACAAGAATGCAAATTTGTGTCGCGGAAAGTTAAAAGGTCACATTTCGTGCATGCTTTATCCAGAGATAAACGCCAAATAGTATCCGTTACAAATCACTCACTGAAATCTGGTCAATTAATTTTTGGGTTATTTTAAGTTACAGGACCGGTTTCATTCTTTAGAATATAATACAAAAATAAAAAACCGCTAAACGCCGTAAAAATGAGTGGCGCACATAATATTCCAGCTGCAAATATTATGGAAAAATATTTTAAAATAAAACTGGAATTTTATTTTCCATCAAAATAAAAATATATTTTTGCCACGAAATATTCATATCAGCTCTTTTGTAACTGCAATGTGCGGCACTCATTTTTACGACATTTAGCGGTGTTCTCTTGCATCAGAATTTTTTTTATAAAATAAATGTATGAACTTGAATGTATTTCGCCTTTGTCTCATTATCGCCCAAATTATCTAGTGGTAACGACACTAAACTTGTGATATGGCAATCCGAGTTCATATTCCAGCGATCCCAATACTTTTTTTTAATATAATTATTTGTGTGCATCGCATGTACACTAGATTTTTCCTGTTCGAACTCGGCTTTCTCCATCAAATTTAGAATCGTAACCGCTACAACCAAACCATTTCGGTGATAATGGTTAAATGGATTATACTTTTGGATCATCTCGATAACTTCTATACGGCTTAACCGATTTTGATCACTAAACGTGAGTTGAAAGGTATTGATAAGTAGTATCGGACTCATCTAAGGTCGAATATGGTAACTGAAGGTATTATAGGATTTAGTGAGCTCCCATAGGAAATATATTTGATTATAATTATGAGGACTATAACTTAAAAATTCGAATTTTCCCAGATATAAGGTATACACTATTAGACGCGTCTAGAGTCCTCCTACAAACGGTCAGTTATTAGCGCAGTTCGTAGGTCGAAATTTTGAGTAATTGTCGAAAAATCAAAATTCGCAAAGTTCAGTTTTTCAGTTTTTTACTATACTGAGCCGTGTGTATGTCTGATCATGACCAATTAGGCACCGTTTGAAATCTTAACTCAACGCTATTAATTTGGGGTATTTGCAGTCTTACTATCTCATCTTGAACCTAAGATACATACTCCCAAAATATATGCCGTTTTGTACCTACCCAGTCCTATAGCTGGCTTATGGGTGGTTAAAAATCACAAACTGCACCGTTTCTGAATCGGCCGTGACCCTCTCTTCAAGCAGAAAAAAAAATCAAATCGGTGTTATTTTCCACATACATACATACAATCGGAAAAATTAAAGTTTACCAATGAAAGATCACATCAATCACATATTTTGTATTTGCTGTTTTTTCCATAAATAACAAATTGGAGAGATAGATTATTAATAATCTGAATAATATGTGATTGATGTGATCGTCCATGGGCATTCTTTCATTTTTCCGACTGTACAAATATTTCCCACTTTTTAAATAGAAATTAAGTCAAATTTCTGAGCTCGGTAACTTTTGAAAAGTATAACCGATTTTGAAAACTAGGCATGCGTTGGAAAGGTAACGATAAAAACTATCAGAAGTCATAGAGATCGGACTAAAATTTTCGAAATTTTTGTGAGTTTTGGGAACGAGAACGAAATACAGATACCAAATGGGGAGGGCCATAAAATCCACACCCTTAGTCCAAAATAGATAGTTAATATATGAATGGGCGAGTCTTTTCCTAAACTTTAAGATGGGATTTGGCCCATTTTTCAGTTCAGTCAGATTTAGAAAATCGAAAATTTCCTGTTAATATATATAGTATATAGTGTCGCATGTAAGGGGTTGTGTGCCAGTGGCGAGAACTGCCTTTCTGTGGAATTGTAATTTATTTTCAAATGAAATCTCTAAATTTCTTAAGTTCATGAACATTTTAGATTTGCATGATATTTTGTTACATGTCTATATTGTAGACATTAGAAACACCGAAGGGTGCATATAAATCCAAGCCGTTATGTCCTGCCATATCTAAAATATTAAAAAAAAAAACTAGCAATGGCCATCTTCTTGAAGCTGAATGGGTTGAATACTGTTTGGTCATCTGATCTAGGACGTGTAGGTACTTGCCAAACAAGATAGTCCGTATTTTGTGTAATTGAGTAGGGAATGGTTTCCGGTTTCTTCTTTTTATTTGTGTGTAGAATAGGTCAATATTATTTATTTACCTATAGGAGAGAACTCAACACTATTAGAGAATATTTTTTGTTTTTCCCTTGTACATTTTGTTTTCCGTCCAGTATATGGTAAAGGTACTTACATTTACATGGTACAAGGTTTCTCCCAATGTGATAATCTGACGGGCTCGAGTAACTGCAAAAATCACCGCTTGGGCTCTCCTGTCATAATAATATCAGGTGTGATTCGGGCGGTTTTGTCGGGTCTAATTTTCGATTTATAAACTCATTAATAGTTGTTTTTATCCCCTCTGTGGCTCAGTGGTAAAAGCGCCTACCTTTGGATAGAAAGGTCCTAATGGTCGTGAGTTCGAATCTTACCAGAGTGGAGAATTTTTCGTTTAATATAAATTAATAAATGAAAATAGTTTCTATCCTTGGCGGATCGGTACTCACCGGAGGGACCGCAGACGTTCGGATACAATTAGTGTCTCTTTGCAAAGACAATGACTTTGCAAAGTAACAAGACACTTACTCAACACACACACTACACATTACACTAGGTCATCATTATCATCAGTAGCTCGACAACCCTTTTTGGGTCCTGGCTTGTTCTAGGATTTTCCGCCATTCTGTTCTGTTCCTTGCTCTGTTCTTCCAGTGGGTAATCTCAAGTGTTTTCAGATCTTGTTCCACTTGTTCCATGTATCTAAGTTTGGGTCTTCCCTTTGACCTTCGCCCTACTGGTGTTTGCTTCATTATGTATTTCGGTGTTTCGGTCTCCAACATTCCTTCAACATGGCCCATCCAGCGCAGACGTCCGATCTTTATGGATGTTATGACGTCGGGTTCGTTGTATGCTGCGTATAGTTCAAAATTATATCTTCTGCACCATACGTCATTTTCTTTCACCCCCTTATATTTGTGTCTAAGGATTTTTCGTTCAAACGTACCTAATAAGTTCTCATCGCTTTTCGTCAGTGTCCATGCTCTGATCCATATATAAGGACCGGTTTTATCAGGGTTTTGTATATTTTGCATTTGGTTTTTCTCGTGATGTTGTTAGATCTTAGATGTTTAATGAGTCCATTATATGTTTTATTAGCAATATGTATTCTTCTCTTAACTTCTTCGCTGACATTGTTATCTGCGGTAACTAGTGAACCTAGATATGTAAAAAAATTTACGCTTTCGATGTTATAGTCTCCTATTGTCAGATTCTGTAGGTTTCTTTGGCCTGTCGATTTGCTGGCCTTCATGTATTTGGTTTTTATTTCATTAATATTTAGGCCACTGTTTTGTGCCGCTCTTTCTGTAGCATTAAATGCTTCTATCATTTCTCTTTTGCTTCTAGCTATGATATCAACATCATCTGCCAATGCCAATATTTGTACACTTTTTGTTATTATTGTTCCTCTGGTGTTGACTTTTGACTCTCTAATTATTTTTTCTAATGTGATGTTGAATAGAATACACAGGATAGGACATGTCCCTGTCGTAGGCCCGTTCTAACATGGATTGTATCTGTTAGTGCGTTTTGAATTCGAACCCTGCTTTGTACTTTAAGTGTTTCTTTTACTATTTCAATGAGATGAGTTGGAATATCAAACTCTTTCAGGGCGTTGATCAGAAATTCTATATGGATACTATCATAGGCACTCTCAAAGTCAATGAAGAGATTCTGTGTTTCTATATTAAATTCACTAGTCTTTTCCAAGGTTTGTCTCAAAACGAAGATCTGATCTATTGTGGACTTCTGCCTGCAGAAACCACATTGATATCCGCTAGGTACATTACACTAGGTACCTAACTGGAAAAATCCATACAGTACCATCACCATACCAATGGCCATTAGTTGTAGAGGCATAAGCTACATAAATAAAAAAAGCCAATAGTTGTTTTTGTGGTGATCAATCTGCAAGTTTTCTGTTTTATTGCTGAAATTTTTAAGTATGCTAAAAAAGTCGAAGTACGAATCTGTATCATTTGATATTACTATTTACCGGAAAAAGATTTATATACTCCATAAAAGTTAAAGCTTAAAATCGTGTCCTGTGTGTGGGAGTTAAAAAGGCCTGACGGTAACAACTTATTATTACACGATACTGTAGCACACATATGTTCTTAAAAGTTTCGGATAATGTCTTAACTACTTTATTATTTGGTTGAAATTATCATATCTTTTATGACTGTAAGCTGTCGTAAAAATGCAGCTTTATCGTTGATTAACTACATAGAAATATGTCCTTTTATCTTTTTACCACTAATCTGGGCAAATATGTTATTCAACTAATGGTAGGGGACTCCGAGCGGGGATTTTTGCAGTTACTCGAGTATGTCAGATTATCACATGAGGAGAAACCTTGGATCCTGTAATCATCTATTTATAATGGGAAATAAGCGACAATTTTACCAAAAAAAGATTTTATTAACGTTTCGAAGCCCAAATCGGGTTTCGTTGTTAAAATACAAAAAACAAAATACAGTAGTATTTTGTATTTTGACAACAAAACCCGATTTGGGCTTCGAAACGTTAATAAAATCTTTTTATGGTAAAATTGTGGCTTATTTCCCATTATAAATAGTTGATTATAAAAATGCCACAAGGAAATAGCGTCAGAATTGGATCCTGCAAATGTACCTCTACCATATATTGGCTCTTAATACAGGGGAATTCGTTAAGTGGGGTCCGAAAAATAGTGTGTGTGTGTACTTTGTACGCACGTAAAAAGTTATACTTCTATTATATGATTTCAACGAAATAAATATTCTTTAAACAGTTTATTTATATTTTGTTGTATTAAACTAATTTTAATACTTACTACTTTAAAAGAAATTATTAAAACAATACCAAAAATTAAAAAAAAAAATTAAAGAATAAAACACACACAAACACATTGAAAAATGCGACAAAGAAATGATTTCTGAAAAATAATTGTTGAAAACAATAAAAGAAATCACAATGGGAGTGACTGAGGTGTAAAAATGTCTTAAATAATCTAGAGGGATGTATAATTAAGAAAGCACAATTCCTTAAGATCTCGCAGGCTACCCGGATCCCTAAGGGTCCAAAAACCAAAACCGTTATAAGATGATGACAGTAGAAGCTGGGGAGGTATGAAATATCTGTGAGGAAATTAATGAGAAAGACACATGAACGGGACCAAGAAAGAAAACTAGACTTTTGATTTGGTTTTTACTATAGATGAGTGTTATATGTTGGTAATGACAGATTGAATAGGTAGGGTAAAAATAGGCATATGTAGAAATATGGTGGTGGGTTATGTGTAGATGAAAATTTATATAATGTGGATGTGTGTGGAAGATGATATCAGTAATTTTAATGTATGTTATGGATAGATAAAAGTGGTTTGATGGCTGAAGATGAAAAACGGGTTATTGTAGATATCAGATTAATTATAAGTGTGAATGTGAACGAAGCAGTAGAGGGGAGTGAAAAGTAATATTTTAAATGTGTTAAGAAAAAAGCTGTCGATGGAGTGGTTGGAAGTCCCGATTGAACGAAACATGGCGATTGACACAATTCGGACTTTTTTGTTTTTCTTTGATTATTTCTAGGTTCTCGTACAAGTCTTATTTTAAGAAATCTAATAATCAATTGTCAAATAATCAAATAAAAACAAAAAGTCCAAATTGTGTCAATCGCCATGTTTCGTTTAATCAGGAGTTCCAAACACTCCATCGACAACTTTTTTCTTAATACATTTACAATATTATTTTCACCCCCCCCCCCTCTACTGCTTCGTTCACATCCACACTTATAATTTATGTGATACAAACTACACTGATCCTTTTTTCATATTCAGCCATCAAACCACTTTTATCTATCCATAACATAATTAGTCGCCTAAGTTTTAGCTTGCGCTTTCTTAATTATACATCCCCCTAGATCAGGGCTTCCCAAACTGTGCGTCGCGATGCCCTGGGGCGTCGCCGAGTTGTCACAGGGGCGTCGCGTGTCATAGCGGACTTTTAATACAGAAAATGTATTTATTACAATACTCATATCCTGTAATTTGCAGATAGAATTACTGGGTTTCAGACTAAGTTGCTCTTGTGGAAGAGAAAATTAGAAGATCAGGAAATTGACTCTTTCCCTGCTTTACAGGGTATTCTAGAAGAAAAATCGATAGAAATCCTAGATCCC
The DNA here is from genome assembly GCF_917563875.1 of Diabrotica virgifera virgifera. NCBI lineage: Eukaryota > Metazoa > Arthropoda > Insecta > Coleoptera > Chrysomelidae > Diabrotica > Diabrotica virgifera. Next base: position 44,770,451 of record NC_065445.1, on the reverse strand, counting down.
TCTTTAAAAAATATGTTTACATAACACTTGTTATCATTGAGCGAACACTTTGAGAAATATTTTCCCGAAGATCTGGAGTAATATGACTGGGTCAGAAACCCCTTTCCAATTATCCACGTTATCGACACTTTCAACAGATGAAGAAGAACAACTGACAGAATTGTCCTGTGATTCCAGCCTAAAGCTTCAATACGACAAGGACACATTATTTGAATTTGGAGCTCAGTTTCTCATGAACATCATGCCATCAGCATGCAGCAATGCAACATTAAAGGTTTTGTTACCATTTTCGACTTCGTACTTGTGCGAAACGGAATTTTCTGCAGTGACAGTAATTAAAAACAAGTACAGGTCAAACATAAACTTAGAAAAAGAAATGTGAGTGGTAATTTCCAAATTGGAGCCCCGGTTTCATAAGCTGTGCTCAAAAAAGCAAGCACATCCCTCACGTTAACCAGCAAGTTACATAAAAAATATCCCTTTTTATTTTTGTGCCTATGTTTTGAATTCGTTCTTAATTTCTAATAAAAATATAAATGTCCAATTAGTTTTTTTGTTATAACTATAACCTGTTACTACATAGAGTACTAAAATTGGTAACTTTTATTGGGAGTTGGGTTGAGGGGCGTCGCAAAAAAATACCAAAGCCTCAAAGGCGTCACAATACGAATAAGTTTGGGAAGCCCTGCCCTAGATTATTTAAGAGATTTTTAGACCTCAGTCACCCCTATTGGGACTTCTTTTTCTTTTTAAACTTACACAAATTTCAACAGCTACCAACAAGTTAAAAAAATTCGACAACTTTAAATCAACACAAAATTGCTTTTTTTAAATCTTAGGTCTATTGACAACAAGATTTGTTTACTGACTTTAGGTCTCGAGTAATGTTGTAATGTAGTTTGCCTAACCACCTACACTAATAGTATACGTGAATACATTTTTAACTATTAGCATCTAGTTTACTGAATTTTAAATGATAATTTTCACAATGGAGTGTGTTGTTACAAAATTTCTAACTTTAACAAACTGTACACCATAGTCTTTAAATATGACAGGTTAATTTTTCAACTTCCTGTGGAACGTTCCATCGTTCAGAGGTTTCTAGGCAATTCATTGTCACTTGCTGCCACACTTCCACCATGTGAACAAGTCAAATCACAGCTCAGATGTTACCTGGAGCATAGTAGCAAATATTTCAAACCCCACGCGTAAGTCAGTATTTTCAATCGATGTTTCCTTGACGGATTAATTTTACAGGGCTTTGACCCTAATATTTTTGTAAATTATATCTTGCTGGTTAGCATGTAAACTTCACGGGAATTTAACCTACAATTTTTCTTAACCGTAGTCAAAATTTCAAAATCTTTGCATTATTTTACCAGGTTATATTTATTTTAGGTAAGCACTGATGATGACTGGTAAACCAGTCGAAAACTAGCTATGTGATTGTGATGTAGCCCTTTTCAGGGATTTTAAATATACCTTTTATAAAGGATTTTTACTATACCTTTTATAAAGGATTTTTACTATTTTTTGTATTACATGGTATACAGCCAACTACAGGAAAACTTTTTCCTTGTGGATTTTTAAAATTAAATAAATCAGAACTACCCCAAAACTTTTCCACTAGGAGCTTCCTAGAGTACAAATTGACTGAATTACCTAATATAAATGCAGCCTAATGGCTCTTATCTTAATTTACTACATGTATCTGATAATTGTGTAAACGTAAATAATGATCGCGTTATAATTTAATCACACGCCCAATTTAGGGCTAGAATTATGGAGATTTCCGCAAATTACCGCAACAGAAATAAGATTTTGTTTCTTGATTTGGCCAACTCTCCAGCAACTCATAAACATTTCGAAATACAAGACCGTAATTCAATGCACTCAAAAATTAAAAAAGTATATTATTGATACCATAATTCAAAGATACATATCATAAGATAATCATCGAATTTTAAGTTGAACGATAAGAATCTGCTGCTGATGTTCCAAGTGGAGCATATTCCATGTTGCGTCTTAACTCATTTGATGATTGATATCATGCTGAGTCTACAGGATGGCTCTAACCATGTAAAGTACGACGCATCTAAAACCCTAAAAGGAAATTTTATTACAATTATATCAAAAGAGTTAACCATAATGTCGATTTTAAATTTGGAAAAACATCATTTGAGACCTCATGTAAAAGATTCTGAAACAGTGATTATTTCAAACATGTATCCCACTTTGGCTAATATGACCAATCATATTATACGTATGCACGCCAATGGTGAATATAAAATTCTTAATTGTATGTCAAGAAATGTGCAATAACTACGTCTTAAAACTCACCAAATTTCATTTGCATATCTAAACCGGTATTAAAGCAATTAATAAATCGTCAGTTTGTAAGAAAAAATTCAACATCCAGTATCTCGTCAACGAAGCATTTGCGGAAATAAGATTAAAAACCAAACTGTCATTATTTTTCATTCAAAATTACCCCTTAAAGTTTGTCGCACTTATTTAGAAACACCCTACTGATGAAGAACATGGCTAGTTGTTAAAGTACCTAACTTTTCGAATATCTAACATAAGCGAATGAATAAAAAAACAGAATGTTAAGAAAACCTGAGACTATAGTTGGGTTTTAATTTCAGTATATATTATAAATGCCAGAAGAGTCCACAAGGTGATGCGAACTTTGAGAAAAAAATAGTTTGATTCAGACACCAGGTATACAATGAAAATTTACCTGTTTAGCAACAATATTATTACAGCGATACTGTCAAAGAATAAGGCTATAACATATTAAAAAAATCACTTAAATCGGACAATAGGTTTATGAAATTCGAGACATCAAATATGACCAAATTTTTAAGTGGGCCAATTTTTATGCATGCATGTTTATTTTAAAAGAAATTTATTAATTCTATAAGTTAATTATGAAATTTGTTTAGTTTTAAGAAGTAGTTTTTGCGCATTTTTTGACATACAATTAAGAATTTTGTATTCGCCATTCGGTTATATTACCCTTATGCGCGCCAATAGTGAATATTAAATCCTTAGTTGGTTGTAGTCAAAAAATGCGACATAACAAATTCTTAAAACCCACCAAATTTCATTTGCACATCTCAACCGGTTTTAATTTTTTTTTATTTAGCTAATGCCTCGACAACTAATGGCCATTGGCATGGTAGGTACGGTAAACTTTTTGCAGTTAGGTACCTAGTGTCATATGTAGTGTGTGTGTTGAGTAAGTGTCTTGTTACTTTGCAAAGTCGACGTCATTGTCTTTGCAAAGAGACGCTAATTGTATCCGAACGTCTGCGATCCCTTCGGTGAGCCTACCGATCCCACAAGGACAGAAACTATTTTCATTTATTAATTTATAATATATATATTTATAATATGGCGATCAAAGGGTTGATAAGGAGTCCTGGGGGTGGTTAAGGTTGCCGAAGCCTTGGCCACACAAAAAGCCTTGGGAGATGCTCACAGTATCAGGAGAAAAATCAACAAATCCTACTTCCACGTCCTTGTCGTGATTGCTGGGCAATGCATAGCGTACAATGGGTGTGCGTTATGTAGCAGACGGAAGAGGGTGAAAGGCGAATTTCCAGCGCCTGAAAAAATGGAATATCTCGGCTAAGGGAAAAAACCCTAACAGAAAATTCTAGCCCTCCAGGTTGGGGGTTGGGCGATGGGCTAACAACTCATTCCCGTAAAATACTAAAGTTGTTACAAATCCACGCGCTATGCCTCGGATCCAGGATGGAACTTACGGAAAACGAAACAGGCTACGGAAACGGACGATGATTTTCGGAACATGGAATATTCAAGGAATCTCTACAAAACATAATATTTTTGAAGAACTAAAAATGAATCGCATAGATATCTGCGCTCTGACAGAAACAAAAAAGAAAGGAACTGGAATGGAACAAAAGGAAAACTACATTCATATCTACAGCGGAGTGAAGAAGGAGAACAGAGCAAAGTCAGGAGTATCATTTGCAATACGCAAGAAATATAAGAAAAGTATAAAAGATTGGGAATACGTAAATGAACGAATTTTAAGAGTAGGTCTAAAACTCTATAACAGAGAATTAGAAATATTTGTTGTATATGCTCCTACCGATGATTCAAACCAGGATGTAAAAGATAAATTTGAGGAAAGCCTAGCGGACACCATCTCAAAAATCAGCAACCGAAAAGAGATTATCATGATGGGCGACTTCAATGCCAGAACTGGGTCAAAGATCAATGACGACATTGTGGGAAGATTTGGCGAAGAAACTGTTAACAACAACGGAACAAGACTTGTGGGACTATGTGAAGCGTATTCCTTACGGATAACGAATGGATTTTTTCAACACAGATCCATCCATAAATACACATGGACGCAGCCAACCCGACAATTGAAATCGATTATAGATTACGTCATCATGAAGCAGAAATCATCAATTGTGACGAAAGATGTACGAGTCTATAGAGGTGCAGAATGTGGAACTGACCACTTTTTACTCAGAGCAGATCTATACTTTCCATATATCTTGAACAACAAAATTGAAGAGCCCAGGAAGAGATTACAGAAGAACACCAGCCTCAGTACAAATACAACATCGACGCACTGAAAGATAATTCAATCTCCTTTCTTTTTAAATTAAGACTGAGCCAAAAGATAACCAATACACAGTTTAATACAAGAACAGCAGATGAAAAATATGATCGGCTAAAAAAGTGCTTACATGAAGCTGCATTCGAAGCGTTAGGGGAAAAATCCTCAAATAACACTAATCACCCTTGGTTTACAGATTCTTTAAAAGAAAAGACGAGGGAAAAAAAAAGAAGCATATCAAAAATGGCTCAGTACCAATTGCTCAGAAGACCGAAAAACCTACGCAAGAATAAGAATGGAAACAAAAAAAGAAGTGATTAAAACCAAAGAAAATATGTGGCTGAAGAAATGTGAAGAAATAGACACTCTTATGGGAGGAACAAAAAGCAGAGAAGCTTGGAGAACAATATCAAATACAAGACAAAACGTACAAGAAAGATGCCAGATATCCCTTATAAGTGTAAACGAGTGGGAAACATACTTTAGAAACCTATTGCAAGAGAATAGACAGGAATATGTAAGGCAAACCATCATCGCCCCAAACAACCTGGAACAACTAGAAGATATAACTATTCGAGAACTAGAACTAACGTTAAGAGAAATGAAAAACAATAAAGCTCCTGGTCCCGGAGGTATTCCAATTGAACTCATTAAGCACAGCACGACACAGGCAAAAGAAATTTTAGTTGAAATATTCAACGGATGCCTTTCAGGCAATAGTGGCGTGCCCTCTGAGTGGAAAAACTCCATAACTACCCCTATATACAAAAAGGGTGGTAGAAAAAATTGTAATAATTACAGAGGCATTAGTGTGACCAGCTCAGTTGGAAGACTGTACGGACGAATAATAAAGAAACGGATAGAAAAGGAGTGGCAAGATTCCGAAGAACAAAGTGGATTTAGGGCAGGTAGATCATGCACAGATAACATTTTCTGCATAAGGCAATTACTAGAAAAACGTTCTGCTAGAAATCTAGAAACTCACATGGTATTTGTAGACTTAAAAAAAGCATACGATACCGTTCCCAGAGGAAAAATGTTTGAGGTATTACAACAAACCACTTTAAATAAAAAATACATCCAAACAATAAAAGATCTCTATGCTAATGCAACAACAGCAATTAAAATTGGAACGAAACTTTCAAATACGTTTGAAACTTCGAAAGGCCTTTTGCAGGGATGCTGTCTGTCGCCCACTTTATTTAAAATTTACCTTACACATGTGTTAAAATATTGGACTAGGAAATGCCAAACAATGGGGATACCAGTAGGAGATTCTTATTTGTATACGTTGCTATTTGCTGACGACCAAGTTGTGATTGCTGCTGATAAAGATGACGCCAGTTACATGATTAGAAAATTGAAAGAGGAGTACCAAAAATGGGGTTTGGAAATGAGCATGGAGAAAACTGAATACCTTGTAGTCGGAGGTGATACTGAAGACTTAGAATTAGAAGGGGAATACATAAAAGGATGTGATGAATTTAAATATCTAGGTTCATTTTTTGACAAAAACTCCACATGCGATCAAGATATAGAATATCGAATAAGCCAAGGAAGAAAAGCTATAAAACAGCTAAATGGCATTTGGTGGAGTACAGGACTGCAAAATCAGACAAAGAAAAAAATCTACCAAACTATCGTGGAAGGAATTGTCCTGTACAACTCGGAAGTGTGGGAAGTAAAAGACCGACAAAATAAAAGACTTCAAGCTTTAGAAATGGACGCGCTTAGAAGAAGCTGCAGAATATCTAAACTGCAGCATATCCCAAACGAAGAAATAAAAGAAAGAATGGAAGTAGAAAAGGATATTATAGACAGAATAGAACAAAAAAGATTAATATGGTACGGGCATGTCCAGAGAATGGGACCAACAAGATGGCCCAAGAAAATGATCCAGTATGTACCACCCGAGAGAAGAAAAAGAGGCAGACCGAAGAGAACATGGATACAAGATGTAGAGAAAGCAATGAACAGTAGACAACTCAACGAGGAAGATATTCGTGACCGAAAAGCATGGCGAATAGGATGCGGGAAACGGCGAATGCTGTAGAACACCCGATATATATATATATATATATATATATATATATATATATATATATATATATATATATATATATATATATATATATATATATATATATATATATATATATATATATATATATATATATATATATATATATATATATATATATATATATATATATATATATAATTTATAATAAACGAAAAATCTCTGACCCTGGTGAGATTCGAACTCACGACCATTCGGACCGTTCGATCCAAAGGTAGGCGCTCTTACCACTGAGCTACGGAGGGGGTCGGTTTTAATTAACTATTCTAATTGGGAAATACGCCAAAATTTAACTTGAAAATATGATTTTATTGACGTTTTCACCTGGTTTTTGGAGCAATAAATAAATCGTTGGTTAATACGAAAAAATTTCAACACCTCCTCTCTCGGCAACGAGGCATATAGGTCTGGATCCCGCGTATGAAAAAAAAGTTGAATAATAGCAAGCTGAAAATTTGTTAATAGCTTAACCGTGTCTAGTCGGACAAACTTTGATATATTGGAACACTGGAACAGGGGCAGTTTTAATTGTGGAACAGGTTAAAAATTTGGAACGGTCACACCACGAAAACGGCACATTTATTTTGTCCGACGGAACAGACTTAAACTCTTCGAACAGAGATTAAACTCTCATGCAAAAATCAGACAGCTATTTATCACCAAATGGGCGTTTTAATGAGTGAAAAATGTAGAATATGTCAAATGACAGGAATTATGACAGGTGATAAATAGCAGTCTGATTTTTGCATGAGAGATTAATCTCTGTTCGGAGAGTTTAAGTCTGTTCTGTCGGACAAAATAAATGTGCCGTTTTCGTGGTGTGACCGTTCCAAATTTTTAACCTGTTCCACAATTAAAATTGCTGCTGTTCCAGTGTTCCCATATATCAAAGTTTATCCGACTAGACACCCTTAAGCTATTAACAAATTTTCAGCTTGCTATTTATCAACTTTTTTTCATACGCGGGATCCATACCTAATATGCTGACATATGTATATGAAGTAAACTCATTATTTTTCATACTTTTTTAAAAACAACTTGCATTAATGAAAAACATGACTAGTTGTTAAAGTACCTAAGCTTCTTATTATTCAAGCTATAGGGCTATAGTTGGGTTTTAATTTCAGTATTTTGTAAATGCTAGAATATCCCACAATGTGATTAGACCAGTAAGGATCTGCGAAAAAACGTCTATTTTTGGATGTGAGAGGTGGCATTCGGATTTTTGCAGATAAAGTTAGGTGACACCTTCAGTAATAATAATTGACTTATGCTCCTTCTCAAACATGCCCGGAACATTAATAAAAAAAATTAAAATATTTAAAAATTTCGAAAAACATCGATTTTTTCTGCTTTCTTTGCTTATAACTTTAAAACGATTCGTTTTGGAACAAAGTCGTAGAGAAATAAAATAAAGATAATTGAATTTTCTATGATATACGACTGGTAAAAAATGTCTTAAGGTATTACCTTTTCTGCAATATAGCAATAAATACAAAATAAGGGGGCAAAATAAGTCTGTTGTTATTCAATATTTTTTAACCACTTTGGTAGCAAATAGAACCTTAATAATTCACTTAGGAAATTCTTTGTAATATACTTAAATCGTGTACCAAATTTCATTAAAATCGACCTAATAAATTTTGCATAATAAATTTGCAATCTAAATGTTTTTAAACAAGTTAAAATTTTTTAAAATCCTTCTGAACAAAAAGTAGGCCATTAAGAAGTGGCTAATTTTTTTAAATTATAAAGAGGTGCTCTACCTATCTAATACACCTTACAGAATTAAAATCGGATTACTTAAGTGACCTCAACAATGTTTAAATTTATAAACAATTTTTTGGCTTATAAACAAATAGCTTTGTTTAATAATAAAAAAAATAATTTTTAGCAATGCAAATAATTAAAACCGGTATAATTTGACTTAAACTTTCAAATGCTGTCAGCAGCATTGCTATTTTATTTTTTAATCAAACATTATTCGCGTTCAAAAATTTCAATTTCTCGATTTTTTGAAAGTTCCACCGCGTTTATCTTGAAAACTATGCATCCTACAAAAAAACTTGTAAGAACATTTTTTGCTTAGAATTACCCAAGAAATACAAAAAAAAAGTTATTTTGTGGAGAATCGATGTTATGTACTTCCTCAAGTTCTTTGTTTATAACAATCTTATCGACATCCGGATCAACTGTTACCCAAAAAATTCGTGTTCTACGGGTCAAAATACATAAAAAAACTTAATGGGGTTATGGGGTAAGTCCATCTAAATAAAGGAGCCCGTAGCACCCCCTCCTGGCCACAGCACTAATTTGTTTATAAGCCAAAAAATTGTTTATAAATTTAAAACATTGCTGAGGCTGCTTAAATAATCCGATTTCAATTCAGTAAAGTGGATTGGATAGGTGGAGTACTTGTAAAAAAATTGACAAATCTTTGTATGTTTTAGTTTTTGTTGTGCAAGATTTTAAAAGATTTTAATTTTTTAAAAGAAGTTTAGATTGCAAAACTATTATGCAAAATTTAGTAAATCAATTTTAATGAGATTTGGTGTACGGTTTTAGCACATTACAAAAATTCTCTAAGCGAATTAGGAAGGTTCCAAGTGTAACCTAAGTGATGGAAAATCATTGAATATAACAGGCTTGTTTTGCCCCCTTATTTTCTATTGATTGCTATTTTGAAGCAAGGGTGATAATTTAAGATATTTTTAACCAATCGCATCTGATAGAAAATTTTATTATCTTTGATTTAGTTCTATACGACTTTGTTCTAAAATGAATAGTTTTTAAGTTCTAAGCAAAAAAAGTAGAAAAAAAACGAAATTTTTTGAAATTTTTAAATATTTTATTTTTTTTTATTAATGTTCTGGGCACATTTGAGAAGGAGCATAAATCAATTATTATTAACGAAGTTATCACCTAACTTTATCCGCAAAAATCTGAATACCACCTCTCACATCCACCTAAAAACAGATCCTTATTTGTCTAGATGCAAACTTTGAGAAAAAAACAGTTTTATTGGTAGTTAGTACACCCGGTATATAATGACAGTTTACCTATCTAGCAACAATATTGTTAAAGAACAAGGCTATAACATATTAAAAAAATCACTTAAATCGGATAACAGGTTTAGGAAATTCGAGACTTCAAAAATGACCCATTTTAAGGTGGTGGTACGTTAATTTCTTGGAGAAGTGTACCTTTAACTAGGACCATATTATTAGTTGCTAGCATACATGTATGTGGCATTTGTAAGGAGTTGTTTACCAAAGTTCCTTTTACAATTATTTCTATAATATATTCTCATTATGGACCACCCTGTAGCGTACTTAAACTTTCTTAAAGTTTTTGCTAGTTTTATAAATAATGTAAAATATACAGCTACAAATCGTCAGACGAGTATTTCTCAATGTGCCAGTGGAATTGACCATTGCGAGTCCACTTTTTACGTCCGCATGTTATGTATCGCTCTCATGAGAAATGAACCTGTTACATGAAAAATTCAGGAAAAAAAACTTATCGGATATTTCGACAAGAATTAAGTAATGAGAGCAAATATTGTGGGATTTCGATCGGACTGATTCTTGTATACATTTCCATAATAACCTGAAATTTTCCCGTTCAGTACTTAATTTTTCAATACTATCTTTTTAGCAAAGTCAGTAGCGTGCGTCAATTATTCTTGTATATTTTTCTTTTAAGCCTGGCCTAGTTCTGTATATTGAAGGATAGTATTATTATTTTTAGTAAAACTAAACCCATCTAGATTCGAATTCCAGAATTTAATTGAAATGCTAAATAAAACAATTTACAGTTATTAAGGTACCAAGGGTATTATAAGGATAATAACGCTTGTGGTCAATGGTGGATATACCGAGGTCCTCTGGCCCGAGGAATATACGTTGACCGAAAGCGTTATTATCTATAATGCCCGTGGTGCCTTCAACGTTTAATGTCCGACTAAATTATTCTTTATATGCAAAAAATTTAAATGAATTTTGAATTAATTAATTTTTAAATAAGTACATTTACCAGCAATAGTAGTAACGTAATTGTGGTAACCATAGGTTTACTTAGGTTTTTATTTTTCAACTTGACAGGATTTAATTGGTTATTTAAATTTAATACCATGGGGCGTTATTTTTCAAAATAACGCCCTAGGACATTACATCATACTTAACAGACTTGGAAATCATGGCATTATTTGTCAGATCGGACTGGTATATTATTTGACAAATAATGACATGCTTTCGAAGTCAGTTAAGTACGATATATTGCCCTATGGCTTTATTTTGAAAAATAACTCCCTAGAGCATTAAATTTAAATAACTAGTTAAATACTGTCAAGTTGACAAATAACAACCTAAGTAAAGCTATGGTTACCACAATTACGTTACGACTATTGCTGGTAAATGTACTTATTTAAAAACTAATTAATTCAAAATTCATTCAAATTTTTTGCGTATAAATAATAATTTAGTCGGACATTAAACGTTGAAGGCACCACGGGTATTATAGATAATAACGCTATCCCTCGGGACAAAGGCCCTCGATATATACACCATTGACCTCAAGCGTTATTATCCTTATAATACCCTTGGTGCCTTAATAACTATAATAAATAACTATCAGTTCATGATTACAAAATTAAGGAATAAGGAATAAATAAACCTAAGTCTCTCCCAAGTTGAAAAACTCCGTGACTCTGTACAATCCATTACACGCCAATCAATGGGAGCAAGTACAGGATATTACCTCCGAATTCTATCCTACTCCATGGATTTTAATGAAATTTTGGGAATAGCATCTTCTTATCTCCTAATTCAAAGTCTACCCTATATAATATGGCGCTTTTATCTTGGGGGCTGTCCTCATCCCTTCTCGGGGGTGGAAAATTGTTTGCTTAAAATAACTACGGAAGAGGCTAGAGAACCTAAATTTAAGCAAAAACTGTTCTAGAATTTTCTTTTGAAACCTCAATACTTTTTGAGTTATTCGTGGTTGAAAATTGGCCATTTTCATTGAAACATAACATTTTTTGTTCTAACAGTTTTTTGCTAATATCTTAGAAACTGCGCATCTAACTAAAAAAACTATATAAAAGATTCTTGAAGCTTATAAAAAAGAAAGGGATCAGTTCCTTCATAAATCTTCTACTTATAATAGAAAAAGGTATACGGTAGGTGGAAACAGTTTGTTTTTTGAGGTATTACTGCTTTAGGCGCGATTGAGATTGAGGGTGAATTTATATTAATCTGCGCGCATACGCACACCGACAGTATGGTATTAGTCGTTATACGGGCTCTGATTGGGTGTTGAAATGATCTGTCAATAATAAATAATTGTTCGATATGAAGGTAAACAAATGTATAATATATTAGTTTAATTGTTGTGAGGACAGAAACAAAAAAGTTTATAATTTTAAATGTATCATAGGTACCTACCTATTTGAACCTACCAAAATACGTAGTATGTAATACTTTTATTTATATAATTTGATTACTATCAAAATTTCTATCAATATTCACCTAATATATTGTTTTCTTATTCTATGTTTTGTTGTATTTTTTCAATTCTAAATCATTTCAATTTAAAATCAAAATAATTTAATTTAATTCAAAAATGTCAAAAGTTTAATCCGTTTAGTTAGTCGATCTTCGCACATAATGACACATTGTCTCCGTGGCGAAGCGTTTAAGGCGAATGAACCCCAATACCAACCGCGCTGATAAGCTGGCTCGAATCCCAATGGAAACTTTTATTTTTTTACTTTTTATACATTTTATGATTGTAAATATATTTATTATATAATTTTATTTTCAGAAAATACGTATCTAGTTAAAAAATTTTCAGACAATTAATGTTCAGAAATCATTTGTGGCATATTTAACCCTTAAACGCCCAACGTTTTTTAGGTTCCATGTACGCCCAAGGGTGGGTAAAAAATGTCCACCTCGAAAATAGCTAATATATTTATTGAGAGTTTTTGAAAATTGATTAAACTTAAAAATCTTATGCTTAATAAACACAGCATCTTTTAAATATTAATATAAACAATTTACAAACATTAAAACAAAATTACAATGTACATCAATATTAACATACCAGTAAAAGCCAGTAATTCAGATTTGTCGATTTTCTCCATATTCTTTCTTTCAGCCTCCTCATTGGCGAATAATTATGTAGATTATGCAATTATACATCGATAATTAAATATGGATTATCTTCCTACCAACGAGAAATTATATAGAAACCTTTAGTAACAAGTTTTGCCAAGGGTGTACTTTTTATCCCCATCCATATTTAACTCAAGATGCTGCTTTTATTTTCAAAAATATTGGTAGAACCAAATTAACATTCGATAATGGGCTTTTCTTTAACAATAAATAAGTTTAAAAAAAATTAAACACGTAATAAATATGTTACAAGGGAATACGCATTAGTTGGACATTTTTTACCCACCCTTGGGCGTTTAACGGTTAATGTGTTGTGTGTGTTTTGTTCTTTTATTATTTTAATTCATGGCACTGTTTTAATAAAAATGTTTGAGAAGTAGTAAGTATAAATTAGTTTAATATTTAAATAAAATATAAATAAAAAGTATATTAATTTCGTTTAAATCATATAATAGAAGTATAACTTCTTACGTACGTACAAAATACACACACATTCTTTTTTTGTGTGCACGCTCAAATCGGTGTATTCAACTTGAAATAACAGAGGAACGGTCGATTTTGCAGAGAGGCCAATTGAAACCTCTATACTCTGGGTATAGAAATTTTTGAAGAAAAGAACTGACGAACTATGGGGACAATATGAAAGAAGAGATTTAAGACAAAAATAAAGAGTTGCTTAGCTCAGAAGGAAAAATCAAAAGGGCAGAGAGACACTAAATCTCAAGTGAGTATTCGGGCTAGCTTCAATACACCGAATATTGGCTGTAGAGATATAAAAGAAAAGATTTGATAATGAAATGATAGTAACTAGGAATAAAATGAGACCTGTTAATACAAACACTTAATACAACTAGGTAAGACCACTAGAGATAGATCGAAATAAAAGGGACGATAAAGAGAGAAGAAAATGGGCGACAACTCGGACAGCTCAATTTCCTGGATCCTATATTTGAAAGCTTACTCTACTTTACTGTAGCGAAAAAGAAAGAAATAATACCTTTTGTAGTGATCGAAAATGCCTTTAAAATGAGCAATATTACATGTCGATCACAATCAAACTAACTGAGATATATGCTGCAGAACATCTGACGACTAATATATTTTAAGCAAAAATGAGAAGTATATTTAAACCCTTATCCACCACAATTTAAATGCATCGTTTTCCTTCTACAATACCTTTTATTATAGTATAATGCTATGTTCAAAAAGTTGGACGGGTTTACAATGAATGGTTTTAAAAAAATAAGCTCGAATTATAGATCGCATTTTAAAATTTTCTTAAAAATCGTCATTTTTTATGTACCTTGAAAATAATAAGAGATGCAGTAATGAAAAACAAAAACAAAATTTTTAGACATCTTTTTTCGTATATCTTATCATTTTTGAGTATACTTGGAAAAAAAGGAAGATTTTTAAGATAATTTAAAAATGCCCTCTATAATTTGATCTTTTTTTAAAAACCATTCATCATTTTATACCAGTTTAACTTTTTGAACATAGAAATAACACTTATAGTATTGTAGAAGGAAAACGATGCATTTAAATTCTGGTGGATAAGGGGTTAAATATACTTCTCATTTTTAAATACATTAGTCATAAATTTTTCTTGCAGTATCTCGCTTAGTTTGAATGATCTCCACATTTAATATTGCACATTTTAAAGATCTTTTTAAGCACTACAAAAATTATTGATAGCATTATACATCTAAAATCGACCGTTTCTCTGTCATTTCAAGTTGAATACGCCGATTTGAGCATGTACCAAAAAAAAACAAACTCTTCTCACCTACCATATTTCTTTTTGTATTTTAGCTTATTAATTATAATTTATTTTTTATTGGCTACAAAAATGTTTTATATTATGTATATGTAGTTTTTTTAGTTAGATGCATGGTTTTTAAGGTATTCGCAAAAACCATCGGAAAGGTGTCATCTTTCATTGAAAATGGCCAATTGTCAACCACGAATATCTCAAAAAGTATTAAGTTTTCAAAAAAAAATTATTATTTCAAAAAAAGTTATTTTTACCAAAAAATTTTCCACGCCCTTGAAGGGGTGGGAACCGCCCCAAGATAAAAAGCGCCATAGTATATAGGGTAGACTTTGTTTCTTGAGCTATTTCCTACTTACTGTGATGTACTTAAATCGATGTAGTAGGAGGGAATTCGGAGCCAAATACCCTCATTGACTGCCCTATTAATTGATATACTTTATCGATTCAGCTCTAGGCGCATCGATATAACGGTACCAAATGTCTCTAAGCACAACCACTGTCTACAAACCACGATGCAAATCATAACCATTTCTCGATAATTGTAAATATTATGCATAGACTCGTACAGGAGCAAGTTCAGTTCATAGAACACAAACAACATGAGCAGATACAAATAACGTTGAGAGTAAGTCGGAAGTGTTCGCCAATGACATTTCAGATCTGTTTTTCGTGATTCAGAGCAAACGTTAAACGTATCACAGTATCACGTTCCTGATGATTTCATTCTACATGTTCTGGTCAGAAAGGTTATAATTCTTCGCAGATGAATTACTGCAACCAAGAATATTTTTTTATTATAGAGCATCGTATTTTGTTTTGATGACTCATTTAAATATATGTAGTTCTGCGGAACACTCCTGTCTAATGTTGTAAACAATATGTGCGAAAGATTTTATTGGATTACTTAGAAATCTAGAAGTTAGAATAGAATTATAAATATTTATGCCGGCCAGCAGTATAGCACAGATATTTATAATGTCGGTATTATAAACTACATACTTACTTTGTATAAAATTCGCATCAAAGACATGGAGGAATACAATATAATTTTATACAGGGTGTCCAGAAACTCTACCGACAAACGAAGACATGAGATTCCTCAGATAATTCTAAGACCATTTAACCCAATTCACCTAGTCCGAAAATGCTTCCTAAGGGAGCTAGAGCTCTTTGAAGATGGCATCTTGTAATTAGTTTTTCTTAAATAACTCCAGAACGCCTCTATTGAGAAAAACGAAAATTGGTACACAAACAAATATTTATCTTCCAGAGATAAATCGACCCCATTAATTGCGAATTTCTAGTACCGCTCATAGGCGTCCGTTTTGGGTAGGGCAACAATTATTTTATCACATAACTTTTGTATCTTTCTTGATTATTCAATTGTGAGGTATTCTACGACTAACAAGGTGCTCTTGTTTTAGGTCGATAGGATACACCGTTTTCTAGAAAAATCGATTTAAAAATTTTCTTTTTTTGAATTTCCAAAAAAAGTCAAAAAAAAACTATTTAGAAATCAGAAAACGGGTACGTTTATTTATATTTCAGAGATAAATCGGTTTCATTAATTGCGAGTTTATAGTAGGGGTCATATGCGTTCGTTTTGGGTAGGTTAACGGTAATTTTATCGCATAACATTGACTCGAGATTATTAAGTTATGCGGTATTCTAGTACTAGAGAGCGGAATATATGCAAAGTGCATATAGATGCATATATTGCATATTTTCAGACAACAAACACAACATTGCATATTTAAGCTAAACACGATTTATTTTGTATATTTTAAAAATAAATTATATAAAAGTTTAAAATTTTCCTCTCTTAGTTGGAATTTTATAACTTCGATATGAACGAGCTCGTTATTTATCTATCTATCGCTCATTATTATCTATCTGGACTTTCCCATTACTACCTGAATTTAACAATTATGGGTGTTCCCAGAAAAATATTATTTTATTAGGGTAGCAAGTCGTAGGTACCTACCTGCTTTTAAGGGTCTAATATTTATTTTGTCAGTTTCCGGCCAACATTTGTTTAAAGAAAACGTTGTATCGTATTTAGTGTTGTTGAAGTGATTGGTATATATTAAATTTAAATATGTCTACCATTCAAAAAAGTGCTTGGATAAAGTGTTTTTCCGAGTTAAAGCTAAGTGGAGACAAAGTATTTTGCAAGGCCTGTTCCAAAATCGTAAGTTACATTCATTTTCACATTTCATTTTTTAAATGAGGAACTGACAAACAAAAGCATCATGTCTCACAAAAGAAATTTTTCTGGAAAGAGTGTTTTTATTCGACAAATTCCCTTTTACTTCTATAAAGACAGACATAGAGAGAAGCATCAAAATACAAAAATCCATCAAATTGTAGACAATTTGAATCGATTGTTTGAGGAAAGTTGTACGTATTTTTGAAGGCAACTTTTCTGAAGATCATACGACTTGGCAAATTAGTTTACTGCCTAAATTAAAATATTGTCCTATAATATCAGTAGATGTAGAACGAACTTTTTCTGTGTCCAAACACGTTTTTAGGGATAGAAGGCAAAAGTTGCTAGTTGAAAATTTTGAAAAATATTTGATTATAAATTCATACTATAATTTAGATTTTTAATTTAATTATAATATCAGTTTTTGTGTGTCATTTCATTTGTTTTTATGTGAAAAATAAATATGTATTAAACATAATAATGTTGGTTGAATTTTTTAAACATAAATGTTTATATTTAATATATTGTTTTATTTTTGAGTATTTTTAATATGCATTTGCATATTTAGACAAATTTAGAAAAAATACCTGCATATTTGTAGTAAAAGTAATGCATATATATGCGCATATTTTGGTAATGTTGTGTTGCATATATTCCGCTCTCTATCTAGTACATACTAAAAGCTACTCTTACTTTAAGTTGGTAAAATGCACCGTTTTTTTTTGAAATTTTTTTTTTCAATTTTTATTCAAATTGAAAAAACGAAAAATTCCCAAATCGATTTTTCTAGAAAACCGTGTGACCTACCGACTTAAACGGAGAGTACCTTTTAGTACTAGAATACCTCACAATTTAATAATCCAGTGTCAAAAATGCTTAAAAGTTAAAGACAAAAAGTTATGTGATAAAATAACCGTTGCCCTACCCAGAAGGGATGCCTATGATCGGTACTACAAGTTGGAAATGGATGACATCGATTTATCTCTGGAAGATAAATACACGTACCTATTTTCGTTTTTTTTAATTGAATCGTTCTGTAGGTATATAAGAAAAACTAATTACAAGACGTCATCTTCAAAGAGTTTTAGCTCCCTTAGGAAGCATTTTTGAACTAGATGAATTTGGTTAAATTGTCTTAAAATTATCTGAGGAATCTCCTGTATTCATTTGTCGGTAGAGTTTCTGGACACCCTGTATAGGTAGGTATATACAGAGAGGGGATAGATTAAAGAATAAATTCATTTTCTCTAAAACAAACAACTTTAGAGAAAAATCCCGAAACAGGTCAATTTTTATTTTTAAGTTAAAATTTTTTGGCGTATATTTCATACAAGTGACGTCATCCATCTGAACGTGATGACGTAATCGATGATTTTTTTAAATAGGAATAAGAGTCGTGTGGTAGCTTATTTGAAAGGGTGTTCAATTCTCTGGTCATCAATACAAACATTAATATCGTTATATATACAGCGTGACCAAGGGATTTAAATGGGGTAGTGATGCGCATCATAAGGTGTTGCTTCCAGATAACACCTCTAGCTTGTCCTACTCAATTCCTATCCTCACCTCCGAGAAGTGTGATCAGGATCATACGGGTGAACCCTGGTAAAGCTAAGCAACCCTACTGGAGACTGGGTAACCAACCCCAGTGGAAGGTGGGGTCAGGGCTGACGTGGAAACGAGAAATGGTCCTCCAAAAAGGGGGTTGGGCAGTGGGTTAACACCCCCTTCCCCTAAAAAATTTTTACGTTACGGAAAATTCACAACAATCAACCAGACGGTTTTTTTGTCGACGACTTGGCAAACGAAACCTATTGGAATTAGAGTATGGAGAAGAGTTGGCAGAGACAGGGGCGAATGGAGGATTGTTCTGAAGAAGGCTTTGGCTCATAAAGAGCTGTAACGCCAATGATGATGATGACCAAAAAAATAATTTTTTAATTAAATTAACTGACGCAAAAAGAAGAATGTATGCAATTTATATAACTCAAAATTCATTATATTGCTTTCAGAAAATAGAAAAAATATTTATTTGGCAAATAAACCTTGTTTTTCGCTTAAATTAAATATTCAAATGGCCAAGAGGTAGGTGGGAGGTTGTTTGTGATTTAATTAAGGCAAAAAAAAATGTTTATTTGTGAAATAAACATGTGTTTTCTCTTTAGTGGCAGCAGTACAACGTATTGAGAAATGAAATGATTATTACGAGAGTCGCGTAGATTATAAGGGGACAGAGCGTGGAAAATTAAGTATATATTCCTACAGTACGCCTCTGGTAAGAGTGGTAAGAGCAGAAATATATCTTTTAACACTAGTTAAAGTATATTATCATTTGTAAATTGTTTGTCAAGTTTGAACAAAAAATATTGAAAGTTGTTAAAGCAATGGACTAAAATCATTTTAGAATATTTGATATAAAACACCCTGTATCTCGGAATCTTCGTATTTTTTCCTAAGGTTTCTCCAGTTAATACATGGATCATTCTTAATGAAACACCCTGTATAAAACACATAAATACAAAAAAGAATACAAATAAAAATTTAAATATGAAAATTTTGGTATTTCTATTGTGTAAACAAGGACTGTCTCGTTGGAACCCCCAAACGTAGTTACTTACCATCATGTTCTCATTATATTATCCTTGATACCTTTGATCGAAGTTCCTTAGTAAAAGCATTCCCCCTGCTCTTCTGAATATTCACCCAAGTTGTCTTTAAACTGCTGTAAGTGAGCGTGTAGCATGTGTACTTTAAGAGACCTCCTGCTACCCATGAGTTTAAAGCTGTCGGGCATATTAGAAATAAGCTCTTTTTAATTGTCAGCCTGTGATAGTTTCCCAAAAACTGTTTTAAAAATTGAAAGGCCTCAGAATCTTGACGAAGAGCCTTTACGAACTGCTTCATGAGAATTAATTTTATATTCAATGGAGGCATTAAAGTCGGATGGGGCTCCACATTTGAAACCCACTCCGATGAGACCATAAGTGCTGTTGGTAGTGAAGTACTTCTAGTCTACTATCCCATAAGCAAAGGTAATATGGATGTTTAGTGTATTCGCCATGCATTCGCACCAGAAAACCAACCATGTTGAAATTCTCTATCAATGGGCACCCGTACTCTTCATATTTTAAAACTTAAAGTACTATTTTAACGCTCTCGTAATTTTCTTTGAGCATTACAGAATGAGCCAGAGGAAGAGATGGAAATCTATCTCTGTTGTGAAGTGAAGAAGAACTGTTTTAAGCTGTAGAGCTGTCAAAAAAATTTTTTGGTTTTCACTTTAAATAATTCGTCACAAATATAGCAAAAACAGTCCACGTCATTTTTCCCTTTTTGGAAGACACTCCTAGGACTCGCGACACATAAAATACGTTTTTCCACTGCAATGCTCATGCGTACACTACCATGTCGGTGTGCCACTTCTCGTTTCACACCCACAGTCCCCCCTCGCCCTCTTCTGGAATTTTAAATGAAACGGATGCTCAAAAAATTTGCCAAAACACCCAATATTTATTTTTCATTATTAAAGGTACAAAAGCAAACTTTATTTATTAGATATTTATTGAGTTTCTGCTAATTTTTGATGTATACAAAGAGAAAATATTTACTAAATAACAGACTCAAAAAAAAATTTATTTATTGACCAGTGTAATAGATGTGAAACATACACGATAACCAAAGCTAAATTATGAGAATAGCATTGTATATTTAAGAAATGAAAACAGTACTACAAGTAAAATATCAGTAGTAATAACCCGAGGACATTGATAATTGTACGAAAATATTTAATAACAGATTTCATAAGTTTGGCTGCTTCCAATAAGCAACAAGCTTGAGAAAATTGTTATTACATTTTTGAGGATTTATCAATGTTCTAGGGTTGTTCGGAAGAAAATTGTTTGCTTTTTTTCGAAATAAATACAAACACAACAGTATTTCTAGTGGCATATAAAACAACATAATGCTATTCTACATACCACCAGAATGAAAACAATGGGAATCTTCTCTGGTTACACCTCCGAGGCTTCTACAATTTGCAAGCCATACGGATGCTGAGACTAAGGAAGATGAGGGAATTCTACCATTTACAATTCACGTCCCATCTGCTCAGCGCGGTAAAGTTCCAACGAGAATGGTTCCCTTTGTACTCTGATCAGAGTAAATGTCAATCACAAATGAATAACCATTTTCAATTTCGTTGCAAAAGGAAAGCACAGCCGAACAATATTCTAGTCCAATCAGAGAGTGCATCAAGCACCTCTACCGGTTTCGAAACTTATTGGCCTGTCATCAGGAGGCGCATATGCTGCTCTCCCCGATCCAACCAAAACAAACCCCAGCGCGCAGTCCCGGATTGCAACGAACGAAATGGCATAGATGCCCTAGCGGCAACTGCTAGCAAAAAGACTAAGTTTTCACTCTAGTGACATATAAAACAACATAATGCTATTCTACATACCACCAGAATGAAAACAATGGGAACCTTCTCTGGTTACACCTCCGAGGCTTCTACAATTTGCAAGCCATACGGATGCTGAGACTAAGGAAGATGAGGGAATTCTACAATTTACAATTCACGTCCCATCTTTTTGCTAGCAGTTGCCGCTAGGGCATCTATGCCATTTCGTTCGTTGCAATCCGGGACTGCGCGCTGGGGTTTGTTTTGGTTGGATCGGGGAGAGCAGCATAAGTGCCTCCTGATGAGAGGCTAATAAGTTTCGAAACCGGTAGAGGTGCTTGATGCACTCTCTAATTGGACTAGAATATTGTTCGGCTGTGCTTTCCTTTTGCAACGAAATTGAAAATGATTATTCATTTTTGACAAAAGTATTTACGTTTACCTTTATTTACCTTTGTCTCCTGCCATCCCCCGATAGCTGCTATTTCTAGGTCTACCTGTTGTCAAGGAGGCTATGCAAGAAGACAAATTTACATTAAAACTTCCGTAGTTCTCGGTACAAAATAAAACTATTTATACCGTAGTAAGGTTAGAATGCCCTCTAACGGGGAATAACTGAAATGAATGTCGACACGATTAAAGCTCTCTGTTAACCCAGATATGAAATTATTAAAAGGCACCGGTAGGAAAATATTCCAACATGCGATTCAGAGAACCTATATCAAACGAGTCTTTGTACTCTAATACAGAGTATGGCATTGGTAAAATAGAAAATAGACGGTTTCGTTTTGATTTTTCTTTTATTTATTTAAAGGTAAAATTAGTAAATGAGCAATTCGAAAAACTACAGGTCTTTTTTCTTATATTAAAAAAAAGAGAATGTGTGTGTACTTTGTACGCACATAAGAAGTTATACTTCTATTATAGATTCCAACGAAATTAATATGTACTTTAAACAGTTTATTTATATTTTATTTAAATTTTAAACTAATTTTAATACTTACTACTTTCCAAAAATGTTTTTCAAAAAATACCAAAAATTAAAAAATGAAAGAATAAAACACACACACACAAACACATTGAAAAATGCCACAGAGAAATGATTTCTGAACAATAATTGTTGGCAAAAATTTTAACTAAATACGCATTTTCTGAAAAAAAATTTATAACAAATATACTTACAATCATAAAATGTATAAAAAAACAAAAAAATAAAAGTTTCTATTGGGGTTCGAACCCGCTTATGTTTGCGCAGTTAGTATTGGAATTCATTCATCTTACACTTCTACCCACAGAGACACGTGCATTATGTGGAAAGATCGACGAACTAATCGCTTTAAACTTTTGACAATTCTGAATTTAACCAAATTATTTCGATTTTTGTCGAATATTGAAATATTAAAATATTAAATATTAGGTGAATATTGTGACAGAAATTTTGGTGGTAATCAAATTATGTAAATCAAAGCATTACATGCTATTTTGATAGGTTCATTTTAAATTTTCCGGATAGGTAGGTACCTATGTAATTTTTATTAGGATACTGAAACATTTAAAATTATTACGTACCTGTCGCTTTTAAAAAATATTTAAAAAGTCACTACAATTATAAACTTGCTTCTCTGCCATCACAACAATAAAAACTAATATACACAATATTTGTTGATCCATAATCTCCAACAATTATTGACAGATGATTCTAACACCCAATACGATCCCGCATAACGTTTGAGCGCCTAAATATACTGTCATATATAACGATAATTGACTAATACACTGTCGGTGTGCGCATGCGCCAGGGAATGTAAAGATTCACCCTCGTACCTAAAGAAGTATAACTAAAAAAACAAATTTCTTATTGTACACAGTATTTTTGAGTGTATTTGACTCGATAATTTCGTATATCTTCTCATCATAGTCATCATTATCGATTATCGCAACCAAATCGTGACATGTTGAATTTATATTAATTTATGTGAAACGTCACAATTGACATTCATGCGTATCTATAGCAACGAAGTGAAAACAGCCCATGTTATCTGTTATCAATGTAATGTTGGTGTATTTGGTTATTTTTATTCACATGACCTCAAATATATAAATTTTATTGAACTTCTAAGTAAGCAAAAAACTTAGATTTTTCCAAAAGCTTATAGTAGTGCAGTCACTGAAGGTTTTCACCTCCGATTTCGTTGAACCTCCATCGATTTTCATGAAAATTGGTGAGTAGTTAGACGATACACGATTGCGCTTGGGCAACCCCCAAGCTGGGGTCTCCACATCCACCCTGGGCGTGGAGCTTGCGCTCCACCCCCAGGGTAGATGCCACCCCTTATCTGGGGTGAAAATTATTTTATCAAAAATAATACCATAAATCGATAGAGGGACAAATATTAAGCAAAATTTGTTATATTAAGTTATTAACATAAATTAATACTTTTTGAGTTATTAAAGATCAAAGATTTTATTTTTTCGTAAAAAAATGCATGTTTTAAAGCTGTTTTTCACGTATGTATAACTCAAAAACTATTAGCTTTTACAAAAAAGCTATTCTTACCAAAATTGAAGACAATAAAAAATTGAATACACTCTTCACTCAAAGTACTAAACTAATGTTAATTCAAAGTGAGTTTGGGTAATTAAATGTATATTTTTTTCGATGAGTACTCAAATCTAAGTATTCAAACTGAAATAACGGGAAACGATACATTTTATAAAATATACCTGCAAAGCACTTATCAAAGTACTTTAGAATACCTAAGACATGAGCTCCAGAAGAAGTTAATAGCATCAAAATTAAGCAAGTTATGATGAAACTAAGAGAACCCTTTCGAATTTTTTATGAAAAAGTGAAAAATAAAACATACGCCTTTTCAACAAAAATTAAAATTTATAGTATAAGCCTTACAAAAATTTCTTTGTATTAGTATAAGTAATGATTTTAACAATTTTCACCTGTTTAGAATGCATATTTTTGAAAAAAAAAGATATAATTTAAAAAAATCAGAATTTTTAAAATTATCGTCATTTTCATTTTCTTTTGATGATAACTATATAATTACTCAATATGTATATATACGTAAAAAAAAAGAATGTGTGTGTACTTTGTACGCACGTAAGAAGTTATACTTCTATTATATGATTTAAACGAAATTAATATACTTTTTATTTATATTTTGTTTAAATATTAAACTAATTTATACTTACTACTTCTCAAACATTTTTATTAGAACAGTGCCAAAAATTAAAATAATAAAAGAATAAAACACACACAAACACATTAAACAAGCCACAAATGATGTCTGAACATTAATTGTCGAAAATTTTTTTAACTAAATACCTATTTTCTGAAAATACAATTATATAATAAATATACTTACAATCATAAAATGTATTAAAAAAAAAACAAAAAAGAAAATTTCTATTGGGACTCGAACCAGCGCTGATAAGCGCGGTTGGTATTGGAATTCATTCGCCTTCAAAGCTTAGCCACGGACACTATGTGTCATTATTTACGAAGATCGACTAACTAAATGGATTAAACTTGTGATATTTTGATATTTTGAAAATTGATCAAATTATTTTAATTTTGAATTGAAATGATTTAGAATTGAAAAAATACAACAAAACATAGAGTAAAAAAACAATATATTAGGTGAATATTGATAGAAATTTTGACGGTAATCGAATTATATAAATAAAAGTAGGCCTATTACATACTATGTATTTTGGCAGATCAAATAGGTAGGTTTATACCCATGATACATTAACAATTATTACGTACCTGTTGCTTTTAAAAACTATTTAAAGTCACTACAATATTATAAACTTTTTTGTTTCTGTCCTCACAACAATAAAACTAATATATTATACATTTGTTTACCTTTACCTTTACGTCCAAACCACAGCTGTCCTACAGCTGCCATATCGGATAATTTTTGACATGTCATTTGAACATCCAATCAGAACAAAGTTATAATGCGCATGCGCCGGGCTGATAGGTTTTAACATATAAAAATGCACCCTCTATTGCCGGTAAAGAAGTATAACTTCAATAATAAATAACCAAATTTTAGTTTTTTGCATATCAAATGTTATAACATATTATAACTTTTTACCATTTCTGTAGGGTGAAAAATAACCGAGATAGAAACGTTTAAAGCTTAAATTTTGCTGCGAGAACCGTGTAACCGTGGCCATTTAATCTTTGATTTTTAAAAAAGTAAGGAGTTTAAAAGACTAAATTCAACGCGTTTTAATAGCCTTTGGAATTACCTTTCAAACCGTTTTTAGGTGAACCTGATATCTTAAAAATTAATGGAGTTAATTAAAAAAAAACGATAACATTTTTTGGAAAAAATTTTAAAAGATAAAGTTTGAAAAATTCTTGGAGCATAAATTTTAATGCACTTAAAACTTGTTCGGTATTTCATTTGATAGATATTTTTAAGTCCTTTCACAAATGTTTAATAAGTTTATGTTATAAAATTTTATCAATTTTCCGTAATCTAAGCTTGAATACTTACATTTGGGTACTCACCGAGAAAAATATGCATTCAATCACCTATAACTCACTTTTAGTTAATATTAAAAGGTTTTTTTAGTAAGAAGTTTATTTAATTTTTTATTAGCTTCAATTTTGGTAATCATAACTTTTTTGTAAAAACTTATAGTTTTTGAGTTATCTATGAAAAATCGGTTAAAAACATACATTTTTCTGACAAAAAATTAAAATTTTTGATCTTTAATAACTCAAAAAGTTTTGGTTTATTTTAATAACTTTATATAACAAATTTTGCTTAGAATTTGTCCCCCTATCTAATTATGCGGATATTTTTAATAAAATAATCTTCACCCCGAGAAGGGATGGTATCCACCCCAGGGTACAAGCGCAAGTTTTCACAATACCACCTTTGTTTCTTGGGATATCCTCTAACCACTCACCAATGTTCATGCAAATCTAAGGAGGTTGAACGAAATCGGAGGTAATAGCTCATATCCACCTTCAGTGACTCCACTATAGGTCATTGATTAATAATTAATAGAGAGCGGAATATTTGCAACACAACATTACCAAAATATGCGCATATATATGCATTACTTTTACTACAAACATGAAGGTATTTTTTCTAAATTTGTCTAAATATGCAAATGCATATTAAAAATACTCAAAAATAAAACAATATATTAAATATAAACATTTATGTTTAAAAAATTCAACCTACATTTATGTTTAAGGCTATGGGTACATATTTCGCAAATATTTTACGTATATCCCTACTTTATCTGTCTTTACACTGCAAATTACGTGTAGTAAAATTTACACTGGTATGGATATGTAAACATTACTAGAATATCATTCTACTTGAAAATGTCATCATTAATTTAAAGAGATGGCTTTTGAATGTTCTTGGATAACTGTTATTTTTATAATTGCAAATTATTAATTCAGTTAATAAATGTGATAATTGTTTCACTAACTATGTATTCAGTGATTGTAATAATTTATTTGTACAACAAAAACTAATACTCAATCGAGAAAAGAGGAAAAGTGTTAAAGTGATTTTTTAATAATATATTGTTATTGAACGCTTACAATTTTGAACATCTTTAACAACAAAATACTTGGATCACAGAATATTATTATCCTGATGTATTCTCTGCTTGCATCTTCCACAAATAATACACAATAAATAACTTTTTATTAAGTTCACGTCTTAAATCAATTATTTATCAAATACACTATTTATCAATAATATTTAATAAATAACAAAAAATATTCCCGATGTAATGTCAAATATTTAAAATTGTCCCTGATTGTCAGTGTCTGACTGACAATATATGCTGACAATATTATATTCGGCTGAGTGCGTTGTAAGACAAAGATAGATTTGGAAAATATTACCACGGTATTGTGTTCATTTTGTTCGAATCCTGAAAAAACCAATAAATATTTTTGAAAAATTTAAACGCAGAATGAAAGACTAAATTATTACCGAGGGCCGAAAGTCCCTTAGAATAAATAAAAAGTTTATTTTGAATGAGATATTTGAAATTAAAAATCACACTAAATTTTCTCTTAGTTTTTCACCCCTGTAACTTATTAAAATAAACATTATAGAAGTTCTCAGGGACTTTCGGCCCTCGCTAATAACGTAATCTTTCATTCTGCGTTTAAATTTTTCAAAAATACTTATTAGTTTTCTCAGGATTCGAAAAAATGAATCCCCATTTGAATAGCGTTGCAGCCGAAAATACGTACCGATCCTCTTAATACATATTTATTTTTCACATGAAAACAAATGAAATGACACATAAAACTTGTTTTTATAATTAAAAACAAGTTTTGTGTGTCAAAAAAAACACTCTTTCCAGAAAAATTTCTTTTGTGGGACATGATGCTTTTGTTTGTCAGTTCCTCCTTTAAAAAATGAAATGTGAAAATGAATATAACTTACGATTTTGGAACAGACCTTGCAAAATATTTTGTCTCTACTTAGCTTTAACTCGGTAAAACACTTTATCCAAGCACTTTTTGGAATGGTAGACATATTTAAATTTAATATATACCAATCACTTCAAAAACACTAAATACGATACAACGTTTATTTTAAACAAATGTTGGCCGGAAACTGACAAAAATAAATATTAGACCCTTAAAAGCAGGTAGGTACCTACGACTTGCTACGCTAATAAAATAATATTTTTCTGGAAACACCCATAATTGTTAAATTCAGGTAGTAATGGGAAAGTCCAGATAGATGATAATGAGCGATAGATAGATAAATAACGAGCTCGTTCATATCGAAGTTATAAAATTCCAACTAAGAGAGGAAAATTTTAAACTTTTATATAATTTATTTTTAAAATATGCAAAATAAATCGTGTTTAGCTTATATATGCAATGTTGTGTTTGTTGTCTGAAAATATGCAATATATGCATCTATATGCACTTTGCATATAGATGTTATAATTAATTGCATATAACGCTCTCTAATAATTAATCTGCATTAGAGTCCATTCCTTGACTGTTATTCGTCAAATTTGCAAATAAAAACTTGAATGTGAATGCAAAATGGGAGTACACCATTATCCGTGACTATAACCTAGAGCTGAATCCCAATAACATCGTTTATTATTCCATCATTACCTAGATTACAGAATCCGTTGGATTCAAACGTTTATGGTTACAGAATAATTAATAAAGAAATCGCGCGGAACACAAGATCATGTGCACACTCTGCGGGTGATCTTCTTCGGCGTGCTGGGGCTCCAGGTTGACGCGTGTGCTTCGGTCTCCGTTTGTATCTCTGACCCAGTATTGACCCGAGCGCATGGGAGCGCTATCTGGCCGTTGATGTTGATGGTGATGGCACACCGTCTAGAAGAACTAGACGACATGATCGCGCACCGAATAGGGCCGGATTTAAATTAGAAATTGATATAAAGAAATAATATATAATATAATCATCTTCTTCTTTCTTATATGTAGGCTTTAAAGCCTGTTTTTTCTTCAATATTAGCCTCCTAAATTGTTTAAATTATCGCACCATCTTTTTCTTGGTCTGCCAATACTTCTTCGTCCATTTGGTGACTTATCTCGTGCTATTCGTACTATCCTATCCTCTGCCATTCTACTAATGTGTTCGTTCCACTTCTGTTTCAGTTTTGTCACCCATCCATTCATGTCTTCTATACAGGGTGTTTGGTAGGTCGATGGAAATTTTTTAAGGGATAATAGGGGACACCATTTGCAACATTTTTTGCTAATAATGTATCGCTCAAACTGTTAAGGTTTCCGAAATAAAGTTAAAGTTGTCAATATTTGAAAATAAGGATGCTTGTCTATTTTATTTTTAAAAATAATTATCTAAGCGAGATAGTTCGGATGCCAAAACAGTAAAACGCACCTTTCATACGCAAACAACAACTCTGTTTATAAACCAAAATAAACCACTTCATAGCAGGTAGATTGTTTGTTAGCATAGCAGGTAGAGTTGTTTTTTGTTTGTTATGCGTTCGGAGAATGACGATAGCTGATGGAAATTGTATGCGAAGAGTCAGTGTTGTAGGTATACATTTTTATTTAATTCGTAAAACAGGGAGGTAGTACGCCTAGGTAATTTTTAAACGTGAAATAGACGGTTGTCGAATATTGACAAATTTAACTTTATTTCGGAAACCTTAACAGTTTGAGCGGTACATTATTAGCAAAAAATGTTGCAAATGGCGTCCCCTATTATCCCTTAAAAAATGTCCATCGACCTACCAAACACCTTACGTATACGGCTAATATTAAGGCTATTGTTAATAAGCTTTTCATTTTGATAAAGCCTTGTTGGGCTACAGCTATTTGTGCTCTTACTTCTTGATTATTAAACCAGTAGCCAAGATTTTGTATTGGTTTACGTGTTCAAGCTGTTGTGGTGGTTCACATATTAGTCCTGTCGCCAGTAGGGGTACAACGGCCTCCTTAATTCAGATGAACTTACCCAAGTTTTCTTTATGTATTTTGACCCGTAGAACACGAATTTTTTGGGTAACAGTCGATCCGGATGTCGATAAGATTGTTATAAACAAAGAACTTGAGGAATCACATAACAGCGATTTTTCGCAAAACAAAACATTTTTTTCTATATTTTGAGTCATTCTAAGCAAAAAATATTTTTTCAAGTTTTTTCGTAGGATGCATAGTTTTCAACATAAACGAGGTTGAACTTTTAAAAAATCGAAAAATTGCAATTTTTGAACCCGAATTACTTTTGATTGAAAAATAAAATAGCAATTCTGCTTACTGTATTTAAAAGTTCAAGTCAAATTCTATCGGCTTTGATTATTTTCGTTACTAAAAAATAATTTTTTTATTGTTAAACAAATATATAAACACATAGTGATTGAATGGTGTTTTCAATGCATTTCTAATTTGAAATCGAACGAGTAGGCGCGCATACAGAATTTCTACGTATATTACGTACATTAAAACGCATGCATTTGGCACGGGAAACACTATGTGTTTATAGCTTTGTTTGACAAATAAAAACTTAATTTTTAGCAATGCAAATAATCAAAACCGATGTCATTTGACTTGAACTTTCAAATGCAGTAAGCAGAATTGCTACTTTATTTTTTAATCAAAAGTTATTCCGGTTCAAAAATTGCACTTTTTAGATTTTTTGAAAGTTTAACCGCGTTTATCTCGAAAACTATGCACCCTACGAAAAAACTTGTAGGACCATTTTTTGCTGAAAATCGTCCAAAAAATACAAAAAAATGTTCTGTTTTGCGAAAAATCGCTGCTATGTAATTCCTCAAGTTCTTTGTTTATAACAATCTTATCGACATCCGGATCAACTGTTACCCAAAAAATTCGTGTTCTATGGGTCAAAATACATAAAAAAAAAACTTGGGTAAGTCCATCTGAATTAACGAGGCCGTTGTACCCCCCCTGGCGACAGGACTATATATTAAAAGAAGTATTTTTTCACAATTCTCAAAAACTGTTAGGTCTGGATCCCGCGTATGAACAAAAAGTTGATTAATAGCAAGCTGAAAATATGTTAATAGCTTAAGGGTATCTAGTCGGACAAACTTTGATGAATGGGAACAGTGGAACAGAAGAAGTTTTAATTGTGGAAGAGGTTAAAAATTTGGAACGTCAGACCCCGAAGACGTCCCATGTGTTTTGTCGGACAGAACTTCCAATTGATTTGTTACCCTTTCATTAAACTTTCATGCAAAAATCAGACTGCTATTTGTCACCTGTCATAATTCCCGTCATTTGACATGTTCTACGTGTTCCACTCATTAAAATGCCCAGTTGGTGATAAATGGTATTCTGATTTTTGCAGGACAGTTTAATGCAAGGGTAACAAATTAATTGGAAGTTCCGTCCGACAAAATACATGGGACGTTTTCGTAGTCTGACGTTCCAAATTTTTAAGCTGTTCCACAATTAAAACTTCCCCTGTTCCAGTGTTCCCATACATCAAAGTTTGTCCGACTAGACACCCTTAAGCTATTAAAACATTTTCAGCTTGCTATTAATCAACTTTTTTTTCATACGCGGGATCCAGACCTATATATTTAACAGTATCTGGAGACTACGATAAATATAAAATATTTATCCTTTCGAAACACTATATTTTTCGCTGTATCACCTCTCTCTACATTCTTTACACATTGAAATCTTGAAATGTACTACAAGGAGGTTGTAATTTAAATATATGATGTATTGTTCGCGATACTATTCTCCTCGAATTTTACTGACAATATTTTTCAAACCGCTCCTGAATTTCCGAACAAAACCTCTTTGTTGTAATACAAGAACACGCTTTGAAATTATACTAATTGACCCATGTAATTAGTGAGGAGGTGGTTCGGATTTTTCTCAATTTGTATTCTTATGGGATGGTCGGTATTAATAGAGTTGATGAGAAGATCATTATATATCGGCATTTTAAGTACACTAATACCTTTCACTATGATTGAAGTTTAATAATATTTTTTGAATTTAAATAAGTACCTTCGATATTTATACAGGTGATTTTTATAGAAAAAGAATACATAACAGAGGGGCACCAAAATGTAAATTCAATCTTAAAACATTTCAAAACTGTGAATTAGGTTTGAATTTTGCATTTTCGGGGAGTCAATATAGAACGAAATTTGCATTGTTTCGGAAAAATTTAAACAAGCTTATATTTTTCTAAAACTTTTTTTGTTAGTTTTTATATGTTAAAGTAAAAAGTTCTACTCACAGATTTAGCCGCTAATTGTTTATTGATTGTTTAAACAATAACAATAATTATTATTGTTTTGTATAAATAATTCTAAAAATATCGTTCAATTCTTCATTTTACTTTGATCAAAAACGTTTCTATTTTGTTTTTGATAATGCTGAATTCGAATCTGATAATATACTGCAATTTGAAAATTCAAAAAAAAAGTTTTTGGCCTGATACAGTAGGTATATCGTTGTAACTAGGTACTATATGGGAAACTTTTTAATTATAAATTTTACGAAAAAGGTTATTCTTCATGAAAACCTTTGCATGGTCTAAAATCTAAGACTCAACCATCAGATATCAAATTTTTGTTTATTTTATACGAGGTACATCAAAAATACGATTTTCGTTCAAACTCTATATTTCAGAATATCGAAAATTGATATTATAAAAAGTTGTTTGGAATTAAAAACTATATTGTAATATGCAATTACATCCTTCTAATTGAAAAAAAATGCAAATTTTTCTCAAATTACTGATACGCAACATCACTTCAATACAATTATGATATGATAAATATTTGATTATCAATTTTGCGAAAAAAACTTATAAAATCTAAGATGCGCAACTAGGTATGCGTTTTATACTAGCGATGTCAAAAAATATGAATTTTGCTAAAGGGTGAAGTACCTTTATAATACACAATATTTCAATTAGAAAAATGTAGGTACATAGTTCTAGTACATCTTAGATTTTAGATTATTTAAAATTCAGAACATTTTATGAAGAATAACTTTTTTCGTAAAATTGATAATAAAGAGGTTTTAAATAGGTTCCAAGGTACACACACATGCTGTGTAAGTTTAAAAATAATATACTGAACAACAAGTGAGAAAAAAGATATATTTCTCACGAGCGCAGAAGTTTGTTGGCACGAGCCGAAGTACGAGGCGAGGGCCGCAAATCAAGCGAGGGAGAAATATGTCATTTTCTCATGTGTTTTACACTTTACTTTTTCTATGGATGCGGTTTTGTCAAGAACTCAAACTTCAAAATTAAATCTTTTGGGTGCTTTTACGTATATTATATGCATAAATTGAAATAAAATACATATACATGTAGGTATTTAATATTTTTAAAATGTATTGTTATGATCTGCTTCTTATTAATTTTATATTAATTATTATTTATTTGATTAATTATTTAATTGTCGCAGATCATACATAAAAAAATGAATAAAAAATCTCAGGGTGCCTTTTTATAATATTAAATAAAAACCGTTTCTTCTGAAAACCGCTCTTCTGTTTTCTCTTTGTCTGTCGGACCCGTATCGGTTTCCACGATTTTCCTGTTCATTCCTTCTATTATCATTTCTGTCCTCTTGATTTGTACGGGTGTTATTTCTATTCTGGTTTTCTCGATATCTGTCTTCGTTTCATTGCCGATTTCTTTGTTCATAGTTTCCTCTTCCGTTGTCTCTATTTTCGTTTTCCCTTCTTGTATAATCTCTCCTAAAGTTCTGTCTTCTATCTCTATAGTCTCGATTTT
This sequence comes from Diabrotica virgifera virgifera, assembly GCF_917563875.1. NCBI lineage: Eukaryota > Metazoa > Arthropoda > Insecta > Coleoptera > Chrysomelidae > Diabrotica > Diabrotica virgifera. The sequence goes on along the minus strand of NC_065445.1, from coordinate 44,736,932 downwards.
CGCGTTGTCTATAATTATCTTGCGATCTTCTTATTTCTCTTTCTCTCATTTTTGCTTCTCGTATTTGTAAGAATTGGCACAAACTGTCGATATCTTTGTAGTTTTGTAGAGTTATGTGATCTTCTAAGGTATCTTCAAAATGTCTGGCTATCAGTTCTACTAGCTGTTCGGATGAATAATTGTACTGTAGATGTTTTGCATTATTATATAATTGTAGTGCATGTTATCTCTGAAATACCCATTCTATCATGGTACCTCCCATTTTGCAATTCCTTGTTTATTTCTAGCTGTTGTATTTTTCCCCAGAAAAAACTCAGGAACTTTTGTTCAAATTTATGCCAATTGTCCAATTCTTCTTCTTTGCTATCGAACCATAAACTTGCCTCTTCTTTAAGATGGCTCCTTATTGTTTCTTTGGCTGTCTCGAAGTTACCGATGTATCGTATTTTCTTTTTTAAATTGTTTATGAAAATTACTGGGTGTAATTTTTTTATATCCCCGCCAAATCTTATTTTCACATCCTCTGTACTATGGATAATCGTTTCTCTTCTTTCTCCGAAATTCTGTTGCATCCTGTTTTCGGTGATTTGTTTTTCTATTTCTGTGATTCTTTTTTTCCACTTCTTCTCTGTCTACTTGAATAGCATTTTCCAACTTATTTTCCAAATTTTCTAGTTCCTTTTTCTGGCAATTTGTTAACTCCTCCATTTTATTTTGAATTTTCATTTCTTGTTTTTGCTCACGTTGGGCGCCATGTTGTTATGATCTGCTTCTTATTAATTTTATATTAATTATTATTTATTTGATTAATTATTTAATTGTCGCAAATCATACATAAAAAAATGAATAAAAAATCTCAGGGTGCCTTTTTATAATATTAAAAAAAATCCAATTTATCTTACGTTATACTTATCTTCTCTCGTGGGTTCAGTATCTCTTAGTTGATCCTAATCGGGATAAAATAGGGAAAAGAAACAAAGCCAAATATAAAATAAACATACAGAATTGTCTTTTATTTATCAAAATCGATACTCTAAAATCTATCAAATCTAAAACCTGTGGACACAGATGTCCGAATGAAATTTCTACCATTTAAATTTATTCTAGTAAAAAATATTAATCGGTTTGTTTCCGATGACTTTGGTACAACAAAATAAACAAAACCAAATTATGTATTCGCAAGATTAGCTATACTTCCTATTTACTTTTAGAAATATTGGAATTTTAATTTATATGCTTTTTACTCAAAATTTTAGTTTCCGAACATAAAAATATCTTTCACATAAGTTGACTGACCTTTTGCTTCACTCACTCTGATGCCTTCTCGTGACCCAAAACACCTCTCCCTCGTTGACTATGTTAAAGGCTACTCATCAAAGCCCTCTCCGTTCTCCAGCTTCAAAACTATCAGCATATCAGCACCAATTCTCCAACAAGCCGGGCCTCTTTTGACACGTACTCGATTCAAACAAAACTCCAAAAATTCTCTGCTCTCCTTCTCACAATAATACAGAATCAAAGAGGTATTTCGTCTCAATTTGATCTGTCTCTCGTTCCACTTTTCAACACTATTCTCCACTATCAAACAAACCACTGGTACTTGCTAACTATCTATTCACGAAAACGTCGAACTGCTTCTCAGCGATGCCAAAAACATAATGACTTCTTTTTCAAAACTCTCTCAATCATTCAAACCACTTTTCCCCTTCCAACTTGCCAAGAATCATAAACAATCTTTTCCATTCGACAAACAAACAGTCTTTTTCAAAATTATTCCGACCATCCTAATTACTTTCGGGGAACTATACAACATTTACTCGTGTTGAAACAAAGATATTAACATTCCAAACTTTCTTTTAAAACCACTTTTCTCGAAAATGATAATTACATCTAGCTGTGGATTCTATAGTTTCCGTAGTAAACAATCTTTTTCCATTTTAAACCTAAATACATCGTCTTTTCACTTTAATTATTCACAAAAATCTTTAATGGTTCATCGGAAAGCTCATTAAAAAAAGAAATCCACTTACATCCAAACTAAATTCTAATAAATATTTACAGTTCAATATACAGGGTGTATCAAATTTATGTGCCCGCGTTATTTAAAAAAAAATTTAATTTAATTTTCATTTTGCTTTTGATTGTTAAATTGAAAACACAATAGTATATACCTTATTTTTTTTTAATTCTAATTAACAGTTATTTTTGAACAGTTTTGAAAGGCAATTCCTGGTAAGTTTTGCTTTAACACATTTATTATTTGACAACATTAATTGTGTTTGTATTGTTTGTATTTTGCATCTTACCATGGAAACGGCGATCATAGTATGTAAGATCGTAGGAGAACCTGTGAGAAAAAATATTTCTCACTGCAATGGCCGACTTTTCTCACTGCCTGAAGAATTGTTTGTTTTGAATGTATGTAATTAGTGAGAGAAGTTGCATATTGTATAGCATCCATAGAAAAATATATTTTTTTAACATTTATTAATGTAGTTTAGGTAAGTTGTACAGAAAAAAGTTTTGAAGTCTTTGTATAAACATTTTTTAAACTGATAATTTTCGGTTTCTGCATTACATTTTTCTTATCTTTCTTAATTTTCTCAAGAAGAAGTTGTGTATTTCATTTCTAAAGTAAAATATTTCAGTGCATTTTAAGCTAAAGAAATCCTACAAAATTGTAATTTATCACTTTAAACTTGAGAAATATCCTCTTAAAATGGTATTAGTTCTGTAGAACTATAAAGTTTTCAAAAATTAAATTTTTTGAGGCGTCGTATCAATTGAATTAAATTTTTGAGATTGTTTTAATAAAATATCGTTTAATAATATGTCATGAAAAGTAATTTGTGAAAATTTGAGGGTTTTATAGACAAAATTGTATTAGTTACAAATTTTTAAACCATTATTAAACAAAATTTATGCAAGTGTCATTTTCCTCACACACCGCACTTATGTCCATGATTTTTTTTATTACAACTATAAGATGCCTTTAATGTTCTTCTTTCATTACCACTTTGTAAAATTTTATTTGATCGATTAACTCAAACACAGGCTGCGTCTAAAGCTGCTATGAACTGCGCTAATGTTTGTGAGAGGGGTGACTTGAGCATTATAAATAAAAAATTATAGGAGCTGTATATTTAACTTTAGAAAAACCTTTATATAAGGTTTTTTGTGTAAAATTTTCTGACTTTTTCAATGATTGAGTCAATTTTTTTCTAAAATTTATATTTTCGAAGGTATTTAAAAAAACAACTAATTTCGCAGTTCATTTGTTTATATATTGAAACAAACATTTTTTTTCAGACAGCAGTAAAACGTATTTTCAATTAAATAAATTACATACATACCTACTTTTTTTGTGTGTGTGAAATAAATATGAAAATTATTGTTCTGGTTACCCTGTATGCCTGTATAAATATGGTAATGTTTATGTTACTGAATAGCGAATTGAGTAACCTTTGAAATGAGGTATCAGATGAGCCCTATTCTCATTTAAAACTATTATCGAATACGTCATCACGCTCAGATGGATGACGTCATTTGTATGATACATATGCAAAAAAATCATAATTTAAAAATAAAAAATCGACTTGTTTCCGATTTATTCCATAATTTTGCCCCTCTCTATATAAAGAGGCAAGCCTGCATGTGGAAGTACATTTTTATGTTTTTAATTTTTACACCTACAAACGTGTATCGTGCCCACTCGCCATTTAGACCTAATGAATTATAAAGGTGATTAACACCAAATTGACTAAAAGTCCAATATTAACAATCAATTAAAAAGTAATTCTTCCAGGGTTAACTACATTCGACCATATACTGAATTATTGCAGTTGTAATTGTTACATTTACGATACGTTACCCACCCACAGCATAGCCGACTGATACCATTAGCCATTAACAACGAAATTATTACAGAAGAAAACATTAATATAGCGATAAAAATTCACGTTTGCATCTCAGCTTGCTTGTAACGACATAACTGTAGCTCATAATCTTTATATCAACCATATTTCTACTCTCGGGATAAAAGACATAAGGATTTTTGAACACCGTAAAAAATCTTTTATCGTGTGGGACTATTTTTCATAAATAAAAGGTACCTATGTTTTAAACAAAAATACATTCAAGATTAATAATTATAACCTAACAATAGTAATCTTTTTATTTTTACCGGAAGGAGAATAACCTCGTAGTAGTTAATGTATAAAAACAAAATTCATGGGAAACTCCCAGTAGCTGGCTGTATACTATAGTTAATAAACTAATATAGAAGTAAAAAACCTCAATTTGTATCATGGTATAAAATATTTAAGCGCTGGTTTCCTTGAATGCGGCACCGAAAAACTGCGACAGTAGCACTGCGATGAATTACGTCAGATTACGGTGAAAAATTCAAGGTTCTTCACTGCGGCAATGGAATGTGCAAACTCAGAAAGCGGTGGCTTCCAACCATGGACGTATAAATAAAGATATACGTCCATGCTTCCAACGCATCCTTGGAAACCACCGCTATTATTTTGCATGGTATTGTTTTTTATGACGTCATTCATCGCAGTGATACGCTCACAGTTTGTCGGCACCGCTTTCGAGGAAACCAGCGCTTTATTAAAACTTATTTATCTATTTATTGACGGGCTAATCCCTTTTTTAGTTTTTGTACAATATGTATAAAATACAGTAAGATACATAAGCTAGTTACAACAGTTTTTTAACAATAAAAATAACACAAGGAAAAATTCCAGTACTGGCTGTATACCATAAATCACAAAAAATAAAAACCTTATTTTGTAAAAGGTATATGTATTTAAAATCCCTAAAAAGGGCTGCATCACAAAACGTTTTCGGAATCAATATTCCATCATCAGTGTTACCACAGGTTTAGATGCTTTCAAAATGTACGGGTAAAAACCCTTAAATTGATTTGAACAGTTGGGGTTATATTATATTATTTGATTTTGAAAGATGTTTACAATAGTTCCAGATTAACCCCTGGCATCACATGACATCAACCATATTGGTTGGAAAATTGAAGCTAGACCTTACATGGCAGAGTTTAGGTGACAACAACCAATTTTCCCACCAATATGGTTGATGTCATGTGATGCCAGGGGTTAATCTGGAAATATTTTAAACATATTTCAAAATCAAATAATATAATGTAACCCCAACTGTTTAAAATCAATTTAAGGGTTTTTACTCGTACATTTTGGTGGCTTAAAGCATGTAAACCTGTGATAACACTTATGATGGAATATTGATTCCGAAAACGTTTTGTGATACAGCCCTTTTTATGGATTTTAAATACATATACCTTTTACAAAATAGGGTTTTTATTTTTTGGTTAACATGATTTTTAAATGATGCAGTTGAAGTATTAAATAATTCTAAATCTGTTTGGTAATTGTTCGCAGTACGTAACATCCTAGAAATAACTTCATTAAGTCCATAATTAGTAGAATGAAAATCTACAAAAACAGGTCAGAATTACGGGTTCCTCGCATAGGTATATTAAATGAGATTAAACCCAAAATTTCAGAGCAATTAATAAATCCATTTAGAAGCTTATGTAAAAAATATAATTCGAATTCAGCTCTTCTTGTCCCTAATTTGTTTATTTTAAGTTGATTAGTTGATTAAGAATATAACTGTAATTATAATCTTCACGTTTTAAACCCATTTTATAACCACATATCCTCAAAAATCTGTTTTAAACTTTTTCTAATTGAGTCTTCTGGGTATTATAAAAAGGACACCATATAATACAGCAGTATTCTATAATGAATCGCACTAGTGCACAGTATAATATTTTAAACGTAAAAACTGAAAAGTCCTTTGAATTTCTCTGGATAAATCCTAACATTTTAAGGTCACGTGGAGTTATGTCATTAATATGATCATTAAAGGTCAGTTTTCTATCCAGTGTTATACCCAAATCCCGTACCTGATGTATCTTTTGCAGAACAGTACCATTAAGTGTGTAATTATTATTAAAAGAAGCCTGCGTTTTACTAAACGTGATTTTAAAACATTTTTTTTAATTTAAGTTTAAAACATTCACTTCACACCAACGTGAAAAATTATTTAAGGACAACTGCAAACATTCACAATCAGAGAGGCAAGCAATAGATCTAAAGATTTTTATGTCATCAGCGAATAAGAGAAATTGGTCGGAGTTAATTACTGTTTGTAAATCGTTAACAAATATATTAAACAGCAGTGGACCCAAATGAGAACCTTGTGGAATACCTGATGTTATATGAATTGGTTTTGACAAAAAACTACCATATCTATAACCATTTGAGAACGATTAGATAAATAATGTTTAATCCAATTTGAGATGTTATCGCTAATGCCATAGCCACAAAGTTTGGCAATCAAGATCTCATAAGTGACTCTATCGAAAGCTTTTGAAAATTCAGCATAGATTGAATCGACCTGAGAACCAGACTCCAACGAGTTAATTATAAAATTTGTATAATACACGAGATTTATAACTGTGGATTCACCTTGGCTAAAACCATGTTGTTCACCAATTATTATGTTTTTACATTCAAAACTTAACATTCTATTTACAAAAAAATCTAATAGTTTTGGTAACTATGACTCTATACAAACTGCACGGTAATTTTCAGCTTTATCTTTCTGACCAGACTTGAAGATTGGTTTTTAAAAAACTAGATTTCCAGAAATCGGGAAATATCTCTGATGTTAGAGATAGGTTAAATAAATGGTGTATTGGTTCTGCCAAGGTGTATACACATTTTTTTTTAAATACAATGGAACTTCGTCAGGTCCCCTGGGCTACTCAGAATCTTATCAAATATTTTCTTAATGTCAACAACATAATTGCTTACATTCCCAGATTTCTCAAATTTAAAAATAGGAATTTGATTAACTACAGCATCATTGTAGACAGTTGAAAAAAAGTTCGCAAAAATATCAACGATTTCTTGACTATTTTCCCCAGAATAATCATCATACTTAATAGCTGATGGTGACATATGTGAGTTTCTTTTACTAAGTATTTATAAATTTCCAGAATGATCTAGGGTTTTCAGATATATTGTTTTCAGTTTCCTGAACATGTCGTTTATACAGGGTGAGTCATGAGGAACTGTACATACTCCTACCTCGTATAGAGGCTCCTATGGGGAATAAAAAATGACCATTAAAAAGTGTCTGCTCCCATTGTTTAATAATATACAGGGCGAGTTTCGCATTTTGACAGAAATTTGTATTCCTCATAATTTTTGAACGGTCCGATCGATGTGTCTCTTATTTTGGTCAATCGTTACACTATTACCACCTAATCAACTGATTTATTCTAACCAGAAAAAATCAGGTCCGGCTTTAAAAAATTAGTTCGTTTGGGTCTTAGAAAAAATTTCATTCTGTATACGCTTTTTGAAAACTCTAATATAAATTTTACAAATTAGACAAATAGGAAATGAAAATGGCATATTTTTTTTCCGCACACGATTACTTAATTTTTTTATAAAAAATCAAATTTGACTATGAATTAAAAGTTTGGTAAAGTGAACCATAGATTTAAAAAAATTAACTTTTATTAAAAAAATTAATTTTTTTTAACAAATATTTAATTTATGTTACCACCCAATCAGCTGATTTATTCAAACTAGAAAAAAATCAGGCCCGGATTTAAAAAATAAGTTCGTTTTGGTCTTAGAAAAAATTTCACCCTGTATATTCTTTTTGAAAACTTTAATATGAATTTTACAAATTAGACAAATAGACAATTAAAATGACATCTGTTTTTCCCCACACGATTACTTAATTTTTTATTGAAAAATCAAATTTTTCAAAATCGGAATTTTAAATAAAAAAAAATGAAATCACGGTTTAATTCGCTACAACTCTGTTCTATTTTAATATTTTTTTCTGAAATTTTTACAGCACATATCTCTTACCGTTGTGAAGACTATGAAAATTGTTGTAGACTTTCAGTCTTCTTCTCGTAAAAGTTATGAATTTTAAAAAATAAAAGGTGCAGATTCGTGAATTGCAAAGTTAAATCGCAAAAATTAAGTAAAAAAATTTAAAGTTTATTCATTTGATCACGTCTATGTTAAAATATAGAGTCCAAAAGAAGTGTTATGGGGAGTTTTAGATCTAGACGTGTTATAGAAAAAAAAATGGCAAAACTTTTAATTTTAGGAAAAATGTTGTTTTTGTAAATTAATTTTTGTAAAAAAAGTTAATTTTTTTAAATCTATGTAAAAACTTTGCCAAACTTTTTATGCATAGTCAAATTAAATTTTTTAATAAAAAATTAAGTAATCGTGTGGGGAAAAAATAAATAAGCCATTTTAATTGCCTATTTGTCTAATTTGTAAAATTCTTATTAGAGTTTTCAAAAAGCGTATACAGGGTGAAATGTTTTCTAAGACCCAAACGAACTAATTTTTTAAGTCCGGGCCTGACTTTTTTCTTGTTTGAATAAATCAGTTGATTGGGTGGTAACATAAATTAAATATTTGTTCAAAAAAAATTAATTTTTGTAATAAAAGTTAATTTTTTAAATCTATGGTTCACTTTACCAAACTTTTAATTATTCATACTCAAATTGGATTTTTTTATAAAAAATTAAGTAATCGTGTGGGGAAAAAAATAATTATGCCATTTTAATTGACTATTTGTCTAATTTGTAAAATTCATATTACAGTTTTCAAAACGCGTATACAGCGTGAAATTTTTTCTAAGACCAAAACGAACTTATCTTTTAAATCCGGGCCTGATTTTTTTTAGTTTGAATAAATCAGTTGACTGGGTGGTAACATAAATTAAATATTTGTTTAAAAAAAATTAATTTTTGTAATAAAAGTTAATTTTTTTTAAATCTATGGTTCACTTTACCAAACTTTTAATCCATAGTCAAATTTCATTTTTTTATAAAAAAATTAAGTAATCGTGTGCGGAAAAAAATAAATGTGCCATTTTAATTACCTATTTGTCTAATTTTTAAAATTCATATTAGAGTTCTCAAAAAGCGTATACAGGGTGAAATTTTTTCTAAGACCTAAACGAACTAATTTTTTTAAAGCCGAAATGCGAAACTCGCCCTGTATATTATTAAACAATGGGAGCAGACACTGTTTAATGGCCATTTGTTATTCCCCATAGGGGCCTCTATACGAGGTGGGAGTATGTACAGTTCCTCATGATTCACCCTGTATAGTGAATTCGTAAGTCCTTTACACTGAGCTCTAATACTTGAAAATATATTGTAATCTTTTTCCCTACCTGTCTGTTTGAATGTTTTATGAGCAGTTTTCTTTTTTATATTAACGATTTTATTGATTAATTATTTATATGGGAAATAAGCCACAATTAAAATGAAAAAATAATTTTATTAACGTTTCGACGCCCAAATCGGGCGCCGTTGTCAAAATACAAAATATTACTGATAATAAAATTATTTTTTCATTTTAATTGTGGCTTATTTCCCATATAAATAATTAATCATAAAAATGCCACAAGAAAATAACTTCAGAACAACGATTTTAGATCACAGTTATACCAATTAGGCTATGTGGATGTTTTATATTTTTAATGGGTACAAAATTATGTATTAAATCGTATAGAATTTCATAGAAGGTTTCAACAGCCTCGTTGATATTTTTGTTGATGAATACTAATTTCCAAACAATCTCAGCCAAAAGATAATTAAAAAAAAATAGAATAAAAAAAAGAAAAAAAAAATAGGAAAAAGTAATAAAAAAAATGGAAAAATAAAAAAAAATAAAAAAAATTGAAAAAAAAGGATAAAAAAATAGAAAACAAAATTTAATTATATCAATAGGTAGAAGTTTTCCATCCGCAAGGTTGAATTGTGGATACTTTTGGCGCCAATTGATTAAAAAAATATATATACATAAGAAAAAATATAATATATAAAACCAAACACTTTTGTTAACCACAATAAAAAAAATGAAAAAGAAATTTTAAAGTGCAGCAATTCATGAGCTCAAAATATAAAAATCGGTTAGGCGAATGGATCCAGTAATCCGCAGTCATTTTTTTCAACCACACACACACACACACACACACACACACACACACACACACACACACACACACAAAAGATAATTTATGCTAAAGTAATCACCATTTCTGAAATCTAAAAAGTATTCTTCATAATTTAGAGTTTATGAGTTAACATTAACAAACAATTCCAAAAAACTCGAGTATGATGGACACTTTTGTCAAACAAGGAATCAGATAGATGGTTCCGACCATGGACCTATAAATAAAGACCTCTTTATTTATAGGTCCATGGTTCCGACATAATTATGTTAGATGTTACAGTTCAAGTTGATTCTCAGTTAGAGTTGACTCCAACTAGTTGGAGTCTGAAACGACCAGTAAAAGTTGATTTTTGATGAGTGTGCGTTTCTTTGTTTTGACCGTTTCAACTACTTATTAGTATAGTCTGTAACGTCGCCCCCGTTAGGTAAATTATTCTGATTCGATTTTTTGCACAAACATACTCAAAGAAATACATCCGTATAACAATCCTTATAACAAATACACGGGGTGTCACGCGGTACCGCGGTCAAAAATTGTTTAACCAATTTCAGTAAAGTCAGTCAGTAAAGTGACTCTTTATCGAACGAGTCTGATATTACGAGCAGAGGAACAGACGCGTTCGATAAAGAGTATTGAGGTGGTGCGTACAAAATTGTATCGTCAATCATAAAAAACATTAACACTTACTTACACTCAACGAAAAAGTTACGTAATATCAATAAAAATGTTAATTCAGACAACAAACGCAATACTTAAAATTTGTCCAATTCTTGGTTTTATTGGAACAACAAAGCGATGTTCATCAATTCATTATTTTCGTTAGTTGAGCCAATGTATTACGTTTATTGAATGGATGAACATTCATTATGTATACCATAATATCACTTTATTGGTATTACGAACTCTGTTCACTGAGTCAACGAACACTATTTATTGATATTACGAACTCTGTTCACTGAGTCAACGAACACGATTTATTGAAACAACAACGTCGTTAATTGACCGACGAAGACTATTCGTTATGTCAATAACAGTGTTATTTCTCCTAACGTATTTCGTTTATTTCTACAATTATTTCCGTTTATTGTTACAATTAATTCCGTTTATTCACACAATAAATACGGTTTTTCTTACAAGCAATTCTGTTCATTCTTACAATCAGTTTCGTTTATACCTACTATGAACGTATTTTATATTATAATTACTGAATGCAATAGCCCAATGTATGATATTAATTGATTAATAATAATTTTTTAAATCCCCTTTTTTGTCTTTAACCTAAAGGACTTTACACTGTGTGATTTTTCATATGATTTCACTTATACAGTGTACGGGAATAAGTGTTACACTCCCCCACCCCCTTATTAACTTATTTATTTTTAGCACATAAGCAAAAAGCTCGGACAGGTCGATTTTTAAAATAATCAAAGTATATTATAACATCAATGTTTCGAACTTTACATGATCCCACTTCAGGTGACAGGCGCGGCGTAACTTTGATTTTTTTTAACGGGAAAGTACGTCATGTGACAGCTTATTTAAAAGCGTTTGTAATAGTGATTCAAAAATGTATAACACTTTAATCCTTTTTGAGAGCGCAGGTGCAAAATTTCGATCGAATTCTTTTTAAACGCATTCATTTTTTTTGGAATCCTGAGAAAACTAATAAGTATTTTTGAAAAATTTAAACGCAGAATAAGATATTACATTATTACCGAGAGCAGAAAGTCCCTTATAATAAACAAAAAGTTTCTGTTGAATGGTATGCCTATTTGAAATTAAAAATAATACTAAATTTTCTCTTTTTCACCCCTGTACCTTATTAAAATAATCATTATAGAGGGTCTCAGGGACTTCAGACCCTCGATATTACTGTAATATTTTATTTTGCATTTAAATTTTCAAAAATAATAATTAGTTTTCTCAGGATTCGAACAAAATTAATACATTTAAAAATAATTCGACCGAAATTTCACGATAATGGACACACAAAAACTTCCTTCTACTACGGACTACACTTGAAAGCGAAATGCAATTATTATTCGGCACTTCGGTAACACAGAGAAGCTAGGGGTATCACGATAAGGAAAAGCCGTTAACTTTCAAATGGTCAAGCAAAACAATTATTGTCTCAAAAACTACGATTATTGTCACAATGACGCATTGATTGTGGGTATTAAATGCAGTAGTAGATTGATTAATGCATTCGTTGTCACAACAAACAATTTACATCTATTCAATAATCATATATTACTCTATATTAACAACATTTGTACATTGTTTTAATGAAATCTGTACTTTGTCACGATAAACCAAAGTAATTGCTTGTCATCTACGAAATCAAGAACGTGAGTTGCTGTCAGAATTAACAGTATTTATTAAATATACGAAACTAAGTTATTGGCTGAATAAATTGAGTATTATTGATTATTGTACTCTAGTTATTCTCACAATTTATTATTCAATCATTGTGACAATAACCAAATACATTCGTCAATGTCTAAAAGTTCGTTGAAACAACAAATTAAATTGTTGTGACAACGAAATACTATTCAGTAATCACTGTTAATCAATATTACAAACTAAATTTTTTGAGTGTACAACTTTGAGGATTTTTTTTTAATTTCAGACGAAATAAAAAATTCGTATAACAGTAATGACAGTAATGACAGATGACTTTTGCATGATGGCCAGTTTTGATGTTTAATCGATAGTTATCAATATTGTATACCTACCTAATTACTAAATCTGTAAAGTTTTGATTTATTTTGTATGAATATAATTGCGAAACACTACAGAATTTTACTTTTTGACATAAATTTTATTAATAATAAGATAATTTTTTTTTAATAACTAAAGTAAATAAATTTTAATTTCACTCAAATAAATAATCGATTGCTGCTATTGACCACTTACATTCAATCTCGGTTAATTTGATTAATTATCGCGGCAGGTAAAGTAACATTCATCTTTCAATACAACAAAGTGTTACTTTACTGCCGAAAATGAGGGCAAATGAGTAAAATAATGAATTATTTTAGTGAAGTTTGTCGATAAACAATGATTTTAAACAAATTCGCAAAAATACATAATTTTTTCACTTCGTACAAATTTTTTTTTAGATCCGTTGGGCCTTTTTTTCTCTAAAGTGACTGTTGTCGAGTTATTAGCGACTTAAAATTTGAAAAACGCCAAAATAACCATTTTCAAGGTTTAATAACTCGGTTAAAGTAAATTATTGTGAAAGTCGAGCGAGCGGCCGTGGAGTAACGGCATAATCGCTGGCCTCATACGCCAGTCCACGTGGGTTCGAGCCCTGCTAAAGACAAACCATTTTCATTTTCAATAATGACACGAGCCGTCTCACCGTGCCTCGGAGAGCACGTTAAGCAGTCGGTCCCCCTGGGCTAGTGTACATCGACACTAGTTACTTGAAACAGGGTTAAAGATGTAATTGGCGCCGGAACTATCCGAAAGGCAAAAAAGCCATACGGTATTATACATTATGAAAGTCAGAAACTAAAAAAATCAAAAATTTTAGCTACCTCTATAAGATCCTGAAGAAATTTTTGTCATTATTTCATTAATTAGATATTATTTTTAATTATCAACAATGAGCGCTAACCGTGTATTGAGGCGGCCGTCAATGTGAGTGCGAGTGAGATTCACCATTGGACGGCTGGAATGGTGCATCTTAGGTGCAATAATACGCACTTAGCGCTCATTGTTAATAATTAAAGCTAAAGCTTAGTAATAAAATAGTGACAAAAATTTCTGCTGGATCTTGTAGAGGGGGCTATAAACATTGTTTTGGTCACTTTCTGACTTTCATAATAATGGATTTTAACCGACTTATTAAGCCTTGAAAATGGATATTTTCGCATTTTTCAAATTTTAAATCGCGTATAACTCGACAACAAACAATTTTAGAGAAAAATCACAAAAAAATTTTTTTGCTCAGAATAACCCGAATGATCTAAAAAAAAATTGTTCGAAGTAAATAAATTATTTTTGTGAATTTGTCAAAAAAAATTGTTTAAACAATTTATCGATCAAGGTACTGCCTGGCACCCAGTAGATTTGTTATAAGGACCTCTTTTTGAGTAAGTTTGTGCAAAAAATTCGAATCGGAGTAATTTACCTAACGGGGGCGACGATACAGCCTACACTAATTTGAACATTTTCAGTAACATTTAATTTCTAGAATCGGCTGTTTGTGTGAATCAGAATTAACTTTTACTAAATGGCATTGGGAAGAGTATACTTTTCCTAGCTGGAGTCTACTTTTACTAGTAAATGTTGAATATAAATCTTCATTTTATATTTATAATCAAGTTTTACTGAAACCAGCCGTTAGAGTTGACTCCAACTAGTTGGAGTCAACTCCAACTGGATAATCAACTTGAACTGTAACAGATACACTAGAAAAAACTAAGTCGAGAAAAGTATTTCTGCTATTAGGTATCCCACTAATTTGAGATAAATTACAATAACTGGCAGTATTACACAAATCATTAGCAGGAGAATTGGAAATACATTGAACTCTAATTGAAGTTTTCAAAAATGAACTCAACACTGCTACAATGATCAATGTAATACTGCTGTTCAGACGCAGGAGGGATGTACACAGAACCCAAAATAAGCATTTGATTGAGACGCTTAAGTGACACAAAAACTTGTTCAATATTATTTTGTGGTATAACAACTTCACACACTTGTAAATATTTAGATGTAGCTATCAGAACTTTTTAAAATTTCCTTCAAATCGATTGCAAAACGTTTTAGATCTGATTCAAATCATCCTCAGTGGCTAGAATGAAGTATTTCCACGTTAGACTGAAAGCAAAATGTTAACATTTTTACTGTTAGTTAAGGGGATGGGTACGTATTTTCGGCTGCAATACTATTCAAATGGGGATTCATTTTTTTTTTCTAATCCTGAGAAAACTAATAAATATTTTTGAAAAAATTAAAAGTAGAATGAAAGATTAAGTTCTTACCGAGGGCCGAACGTCCCTGAAAACTTCTATAATGTTTATTTTAATAAATGACAGGGGTGAAAATCTAAAAGCAAATGTAGTATGATTTTTAATTTCAAATATCTCATTCCAAGAAACTTTTTATTTATTCTAAGGGACTTTTAGCCTTCGAAAAAAATGGACACCATGTCCGTGGTGATATTTTCCAAATCAAACATTCGCTGCCTTTGTCATAGAACGCACTGAGTCAAATAGAATATGATGACAAGACAGTGACAGTTTTAGATATTTTACATGACATCGGGAATATTTTGAGTTGTTGATTAAATAATATTGATAGTGTATTTGATGAAGACGTGATTTAAGACGTGAACTTAATAAAAAGTTATTTATTGTTTATTATTTATGAAAGATCCAAGCAGAGAATACATCAGTATATATTCTTTGATCCAAGTATTCTGAAATTCCTATTTTATCTAGATAAGATTTTATGTTGTCAAACCATTTGGTAATATCTCTTTGGTTAATGTTTGAGCTTGCTTATGTCACTCCCTCTAAAGTCCTTAGCGAAATGTTGGGATTGCGCTTTAGAAATGCTGATAGCCATGTTCTACCTGGTCTATTTTCAACAAATGGATTAACTCTAGGGTTACTCTCTAAAAATGATTTAACGGAGTCCTTAATGTCGTAAACACGAACAGGAAATCCTCTATTTTGACAATGAAAAATCCAGCGTTTCAGTTGTTCCTCTTCATCCTTCGAAAGAAATGGATCTGGTCCATGCGTTATCTTGTTATGAAATTTTTCATTGTTCCGGTAACTTGTGGTGGCTCTGGGAATATTAAAAATTCTTGAGGTTTCTTGAGGTAAATTTTTAATTAACTCTAACGCTTTTTTAACATTGTCTTCGGAATACTTTTTTTATAATTATTGTTTTCAGTTTTAGATGGTTTTGACATATTTTCTAAAACAATTTATAATAATTAGTTATGGGCCACACATAAAACACTAGTTAAAAACATATGTCAATCACTAGATTCTTACAAAATCTGGTGTTTCAGTTATTGGCCATCTAGGCCAATAACTGATACATTGATAATTTCATGCATTAGTAGTTGGCCACCTTAAAATTCACGTTATTTGAATAAATAACGTTATATTCGTTATGCAGTTTGGAGCAGGACATACACTATACCCTCACAAAAAAATAAAATATAAAGTAGAAAGTGAATTGCAGTATATAGTACTTACCGACCAACACAAGTTTCTCTAGGTAAATAACAAAATTTCGGTTGTAAACTAGCGGCACAGAACAGTGTCTCGTTCAACATCGAATACTGACTAAAATGTAATGGTTACCTTGAAACTAGATGTGTCATACTCTAGGAGACATGTTGAGAAACTTAAAAAAACGTGGTTAGAAGTAACAAAGTACCAACATTTTCCTAATTCTAATTAAAACATATTAGTAGGCCAATAACTAGCACATGGCCAACGACTGGTGCATTTACCCTATATCACACGGTTCTTCAGATTAAAGTCTATCCAGCGACAGCTTGTTTACATTATATTTTTCACTAACAGTATTAGGTTCAAGTTACTAGTATGCTAGAGGAAATTGGTGGATCGGTATCCCATATTATATGGGATGCAGGTAAATGAAAATAAAATAGGAAATTGCCTAAAATTGGCAAGAAGGCAGGAGAAAAATATTATCTGGTTATATATTTATTTGCATTCTTTGCGTCGCTACCGTAGCAGAAATATGCCATAGCCAAATTTGACATTAAAACTCTTATAGAAATTGCAAGAGGAGCATTTACGAAACTTAGATCTATTCTGAGCAACTGTCTGCTGAGTTTACAACTGAGAATAAAGTTCCTAAAATTTTATGTGTATCCTCTATTTGTTGTTCTGAAGCTATTTGTATATGATGTGAAAACCTGGATCATGAAGGTTAACATGATGAACCAATTAGAAGCCTTCAAGATGTTGTCATATCATAGAATGCCCAGAATATCTTGGGTCAACGGATTTAAACAGAGAAGTCTTAAACACAGGAGGTTAAGGCAAAGGTGACTTAATCAAGTTGATAAAAAAGAGAAAACTTGAATATCTCGGTTATATAATGAGATGTAGCAGATACAGAGATAATAAAATCCTAAAAGTTACACAAATATTTTACCGTGATTTATATTCCTCAAACAAAGACCCAGATAACACTGCAAAGGAAAATCTTAAGAAAAAGGTAATAAATGTCAACTCAGAAGTACTCCCTAATGTAGAATCCTTCGAAATAAAACAAGCTATGGCACAACTAAAGAACCATAAGGCTCCGGGCCCAGATGGATTACTTGCCGAAATGTTAAAGGAGGGGAGTGAAATTATTCTCGAAGAATTGAAAAATCTTTTCAACGAATGCCTTCACAAAGGGGATGTCCCAGATGATTGGAAAGAAATTTTGACAATAATTCTCTTCAAAAAAGGAGACAGGGGAGATCTGAAGAATTATAGGCCAATTTTCCTGCTGTCCCAAATGCACAAACTGTTTATGAGAATAATAACTAATAGGTTATCGTTGAAGCTTGATAGCTATCAACCAGTAGAGCAGGCAGGATTCCGAAAGGGTTACAGTACAGCGGATCATCTTCTTACAGTCAGAACGCTAATAGAGAAAGCCAATGAATATCACTTGAACTTATACATTGGCGTCGTTGATTATGAAAAGGCATTCGACTCCATAGAACTTTGGGCAATAGAACTATGAACAACTGCAGGATAGATTCTCGATACAGAATGATCATACATAATATTTATAAGAATGCTACTATGAGAATACAAATAGATGAGAAAACCAAAGCTATACCAATCAACAGAGGAGTTCGCCAGGGAGACGTTATTTCACCAAAGCTGTTTACACTGGGACTTAAAGACGTGTTCAAAGACATTAACTGGGTAGATAAAGGAATAAATGTTAATGGAAGAAAACTGAGTCATTTGAGATATGCTGACGACATTGTAATATTCGCTACAAGTTTCGAAGAATTACAGACCATGATGACGCAACTATTTCAAGCTTCGGAAAAAGTAGGTCTTCAGATGAACTTGGAAAAAACAAAAATAATGACGAGTACATCGAACATTTCAAAAATAACGTTAAAAGACATAGATTTAGAAACAGTAAGCGAATACATCTACCTGGGACAGATAATGAAAGTTAGAAAAGAAAATCAAACTGCCGAAATTACCAGAAGAATAAGGTTAGCGTGGGCATGATTTGGAAAACTGAGTTGGATCTTGAAAAACACTAAAATAGCACAATATTTGAGAACCAGAGTTTACGATCAGTGTATCCTCCCTATACTTACGTATGGTTCACAGACGTGGACACTCACCAAGACCAATATGGATAAAATAGTAAAGGCACAGAGAGCGATGGAAAGATCAATGCTCGGGGTGAGGCTCATAGACAAAAAAACAAATACATGGATTAGAAGCAAAACCAAAGTAAAAGACGCAGGAGAACATGTTGCCAAATTAAAATGGAGCTTCGCAGGCCACAATGCCCGATTGAAGGATAAAAGATGGAATCACGAAATACAACAATGGAGACCATGGTTAGGAAAAAGAAGTAGAGGAAGGCCACAAATGAGATGGGCCGATGACATAAAGAAGTTTGGAGGACACAACTGGAAACAGGTGGCGCAAAATAGACAACACTGGATTGAATTGGGGGAGGCCTATGTCCAAAGTTGGATTACTGAAAGCTAAAGAAGAAAGAAGAAAGCAGATAAAGAATGCGGCAGTTAATACTCAACAAAAATATAGACGGAAAAGAAGGAATTGGTAGGAAGAACTATTCATAGCTCCGAAATCTTCGTCAATGGACTGGCTTATCAGAAGATCAAAACTATTACATACCGCGCAAAATCGAAAACGATATCGGCACATTTTCATGGAAGCTACCCACGCCTAAAATTAGGGCACGGTACTTAAAGAAGAAGAAGAAGAATAATATTTGACACGTCGGGTTGTAATCAACTTGCAGTTATTTCATAATAATTAATGATTTTATGGTTAAAAGTTTTATGCGACCCACAACTTTCTTTGTTTTTTTTTAAACATCATACTTTAATGCTGTTTAATCAATATTTTATCAAAAAATATTTCGAAATTAATTTTTTTAAATTAATTTCTAATTAATTACTTAATCCAAACTGTAGGTTTTACGATGGAAATTCTAATGTTCATAGATATTTACTATTAATGAAATATAAATTAATTATGCTCTGTAGGAAGAATTACTTTAAAAAAGTATATAAATCAGTGACGAAATTAGAAATCTATATTAGTACTTCAGCCGCAGTTTATTCCCTAGCTTTCTGAAAGGTAAGAACTTAGTTTTTTATTTTTGTACATTTTTATTAAGCCTCATTTCAAGCGGTTAACAATAATTATTATTCTCCTCTTTCCATTTTACTTCTACAGTAAGATTTAATCGATTTATTATTTTTCCGGAGGTCTTCCCTCTTCTTCTGGTCTTCTGTCGTCCATTCTTTGGACATAGGCCCCTACCAACTCCTTCCATCGATCTCTATCCTCAGCAAAATTCTTCCAATGTGCTTCGGCTATTTCAGTAATGTCATATACCCATATCATCTGTGGTCTTTTTCTTGATCGTCTACCTTTGTAGGGTCTCCAATGTTGCATTCTGGCATTTCAATGTTTTGTTTAACAGCTTTACTTGCGAAGTTTCATTTAAGTTTGACAATTTTTGTTTCTTTTTTATTTACTATCTATTTTCACACCTCTATATATTCCTCTTTACATTTTCCCCTCCCATCTTTCTAAAGGATTTATTTCCGATTTTCCGTATTACATCGAAAGTGCTATAGTCTAAGAGCTGGGAGCGGATTTTGTGCGTGATAAGTAATATGGAAAAACTATACGGGGATATGTTGAATTAGTTGTGTACATGACTTTCACCAACGGCCGGAAACCAGAGTTGGGGCCGAGGGTAGTTATAAGGGGTCAAAGTCGCGGATTTATTATTTTTTTATGACGCTCATGATGGAGATAGTGCACCAAAATTTGGGAATAAGTAGGTCATAACGTACCTAAGTAAAATCTCTAGGGGCTCAACGCTGCGTGGCCGACAAAGGGGTGGGGTAGGGGTGAATATAAAAAATATAAGGGGTTTTTTACGACGTTCGTGATTGAGATAGTGCACCAAAATTTGGGTATAAGTAGACCATGACATAAATAATTAAAATCCCCAGAGCCGGAAACCAGAGTCAGGAAGGAAGGTAGTTATAAGGGGTAAAAGTTCCGTTTTTTATTTTTTTTTTGTGACGCTCATGATCGAGATAGCGCTCCAAAATTTGGGAATAAGTAGGTCATTACGTAACTAAGTAAAATCTCCAGGAGTGGAACGCTGCGTGGCCGACAAAGGGGTGGGGCAGGGGTGAATATAAAAAAATGTAAGGGGTTTTTTGCGACGTTCATGATTGAGATAGTACACCAAAATTTGGGAATTAGTAGACCATGACATAACTAAGTAATATCCCCAGAGGCGGAAACCAGAGTGGCGGACGAGGGTAGTTATAAGGGGTAAAAGTCGCGGTTTCTATTATTTTTTTTGTGGCGCTCATGATGGAGATTTGTGGTGCACTAACTTTACACACCCTATCAAAATAGCTATCAAAATGGCAGTGTTGCCATTTAAGAAAATCAACGATGACGTCATATCTCTAAATTGGGACACCCTGTATACATTATTATTATATGTCAAAAAGGACAATTTGATATACTAATCGACGGGTCTGAGCATTTTTCAAAAAAACAGTTAGTATTTTAATTATTGAATATATTCCAAATTACAGATATAACTTTGTTATTTTCTATTATCTTGTAAATGGTAGAGAATACAAATTTGAAATTTTGCAGTTATGTATAACTTTACAAACCCTATCAAATTAGCTATCAAAATGACAGTGTTGCCATTTAAGAAAATCGACGATGACGTCATATCTCTAAATTGGGACACCCTGTATACATTATTATTGAATGTCAAAAAGGACAATTTGAAATACTAATCGACGGGTCTGAGCATTTTCCAAAAAAACAATTAGTATTTGAGATATTGAATTTATTCCACTTTACAGACTCTCTCTGTATATATTTAGGACAAATCACTAGATTTTATAAAGAAAATCAGACCGAAGGAATAAAGAGAACGATAAAATTGGCCTGGACATCATTCGGAAAACTGTCTTATATTTTAAAGAACAGAAAATACCAGCCATGAGTACCTAAAAACAAGAGTCTTCAATCAATGTTTACTCCCTCTTCTTATATATGGCTCTCAGACATGGACGTTTACAAAAGAAAATATGGAAAAATAGCAAAGAGAGAAAGATTCATGGAAATACAAATGCTGAACATTAAACTATCAGACAGAGAAAGAAACGACTGGATCCGTAACAAAACAAAAGTGAAAGATGTCTCAACCCAAGTAGCAAAGCTTAAATATAAGTTCGCCAAACACACCCTACGGTAGAAGGATGAAAGATGGACTAAGGTGATTATACATTGGAGACCGTGGAACCACAAACGAAAAAGAGGAAGGCCACAGATGCGATGGTCAGATAACCTGAAGAAACACACTTGGTCAAAATGGATGCAAATTGCCCAAGATAGAGAGGCATTGAAGAAGGAAGAGGAGGCCTATATCCAAGGATGGATGTTTATGGCTGATTAGATAGATAGATAAATAAATGTAACTGAAAGACAAGGCATTATTGTAGAACAATATTAAAACCTTACCAAAACACGTTAACGAGTCACTAACGATAATGAGCAGACTTAAATTAAAATTGAACCTGATATCTCCTTACTTACTGTCCTGTTCTACAATATAGTTATGGTTACAGGAGCGTATCTTTTATGTTTGGAGATTCCATAAGTTTGGAGGAAAAACAGGATTTCGTCTATGGTCATTTCTCAGTTCGCTACCTCTAATATAGGTATTTTCAAAGTACTGTAAAAACTCTTCAGTTTTGTCATCAAATTAAGGAAAAATTTCTGCGACTTTTAAAGATGCATCAGTTGTTTCTTCTAGAGAGAGTAATGATAGTGAAGTAGCATCTTAACGCAAACCGCAAAATTGTCTACGTTAGAATTAAATTCACGTTTCAGACCAATTTCACCTAGCTTTCGGATCATCATCATTTATGCTGCTACAGCCCTATGAAAGAGCCTCGACCTTCCCAAGTCTATTACGCCAGTCAGTATTATCCACTGCCAACCGTTGCCAGTTTCCTGCGCCTATTTTTCTCCTATCCTCATCTGCATCATCCTTTCATCTGAGTTTTGGCTCCTCCTCCTCCAAACACAGATCAGATACCACCGAATATTCCTCTCAGGATATTTCGTTCAAACATAAGCAGAAGATTTTCATCTGCCTTGGAGATGGTCCGTGTCTCCGATCCATATGTCAACAGTGGTTTTATAAGAGTTTTGTATATGGTTATTTTTTTTTTTGCTTAAGTTTCTGCTTCTCATATGTTTACTCAGTCCAAAATAGCATTTGTTTGCTAGGATTACCCTTCGCTTGATTTCTTCCGTCATGACGTTCTCCTTGATGATCAGGGAGCCTAAGTATGTGAATTTGTCCAGCGCTTGAAAGGTAAAGCTATCAACCGTGAATTGGTGACCGATGTTTCTGGCTCTATTGTTGGGTGTTGATGCCATCATCTTAGTTTTCCCCTCGTTTACTTGCAGGCCCATATTTTGAGGCATTTGAGAAGGTGGTATAAATTTCTTCTAGTTTGCGTGTTGTGCGGGCAACTAGGTGCACGTCATCTGCATATGCCAAAATTTGCGATGCTTTATTAAAAATATTCCCTCTGTTGTCTATTCGGGCATTGACCGCCTTTTCCAGAGCTATGTTGAAGGGGAGACACGCCAGCGCATCTCCCTGTCGCAGCTCAACCTGTGTTTTAAACTCCTGTGATTATTCTCCCTGTATTTCGACTTTGCAAACAACTTTACGCATTGTAGCCTTAACCAATCTTATCAGTTTATCAGGGATGTGGAATTCATCCATGGCTTCATACAATTTATTTCTTAGAATACTATCATAGGCTGATTTAAAATCTACGAAAAGATGGTATGTGTCGATATTCAATTCATTGGTTTTTTTCAGTATTTGCCTTAGCAGTTAGCACAAAGATCTGGTCTGTTGTTGATCGACCAAGCCTAAAACCACTTTGATATTCTCTAAGAAGCTCATCTGAGCTTTCGGATCACTGATTGCTTTAAATGGAAAAAACCGGTGGCGCCCAAAATCCCGACAGCCAAAATCCTGACAGCCAAAATCCCGAAGGCCAAAACACCGACACGCTAGAATCCCGACATGCAACAGTCCTCGCATAAGCAAAAATCCCGACCACTACATTTTGAATATTTATTGTTTCCTTTTCAAATGCAATACCAAATCATATTATAGAGTATTGGAATTAAAAAATTAATTACTTACTAATAAGTATGGGTACTAAAAAGAAAAAATTATTAAAGACTTCATTTTATAATATAAAAGCTATACTTACTGAAATGGAAGGTTGTATGTGACATGATAATATCTATTATATGAAAGTAAACTTGAATTCAGGATTTGATTATATACATATTAGTGGACTATACAGGGTGTCCCGAAAAGATTGGTCATAAATTATATTGCACATTCTGGGGTCAAACATAGTTCGATTGAACCTAACTTACCTTAATATAAATGTGCTCATAAAAGAAGTTACAGCCCTTTGAAGTTACAAAATGAAAATCGATTTTTTTCAATATATCGAAAACTATTAGAGATTTTTTATTGAAAACGGACATGTATCATTCTTATGTCAGGAACATCTTAAAACAAAATTATAGTGAAATTTGTCCACCCCATAAAAATTTTATGGGGGTTTTGTTCCCTTAAACCCCCCAAACTCTTGTGTACGTCCCAATTAATTCATTATTGTGGTACCATTAGTTAAACACAACGTTTTTAAAACTTTTTTGTTTCTTAATATTTTTTCGATAAGTCAGTATTTATCGAGATGCGGCTTCTTTTTTAATATATTTACATAAACATTTTCTGTGGGTTTTGCTCCTTTAAACCCCCCAAATGTTTGTGTACGTTCCAATTAAACTATTATTGTGGTACTATTAGTTAAACACAGTGTTTTTAAAACTTTTTTGTCTCTTAGTCTTTTTTTAATAAGTCACCTTTTCTCGAGATGTGACTTCTTTTTCAAAATATACATAAAAATGTAAATCATACATAAATTTTCATATTATTAACAAAGCTCCATAATCCTACTTAACCATATACAAATATTTGGTGGATTCGACAAATATTCAAAATATCTCGATAAACATTAGCTTATCGAAAAAGTACTAAGAGGCAAAAAAGTTTTAAAAATAATGTTTTTAACTAATGATAATAAAATATTAATTTAATTCCAACGTACACAAAAGTTTGGGCGGGTTTAAGGGAACAAAACCCCCATAAAATTTTTATGGGGTGCACAAATTTCACTTTAATTTTTTTTAAGATGTTGCTGCCATAAGAAAGCCGCATGTCAATTTTCAATAAAAAATCTTTAAGACTTTTCGATGTATGAAAAAAATCGATTTGCATTTTGTAACTTCAAAGGGCTGTAACTTTTTTGTGTGCACTATTGGACATAGGTAAGTGAGGTTCAATCAACCTATTTTTGACCCTAGAATCTGTGGTACAATTTATGACCAATCTTTTCGGAACACCCTGTATATTGGCAAAAAAAATAATTTAATTCATATACCCATGTTAGAAATTTTATTTAGAAAATTAGTTCATATTAAATGGTAAATACTTTTGTTTAGCAACCAAAAATAAAAAACAGATGGTCATAAACAAAAAACCAGAAATAAATGTAATTATATGTTAAAAAGGAACTTATCAAACCTGTCGGGATTCTGGCGTGTCTGGATTTTGGCCTGCGATTCTGGCGTGTCGGGATTTTGGCCGTCGGAATTTTGGCTGTCGGGATTTTTAGGTAGACCCGGAAAAACATCCTTTTATTTAAATTATAGTGAATTTAGCTCGAAAAGCACTGATTGCTGCCTTTTCGAAATCAAATAAGCAAAAATCGGGATTAAAGTTTGGTAGTCCGGTTTTTAACTTACGTAATAATCTTCAATAAGTTTCTTCAGTCTTATTGGGCAGGAACGCAAAAATACAGGGAAATGCTATGTGATCAACTTGAGCGTAGATAATGTAAAGTTGGAAAAATATTTCAGGTACAACTTTAAAAGTTCCAGCTAACCAATTTTTATGCACCAGTAACAAGAATTATAACTTTTCATGTCGAAATAATAATATTCTATTAGTACATTATTATTCTTACCGTCATGTAATGCCTAAAATTCATTATGTTGGGTATAACAGGTACCACACCCAGTGCCGGTTTATGCACTGGGCGCTTGGGGCGGGCGCCCAGGGGCCCGTAGAGACCCGTTCCTTTTCTTAATAAAAAAAGTTTAGTCCGCTAAATAATCTACATATTTTCCAAAATGGAAAAAAAGACGACGAAATACCTGCGATTTCGAAATGGTCTGATTTTAAGACTGATGACTTTCTAAAAACTGTGAACTTTTAAACCAAAGAGTGATTTTAAACCAAGGGGTGAGAAAATTGTAAAACAATGTACCAAGATGGAGACAAACCTTATTATAGAAGATTAAATAAAAGCAACTTTTATAGAGGAAAACCCAATGAAAGGAAAGAAAATAGAGAGCTTGGCTAATATACGACGCAAGTGTTTATTGTTTCCCGTGCAAATTTTTTTCAATTGAAAAAATAGTTAACTGATTTTGGACGGATTCACTGGAAACATTTGAATAGTTTGCTCAAATCTCACGAAGAAAGTAAATTTCATCTGAACTCTATGGTTACATTAAGAAAGTAAATTTTATCCAAACTCTATGGTTACATTAAGAACAAGATCATCATTAATTGGAGTTATAGTTATAGACGCTGGCTTGAAAGAGTAAGTAGAACGCGAAGCTGACTATTGGATAAGCTTCATAAGAAGAGTTGTTTTCACTACCAAATTACTTGCTTCTCAAGGATACAATGAGGATTTAACAAGTCGTCATAAAGGAAATTACTTAAGTTGTCTTGTATACTAGGCTAAATTTCACTACTTTTTAGCTGAGCATTTACAACGGAATGCGAATAAATGAAAAAGTTAAATTAGCTATCTGTATCACTAAATTTGCAATGAATTCTTGGAAGTAATGAAATCAAAACTTGTACTCTTTTGACACTTTTGACTCTGTAAATGCTTTAGTTAAAAACTAGGGATCTATCATTCATCAAATCTATTTTTTCCAGTTAAGCAATAACAGAGACGAAAAATTAGCAATTAAAAATGAAGCCAAGACACTGCAGAATAAAATGGATACCTTTGAGACAGTTCTATTCACACTGATTTGGACAAAAAATTTGCAACGAGGTAATGCAACAAGCAAAACGTGAACGTGAAGAAACCTCGTCCTGGCTTCCAGTAATGTTCTCCTTTGAAAAACTAGCTCGTATAGCTCTCGTTCCTGCGTCTGTCGTGATGCTGTGTTCTACCTTTCTCGAAACTGCTATCAGCTACCGGGACACTCTTGGCTCAAGGAGGTTCTTTTACTCTCGACCTGGCCTACTTCTCGTTCCACGATAGATACTCCACACTCACGGAACTACATCGGCTTTCTCACTCTCCGTACACTACCGTCTACTACTCGACTTCACTTCTCGACAGCTCAAAACATTCTGATCTCACTTTCTCATCCATTCCCCTACTTTCTAAATATCCCTTCCAGATTCACAAATCAATCTTCCACCACCAACTCTCATTCGTAATATTCCTCAAAACCAATTTTTAATCTTTCTAAATATGCTTAATGGATTTCAAAAGAAAATATTTAATTCCCATTCTAAAATACTTTCTAACTATTTACAAATTTTAATGACCTATTCTCTCTTTCAAATGAGTCTTATTTAGCATAGGCTAATGATCGAAACCTTCCGCGAAAAACGATAATGAACTATCATCTATTTCACTGAGTTTTATTTAGCATAGGCTAATGATCGACCTTCCGAGAAGAACGATAATGGTACGCGTCATTCACTTTGTTTATCTAAGCACATTGTTCCGAGTTTCGTACGCTTATTCTAATCACTTCTTAAAATTAAATATAACAATTTGTTGTATACAGGTTGTTCTAAATTTATATGCCCGAGGTTGAGAAAATTAAAAATATTTTATATTAAAGTGAATTTTGTTTATAATTATCAAAATTTAATTTTCATATCAAATAGAAATATAACAAATCCCCGCCTTGTATTCGATAAAATTTATCTGCATTTTTAAATAAATTTTCTCGAGGCAAAACCAACTCCCTGTATATTTCCTTACTTTAATCTACGTCTTATATCCTAACTTACTATCTACTTCATGTAATTCTGTCTTTTATTCGTGATATTTGTATACATCGTGAATATTATAAATTCCTCGGATCTTTTCCGAGTTCCTGTGCCTCAACTCATAACTATTTATCCCATTTTCATTATTCACGATGTACGGGCCTTCGAAAACAGGCATCAACTTTGCGCAAATGCCCCCAGGAAGATTTGATACTCGTAATGCCCTCACGAGTACTTTTTCACCCTTTTGGAAAGTCACTGGTCTTCTTTTTCTATTTTGTTCCTGTCTTTGGATATATTTTTCGTTGCTTCGCCGTAATCTTCTCTGTACGGTTTCAATCACCTGTTGATATTCTTTTGGCTCTTGGTCTTCCCATGGCCTTATCGGCAGTACACCCTTCATGATATATTCTGGGGTCTCTTTTGTTACTGTGCTCGGAATTGTATTTAGATACCTTTCTATTTCCGCCATTTTCCTGTCCCAGTGGCGATGTTGACCATCTGTTGCAATGCGAAGAAATTTCGTCACTTCCTGTATGAATCGTTCCGAAGGATTACTCTGTGGATGCCTGATGCTGACAAAATTTGTCTCTATTCCTCGTTCTCGAAGTTGTCCCTTGAAACGATCATTTCGGAAATACGTTGCATTGTCCAGTAGAATCTTTTTTGGTGTTCCTACTATGGCTATAAAATTGTCGATTTTTCTTAATATTTCCTGCCCCTTTGTGGTGCGGCAACTATATAATTTTACGTATTTTGAAAACACATCCACCATTACCAGAATATGTTTGTTCCTTTTAGTGGTCATAATTAGATCGCTTAACATATCTATTGCTACCATGTCTAGTTTGTTTCGGGCTTCAATATTTTTGGCAACATTTTCGTTTTTGAAATTCCGACTCTTATATTTTTGACATACATCGCACTTCTGGGTAATTTCCTTTGCAATGCGGTAATCCTGTCGGCTGATGTAATTTTCCCTAAAAACGAGCCAAACTTTTCTGCTACCGATATGCCCATTGTCCTCATGTAATTTCTTTATTATCTTTTCGGCCAATGTCTGTGTCACTAAATATAGTTCCTTTCCGTCTATTCTCTTAAAATATATGTCATTTTCTATTTCCGCTCTTCTTTTCTCTCTTTCCTCTAGGTCTTCTTGGTTTGTCCTTATCTCATTTAACGAATATATCCCTTCTTCTTGTATTAATCTATTTAGTCCCACCTGTAGAGTAATTGTTTCCTTTTTTCCGGTGTCCTCATCCCGTGTTAGAGCGTCGGCTATTATGTTGTCTTTTCCTTTTATATATCGGAACTCAAAATCATACTCCTGTAATAATAGAATGCCTCTATGTATTCTATTATTTACTAATCTATTCTTCATGATATGTACTAAAGCTGCATGGTCTGTTTCGATTGTGAATTTTGCTCCCAATAAGTAAAACCTCAATTTGTTTACGCAATATAGTACACTGGCAAACTCCAATTCTGTAACACTATATTTTCTCTCATGTGTTTTAGTCACTCGAGATATAAAACATATCGGCACTTCTTGGTCGTTTTGTATTTGAGACAGAACTCCTGCAAATTTTTGTATGGACGCATCAGTTCGGAGTATAAAAGGTAAATTGTAAATGGGGTGGTATATTTTCGTTCCTTTTGCGAATTCTCGTTTTAATGTTTCGAAAGCTTCCTCCTGTTCTTCTTTCCAATTCCATTTTATTCCTTTTTTAAGCAACTTTATCAGAGGGATTTCCTTTTGGCTCAAATCGGGAATCAGTTTTTTAAAATAATTAATCGTGCCAAGAAAACCTCTCAATGTTTTCAAATTCGTTGGTCTTGGGTATTCATCTATGAGCTTGACTCTGTCTTCGGATAATCTTACTGTTTTGGTGTCCAATTGAAAACCCAAATAAATGACTTCTTTTTGAAAAAATTGACATTTTTCAATGTTTAATTTCAATCCCGCTGTGTCCAATTCTTCCAGAATTATTTCTATGTGTTTCAGATGACTCTGAGTATCTTGTGAAAAAATTAATAAATCATCGATATAATGAACTATGAAATCTTCGTGGCGATTCAAAATGGTATGTAGAGCTCGGACGAGTGCAGCACAAGCACTCTGCAATCCAAACGGCACTACCTTAAACCGGTAGACAATACCATCAATAGAAAAACGGTGTAGTTTCTACACTTTTCAGCTAACGGTATCAACCAAAAACTGTGTTTTAAGTCAATTTTCGAAAATATGTGTGACCCGGTGATTCTTCCAAAAATGGCCTCGATGTTTAGAGGTGATTCATATTGTGATACTGTGTGCTGGTTTATATTCCTGGCATCTAAACATAATCTCAATTCTCCACTGCTTTTCTTTACTATCACAATCGGGTTAACATACGGTGAATCACATCTTTCGATGATTTGATCTTCCAACATTTTATTTATTTCTTCTTTCACCTCTTGTCGATACTTGTATGGAATCGGGTAAGTCTTTGATCGAAAATTTCCCAAGTTTTTCACCTCAAATGAATGTTCGTACTTTTTAGCCACTCTGTTTTCCTCATTGATCAAATTTTCGTAGTTTCTTAACATCAACCGCAATTCTTTTTCTTTCCCTTCTCCACATATCAATTTTCTGTCTTTTTTCTCAGATTCTTCACACAAGTTTACCGTGCATTCTGCATCCTCGTTTGCATATACCTCCTCTTCAAATACCACTGTTTCAATCATATTCTTTTCACTTTCATTTTTTAGCTTTATTTCTTCTTCTCCTGAGCCCGTCTCTTCTTTTGAGGAATCCCAGGTTTCCTTTGTTTCTGATACTCTCAAATTTTCTTCTTCTGGGCTCAACTCTTCTTTTGAGGAGCCACAGGTTTCATTTTCTTTTATCTTTTTCTGACCTTTTCTCCTTTTTCTTCTTTGTCCTTGCTTCGCTGCCAAATTCATTTCCACTGTTTGTTCTTTACCTGATTCGTCCGTATTTTGTTTCTCATGTTCCTTGTCCTGTTCTTTTTCTTTTTCTTCTGTTAGTTTCATCGTATTATTTTTAAAATCTATCACTACATGTTTTTCTGCCAATTCGTCCACTCCTACTATCATGTCATGTGACATGTTTGGCATTATTACACATTGTAGTGCATACATATTCTTGCCCAGTCGTACCATTACTCGTATGCCTTCATTTATAGTTGCCAATGTCCGTTTGTTTGCGCCCACTAAATTTACCCTAGGTATTTTATAAATTAAATTTGTTAAGTTAACTTCTTCTATTAGTTTTCTGTTGACCAATGTTATTTCAGATCCAGTGTCTATCATAATTTTAATTGGTTTCTCGTTGATAAATCCATCCACAAATTTTAAATTAATTCCATTTTTCTTTTCGTTGTTTCCTGCCAATTTAATAAACTCCTTGGGGTGACAAAAGATTCCTGTTTGCTTTTTGGTTTTTAGTGAGCGCCGTCGTGAAAAGACGCCGGTTGCTCATCGTTGTTTATATTTTCGTCATAATGTCTCTCTCCGTCATATTCATCTGTCTGGGTATTATTTACTTCTCTTCTATTTTCTCTTGGTCTGTCGGATCTGTTTCGGTTTTCTCGATATACCTGTTCATTTTGTCTACCATTATTTCTGTTTTCTTGATTTGAGCGTGTGGTGTTTCTATTCTGGTATTCTCGATTTCTGTCCTCATTCCATTGCCTATTTCTTTGTTCATAATTTCCTCTTCCGTTGTCTCTATTTTCGTTTTCCCTTCTGGGATTAAAATCTCGTCTTGTATAGTCCCTCCTATTTTGATTTCTATCTCTGTAATCTTGTGTTTCTCGGGGCCTGTAATCTTCTCGCGACCTTCTTGATTTTATTTCTCTTAGACGTGATTCTCTTATTTGTAGGAATTGGCATAAACTATCTATGTCTTTGTAATTTTGCAATGTGATATGGTCTTCCAGCGTTTCCTCGAAATGTCTTGCAATCAGTTCGACTAATTGTTCCGATGAGTAATTATATTGTAAATGTTTTGCATTATTGTAAATTTGCAAAGCATATGTCCTTTCTGATACACCCATCCTATCATTGTATTTCCCATTTTGCAATTCCTTGTTAATTTCCAATTGTTGGACCTTTCCCCAGAAATAATTCAAAAATTTTTGTTCAAATTGTTGCCAATTGCCGAATTCTTCTTCTTTACTATCGAACCATAGGCTTGCTTCATATTTGAGATGGTTTCTGATAGTTTCTTTTGCTGTATCGAAATTTCCGATGTGTTGTATTTTCTTTTTCAGGCTATTTATGAACGGCACTGGGTGTAATCTTCTTACATCCCCGCCAAACCTTATCTTCACGTCATCTGTGCTATGTATAACCATTTCTCTTCTTTCTCCGACATTTTGTTGCGTCCGGTTTTCGGTGACTTGTTTTTCTATTTCTGTGATTCTTTTTTCCACTTCTTCTCTGTCTACTTGAATAGCATTTTCCAACTTATTTTCCAAATTTTCTAGTTCCTTTTTCTGGCCATTCGTTAACTCCTTTATTTTATCTTGAATTTTCATTTCATACTTTTCTATGCGTTCCTCCATTTTCTTGTTGTTCTCTTCTATGGCTTGTTTTGTTTCCTTCTGATTTTCTTGCATTATTCTTTTTGTTTCATCCATTTTTTGATCCAATTTTTGTTGTGTTTCATCCATTTTTCGTTGTGTTTCCTCCATTTTTTGATCCACTTTATCCATTTTCTTTGATGTTTCTTCCTGATTTTTCTCCATTGTTTGTTTTGTTTCTCCTTGATTGTCATCCAGTTTTTGTTGTGTTTCATCCATTTTCTGTTCCATTCTTTGTGACTGGAGTTGCATCATTTGTAATAATTTATCTATTCCTGATAATTCTTGCTGTTCTGATGCCATGATTGTCTTGTCTAAAATATCTTCTTGGTCTGAATTATTCTCTTGATTTGAATGTTCTTTTTGTTTTTTGTTGTCTTTGCTTTGGCTTCTTGTCACAGACATTTGTTTTCAAGAAGTACTGTCCCCGCCAAATATGAAATTTTACTAGTATGTTACCAAGACCACTTTTTCTCACCCAAATATTATAAATTGTCAATAAATATATCAAATGTAAATATCGTAAAATAAAATATTAAATCAGTTATGTAAAATTTGTACCTAAAGAGATCTAAAATTTTATGTTATCAAATGTAAGTATCTCACTTTTTACCACAGGCATATAAATTTTCAAATACCGGCTTTACTCTTTCTATCCTTCAAATTTGCCACTAGAAATACTTTACAATGCTTTCCACGTTGGACGACAGTTGATGTGATCTTGATTATTGATATGAGATAATATTCTTATATGTCACTTAATTTAATCAATGTATTAATACTAATCTAATTAATTAACCAGATCACATATCAATATGTTTTCAATCTCAGGGCGAATTATAAATTAATTACTTACTTTCGTGGCTTCTAAATATTTCTTAATGGTTCCTAATCGGGATAGAAAAGAAAAGAGTAAAAAAAATACACATATGGGTTACAATTATAATCAAAATATTTTTTATTTTATTTAAAAGGCAATCAATGCTTAATATTTGCTATTTCTTATTATTCTTAAACATAACATTTACAAATGGGAATCTTATTTCCTTTTGGTTTTCAATTGAAAGTTTTTTATTAACATTTAACTATTAGGAGTTATTAGGAACAACTCTATTTAAGTTTGATGAAGCTTTTCTGATATTATTGATTATGTTATTCAATTTTTTATGTGGAATTTAATACGAAAAACCCATACATTCATGTCCAAACAAATGAGACTGACCTTTTCCTGGTGAACTGAAAATGTCCTCACACAAGACCCGTTTCCTGCTATCCTTGGCTGCGATCAAACCTCGTCCTGGCTTCCAGTAATGTTCTCCTTTGAAAAACTAGCTCGTATAGCTCTCGTTCCTGCGTCTGTCGTGATGCTGTGTTCTACCTTTCTCGAAACTGCTATCAGCTACCGGGACACTCTTGGCTCAAGGAGGTTCTTTTACTCTCGACCTGGCCTACTTCTCGTTCCACGATAGATACTCCACACTCACGGAACTACATCGGCTTTCTCACTCTCCGTTCACTACCGTCTACTACTCGACTTCACTTCTCGACAGCTCAAAACATTCTGATCTCACTTTCTCATCCATTCCCCTACTTTCTAAATATCCCTTCCAGATTCACAAATCAATCTTCCACCACCAACTCTCATTCGTAATATTCCTCAAAACCAATTTTTAATCTTTCTAAATATGCTTAATGGATTTCAAAAGAAAATATTTAATTCCCATTCTAAAATACTTTCTAACTATTTACAAATTTTAATGACCTATTCTCTCTTTCAAATGAGTCTTATTTAGCATAGGCTAATGATCGAAACCTTCCGCGAAAAACGATAATGAACTATCATCTATTTCACTGAGTTTTATTTAGCATAGGCTAATGATCGACCTTCCGAGAAGAACGATAATGGTACGCGTCATTCACTTTGTTTATCTAAGCACATTGTTCCGAGTTTCGTACGCTTATTCTAATCACTTCTTAAAATTAAATATAACAATTTGTTGTATACAGGTTGTTCTAAATTTATATGCCCGAGGTTGAGAAAATTAAAAATATTTTATATTAAAGTGAATTTTGTTTATAATTATCAAAATTTAATTTTCATATCAAATAGAAATATAACAATATATACCATCAGGAACCTAATCGGAAGATGCTTAAACACGGGGGGAAAACTGGTATTAGCATTCAAAGACCTAAGAACAGCATTTGACACGATAGAAAGACAAATTATAGGGGTATGCTTGAGGAAAATAAATGTACCAAACAGATTGATAAAAATTATAGAAAGTACTTACAAAGAGGTAAAAGGAAGAGTACAAATAGCACGGGAACGATCAGAAGAATTTAATTGGAATAGAGGTATTAAACAAGGAGATAGCCTCAGCCCTTTGCTATTCCTAATCGTAATGAATGAATTAATAGCAAAAACTAGAGCAAGAACCAACCAACTACAGACAATAATAGGACACCATAGATTACAACCGGTGACAATAGAGTCCTTAATGTATGCGGACGACATAGTACTAATAGCAGATTCCGAGAACAAAATGCAGAAACTAATGGTAGAGGCGGAAAAAGTTAAAGGAAAATCACTTGAGGAATTAAAAATAATGGCGGAAAACAGAAAAGAATGGAAGAGATGGGTGAATGTAAATTAAAATAGCGATCCCAAATCCGACACCCTGATAGGGTACAAGGAAGGGGATAAAGAAAGAAAGAAAGAATTAAAGAAATTACATAAATTCTTCTTTCCGTGCCAATTAATTGAAATTAAAAAAATACACCCTGGAGAAATAATTAGGTTCATATTTATATTACTTAATAGGGAATTGAATATCCTTTTAAATGAGCTAGCATGCGGCCCCTATTCTCATTAAAAAAATCATTGATTATCATCACGCTCAGATGAATAACGTCACGAGTATAATATATTAGCCAAAAGATTACAATTCTAAAACTAAAATTAATCTGTTTCCTGCTAAAACCATACAGGGGTGAGAGCACGCCAAATAGAATTCTATTTTGCTGACGTCACAAAGTCGAATTTCACAATGGGAGAATCGACGGTTGCTAGGCAACGTGACGTCACTAAAATAGAATTCTATTTGGCGTGCTCTCACCCCTGGTATAATGTGTATAATATACAGTCTTTATATAGTCTAGTAAAATAAAATTACACTATAGTCCATGTGGTGAGACCGCTTCCGTCTGGAAAAATTTCTGATTCGGTTTCTTTGTGGATTCCTATTCAAAAATGTCCTCTTTAAACAAATCTTAAGGGTGCCGGGCGGAATTTTTGGGCAGAAATTGTTTAAACAAATTTTTAAACAAATACAAAAGATCACGTTTGTTTGCCCTGGAACATATATTTTTAAGTTTTGTCGGGCATTCTGAACAAGCAAGGTATCTTTTAAATTTTCTCAAAAATTTATAGTTTTCGAGTTATAGGCGATTTAAAATCTGAAAAATGCGAAAATACGCATTTTCGAGGTTTAAAAACTCATATTCAGATTAGTACTTTTGAGGTTTCCGGATACTTAAATTGAAGACTAAATATTCAGCTTCCAGATTCTGAAGAGTGATCGCGTCTAACTTTAATTTATACCGTTGTTTTTTAATTGTTAAACATGCGTGTTTATCCGATTTTTTTGCTGGTGCGGCGCGCTCCGTTTTAAAAATCTCCTATTTTCCTCCGAAACATATTTTTTTCTAGATTCTTTGGGACATTCTAAATAAAATAAGTTTCTTGACATTTTTCTCAAAAGTTAATAATTTTAAAGTTATAAGCGATTTAAAATCCGAAAATGCTTTTTTTTCATTTTTCGGATTTAAATCGCTTATAACTTAAAAACTATTAACTTTTGAGAAAAATGTCAAGAAACTTATTTTATTTAGAATGTCCCAAAGAATCTATAAAAAAATATTTTTCGGAGAAAAATGGGAGATTTTTTAAATGGAGAGCGCCGTACCGGCAAAAAAATCGGATAAACACGCATATTTAACAATTAAAAAACAACGGTATAAGTTAAAGTTAAACGCGATCACTCTTCAGAATCTTGAAGCTAAATGTTCAGTCTTCAATCTAAGAATCTGGCAACCTCAAAAATACTAATTTAAATATGAGTTTTTAACCCTTAAACGCCCAAGGGTGGATAAAAAATGTCCACCTAATGCGTATTCCCTTATAACATATTTATTACGTGTTCCAAAATTTTTCAAAAAATATTTATTTTTAAAAAGACGAAACTTTATGGAATGTTAATTTGGTTCGATATTTTTAAAAATAAAAGTAATATATTGAATTCAAAATATGGGTGGGCACAAAAAGTCCTCACTTGGGTAAAGGTTTCTATATAATTTGTCGTTGGCAGAAACATAATTCACATAATTATCGACGTATAATTACATAATCGACATAATTTTCGCCACACTAATGAGGACGTAAAGGAAGAATGTCGAAAAAATCGACAAATCTTAATTACTGGGTTTTACTGGTATGTTAATTTTGATGTACATCGTAATTTTGTTGTAAGGTTTGTACATCGTTCGTATTAATATTTTAGAAGATGCTGTGTTTACTATACATAAGATTATTTCTATTTCTTCTGTTTAATTCATTTTCTAACATTTGTAACAATTTTCAATAAATATATTAGCTATTTTCGAGGTGGACATTTTTTACCCACCCTTGGGCTTACATGGAACCTATAAAAAGTTGGGCGTTTAAGGGTTAAGCCTCGAAAATGCGTAGTTTCGCATTTTTCAGATTTTAAATCGCCTATAACTCCAAAACTATCAATTTCTGAGAAAAATTAAAAGATACCTTTCTTGTTCAGATTGACCCAAAAAATCTAAAAATATATGTTCGAAAGCAAAAAACATGATCTTTTGTATTTGTTTAAAAAATTGTTTAAACAATTTCTGCGAAAAATTTGGCCCGGCACCCTTCAGATTTGTTTAAAGGGGACATTTTTGAATAGGAATCCACAAAGAAACTGAATCAGAAATTTTTTTCAGACGGGAGCGGTCTCACCACATGGACTAACTACATGTAAATCAAAATGTAAATTCGTACAGGTTGAAACAAATTTTATGTTAAAGTTTAGGTGGGTACAACAGATATTTTCAAAAAAGTATCCAAATCATACAAGGGGATCATTTTTTAAATAATTAAAAAGGGGTCATTTTTGCAAAAAAAAATACTTTTTTTAACTGCTGAAGTCATTCAATTACTAATGAATGTTTATAATAATATTTTCTGCAAAGTTGAAGGGTAAATCTGTCACACAAGACTTACTAAATTAAATTTGACCCCCTATCTATTTAAATAATTATACATAAAACTTTAAAAACAAATTTCCAGAAAAATATTTTTAGCGTTTTAAATAAGCACTATAAAATATCCTATTTTACAGAAGAAGCTGCGCTATATGATCAATATTATTAAAAAAAATTGGTCCAAAAATATTTGATATTTTTTAAGATATGGAATTTGTTTTTCAAATGTTACTCTATTTTCAATCGCAAAAAGGCGGTTGTTGCCAAAGAAATATTCACCTGTATTAAATCTTATTATTTTTATTCTTATGTATATTTTCGATAAATGTATTGATAAATTCAAATTTCAATTAAACTTCCCCCTAAAATGGCATTTGAAAATTATTCAAATTTGTTTATAATTTGTTTTTTTAATAACGTCACGGGTATTAAATATTTTGAAATGCCGTTTCGATAATTGGGTTCCCGGGAATGTTTTACTAATTAACACATTTTTTGTCTTTTCTTCCTCTTCTTTTTTTTTTCTTGGAGATATATTACTATGGGCCCTTTTAGGGTTAAGTTTCATTAAAAATGTCGAATCTCTAAGTTGTAGATTCTAGTCCTAAAAATATTAAAATTGGTCTAAAATCACTTAAATAAAATGTGACTACTTACTGAGTTACAGGGTGTTATATTTAAAAATTTAAAAATTATTTTTACCAAGTACTTTCAAACTATTTGACGTATACTTATCATACTTAGCAGAAAGTGTGGGTACTAGAGAGTCTACTAAACTGTGATAAATAAAAGCTTCTAGCTACTAGCAGAGGCGTACGACATAAGATAGTTAATGGTATATTCTTCCCAAATTCTAAGCCACTGAGGTAATTACTATTTTAGCGAAATTTTTCGATTCTCCAATACTTTCTAAGTAAATAATATACTCTTTACTGGTAAGGCTTAAGTCATTAGTTTTCGAGATATTGTACGTTAAAAATGAAACGGCATAGTTATTTTGATTCATTCATTCATTCATTTTAAACTTCCAATATTCCAATATTTCTCAAACTGATGATTTTATCGATACCAATAAAGCTATTTACATACAAAGTATTGGAGAATCGAAAAATTTCGCTAAAATAGTAATTCACTCAGTGGCGTAGAATTTGGGAAGGGTCAATCATTCACTATCCCCTGTCGTACGCCTCTGGAACTAGCTAGAAACGTTTATTAATCACAATTTAATAGGGTGTATTATAGTCACACTTTCTGCCACGTATGATAAGGATACGACAAATAGTTTTAAAGTACTTGGTAACAATATTTTTTAAATTTTTAAATAAAACACCCTGTAACTCAGTAAGTAGCCACATTTAATTTAAGAGATTTTAGTTAAATCTTAATATTTTTAGGTCTAGAATCTACAACTTAGAGATTCGATATTCTTAATAAAATTTAGCCCTAAAAGGGCCCGTAGTAATATAACTACAAGAAAAAAAAAAGAAGAAAAACGACAAAAAAAATTTGTTAATTAGTAAAAAATTCCCAGGAACCCAATTATGAAACGGAATTTCAAAACACTTAATCCCCGCGACGTTATTAAAAAAAAATTATAAACAAATTTGAATAATTTTCAAATGCCATTTTAGGGGGGAGTTTAATTGAAATTTAAATTTATCAATACATTTATCGAGAACATAAATAAAAATAAAAATAGTGAGATCTTAAGCAGGTGAATATTTCTTTGGCAACAACCGCGTTTTTGCAATTGAAAATATAGTAACATTTAATAAACAAATTCAATATCTCAAAAAATATTAAATATTTTCCGACCAATTCTTTTTTGCTTAATACTGGTAACATAGCGCAACTTAATCTGGAAAACAAGATATTTTATAGTGCTTATTTAAAACGCTAAAAATAATTATTTGCAAATTTGTTTTTAAAGTTTTATATACAATTATTTAAATAAATAGGGGGTCAAATTTAATATAGTAAGTCTTATGTGAAAGCTTTACCCTTCAACTTTGCAGAAAAAAATCCCATAGACCTTCATTAATAATTGAATTTCCTCAGCAGTTAAAAAAGTATTTTTTTTGCAAAAATGACCCCTTTTTAATTATTTAAACAATGATCTCCTTGTATGATTTGGATACTTTCTTGAAAATATCTTTTGTACCCACCTAAACTTTGATATAAAATTTGTTTTAACCTTCCGATGACCAACTTTTTTGTGACACGGATGACCAAGGGGGGAAAAATGACCCCAGGTCAAAAATGTCAAAAATGACATTTAACAAAAAAATAAAGTTTTTTAAATTTTTTTTTTTTTTTACTTTTTAATTTTTTTTTATGGCATGGATTTTATGTCATTCAGCCAGTCACAACATGAGTATTAGTGTCATGTGTAGTGTGTATGTTGAGTAAATGTCTTGTTACTTTGCAAAGTCGACGTCATTAGCGTAAAACTACTTGGAATTACACATTATAGACGGTATTTTACTAAACATCAACTTCAGAATATATTTTTTATTCGTAAAATATAGGGAATTTTTTTTACATCAAAATATGAGGATATCTAGAATGATATTAAAGTCAAATAAAAAAATAATGAGTTAAAAATTAAAAATACTTTTGAATTTATCAAAGAAAAACGTACGCTGGGGTCACAATTTCCCCCGCTTGGTCATCCGAAGGTTAACCTGTACGAATTTACATTTTGATTTTTTTTTTTTTTATTTTATTAGGCTAAATATACAGTCTTTATAGTAGAGGATCCAATATAACGTCGGTCGGCACCGCTCTGCTTAATGCATAGAAATTATTGGATATATGTAATTTAGTATGTTAAATGTTAAAATTATAAAAATTTAATCGGGGTGCCTGATGGTAATAAATGAATTAGGAAAAAAAACAAAAAGTTAAACAGTAATCTCGAAAATTATTTAATACTCTGGGCTAATTAGCAAAATACAAGGAAAAGTTATTTACCAGCAATTTTATTGCTGGAATCAAATCTTATTATTGTATGTATTAATAATATAGGTATACAAAGTCCGCAGATAGTGTGCTACTTTTTTTATAAACAAAAATGGCGCCCGAAAATCGTGTTTTTTTCAATTTTTGCTCTATAACTCCAGAGATTTTAACTTAATACCAAAAACACTCAAATAAAAATTCACCGCAATTAAATTCTTCATAGAGACGTGTTTTTTCCGATTTAATTCGACAAAAACTTTTCCCGGAAAATGCGGGGTTTTCCAACAAAATCTTTAATTTTCTACTAAAATTTTAGATAAGTAATTGTTAATCAATAATTAAATAACTTGGTAACATCAAAACTATTTTCATATAGATTATAATTCCAGAAGCCGATGGATATTGAATAGACAGTTTAGCAACAATTAAATTGTTAATAAAAAATTTACGGTCGCTATAATAACCACAACAATTATGATACATAAGAATAACTATGATTTTTTTATAAAAAGATACTATACCTATCTAATGTATTTTACAGAATTCAAATTCGAATTGAAATTTAAGCGGCCTCGGTAATAATTTAAAACTATAAAAACATTTTTGGCTTATAAACAAATAAAATATCTCGGAAATATTAAACCAAATTAAATCGTGAAAACGGTCTTGGAAAAACAGCGACATAACATTTCCTTTAAAATAAAAAACGTTTAATTATCATGAGTGGTTCCTGAGATACAGCCGGCCAAAGTTGACCGAAATTTACGGCAAAGATATAAACAATTGGATCATAATTTTCAAACCATCACCTTTTTATTTTTGTCCTCTTTCTCCACACCAATTTTCATATCTTTAGAGTACTCATAACATATATTATTATAATAAAAACTATCGATAATACGTGTGAAAATTGCCACAAATACCAAAATTCCAATCAAAAATTAGGTTGGAGAAAATGAAATCTCAAAATTCAAAATCGGTATACTTTAAAAAAATGCATTTTCTCGGCTTCCCATGGAGCGATATTCTTCCAAGTTTTTCCAAGTTTCCTTTTTGTTTCCAAGTAACTCGAGTAGAGCCATTATTCTCGCATTATTAAATGTCAAGCTTGCTTTTGTTTTGTTATAATAGATTAATTTATTTATACGGAAAGAAAACTACATATTTTTTTCAGTTGTAGACTTTTTATAGATAAACTTACTTCCAGTGTACCTTTTAATGTTAAAAATACAAATATTTTCATTTGAAAGCTGTATAATTATTTAAACAATCTTCATTCAAACAAATTAAAATTTTTGTTATAATTAATAAATTAATTTATTATAACAAAACAAAAGCAAGTTTGACATTTAATAATACGTTAGTTCGATGGCTCTACTCAAGTTACTTGAGAACAAAAAAAGAATGAAGAAAATTGCTACATGGGAAGCCAAGAAAATGCATTTTTTTAACGTATATCGATTTTGAACTTTGACGGTTACATTTTCTCCAATCTAATTTTTGATTGGAATTTTGCTATTTTTGGCAATTTTTACTCGGAGTATCGATAGTTTTTATTACAATAATATATGTTATGATTATTTTAAAGATATGAAAATTGGTGTGGAGGAAGAGGACGAAAACTAAAAGGTGACGGTTTGAAAATTATGATCGTATTTTTTATATCTTTGCCGTAAATGCCGGTCAACTTTGACCGGTTGTATGTCAAGAACCACTCATCACAATTAAACTATTTTTGTTTTAAAGGAAGCGTCCTGTCACTTTTTTTCAGTACCGTTTTCACAATTTAATTTAGTTTAATATTTCCCGAGATATTCTATTTGTTTATAAGCCAAAAAATTGTTTATAATTTTAAAATATTCCTGAGGCCGCATAAATAGTCCAATTTCAATTATATAAAGTACATTATATAGGTACAGTGTTATACAAAAATCATAGTTATTCTTAAGTATCATAATTGTTGTGGTTATTATAGTGACCGTAAATTTTTAATTAACAATTCAACTGTTGCTAAACTGTCTATTCAATATTAATCGGCTTTTGGAATTATCCACAGAGAACGGCAGTTCTCACCAGTGGCGCACAACACCCCTACAAGCGACACTATATATACACGAAATTTTCGATTTTCTAAACCTGACTGAATTGAAAATTGGGCCAAATCCCATCTTAAAGTTTAGGAAAAGACTCGTCAATATATATGTTACTTCTCCATTTTGGTCCAAGGGTGTGGATTTTACGGCCCTTCCCATTTAAAGCCTGTTTTTCGTTCTCGTCCCCAAAACTCCCAAAAATTTCAAAAATTTAAGCCCGACCTTTGCGGCTTCTGATAGCATAGATATAAGGTATCCACCTTTCCAACGCATGTTTAATTTTGAAAATCGGTTATAAAATTCAAAAGTTATCGAGCTCAGAAATATGACTCAATTTTTATTTAAAAAATGGAAAATGTTTGTGGATATGTATGTATGTATGTATGTATGTATGTGTGTGGAAAAGTTCAACCGATTTGAATTTTTTTGTGTTTCAAGAGGGTGTGAGGGCCGATTCAGAACCGGTCTAATTTTTGACTTCTGACTACCCGTAAGTTAGCTAGAGGACTAGGTAAATACAAAATAGCATATTTTTTGGGCGTATATATCTTAGGTTCAAGGAAAGATAGGAAAACTAAAAATACAACAAATTAATCGGGTTGAGTTAAGCTTTTAAATGGCGCTTAAGCGATCAAGCTGAGACATACGCAGTGCTCACCATAGCCAAAAAACTGAAAAATTAAATTTTTAAAACTTTGGTTTTTGGACAATTACTCAAAATTTCAACCTACGAATTTCGCAAATAACTGAGCGTTTGTAGAAGAACTCAGGACGCGTCTAACGGTGTATACCTTATATCAGGGAAAATTCGAATTTTTAAGTTATAGGCTTCATAAGTATGATCAAATCTATTTCTTATGGGAAAAAACGGTTTTTCAAGCTCAATAATTCCTGTAATACGTTCAGTTATCATACTCGATCTTGGATGCATCAGATACTACTTGTTAATACGTTTCAAATTCATGTTTAGTGATCAACATCAGGTAAGTCGTTCAGAAGTTATAGAGCTCCAAAAGTATAATTAGTCCAGGAACTGAAATTTTTCACTTCGCAATTTTTACAGAATGGATCGATTTGCTTAAAAATTTGACAATAAGTAATGGATAGTCCAAGGATCAAAATTTACATGATGCCGAAAGACGCTTTTACCATGGGGTGGTTGCCACCTCATCTCGAGGGTGGAGATTTT
Source organism: Diabrotica virgifera virgifera (assembly GCF_917563875.1). Lineage (NCBI taxonomy): Eukaryota > Metazoa > Arthropoda > Insecta > Coleoptera > Chrysomelidae > Diabrotica > Diabrotica virgifera. The sequence continues at coordinate 44,693,280 of NC_065445.1, read as the reverse complement.
TTTTTATATTTTGACCGCAAATGCTGGTAAAAATATTAATTATAAGCAAAAAATGTTCATTATACATTTTTTTGATAAAATTAATAGTTTTCGATTTATTAGTTATCGAATCTGTTAGTTTTATATCGGAAAGATTACCAGATAACGGCAGTTCTCGCCAGTGGCGCAGAAATACACCCCCTACACGCGACACTATTATATATACGAAATTTTCAATTTTCTAAATCTGACTGAATTGAAAATTTTGCCAACTCCCATCTTCAAGTTCAGAAAAAGACTCACCCATTCATATGTCAACCATCCATTTTGGTCCAAGGGTGTCGATTTTACGGCCCTTCCTATTTAGGGTCTGTTTTTCGTTCTGGTCCCCAAAACTCCCAAAAACTTCGAAAATTTGTCCAACCTTTGCGGCTTCTAATAGAACTGATCATTACCTTTCCAACGCATGTCTAATTTTGAAAATCGGTTATACCATTCAAAAGTTATAGAGCGTAGAAATGTGACTCAATTTTTATTTAAAAGAGGGAAAATGTTTGTGGATATGTATGTATGTGTGTTTGAAAGTTAAACCGATTTTATATTTTTCTCTGTGTTTAAAGAAGGGGTCAGGGCCGATTTAGAACCGGTGTAGTTTGTTACTTTTGACCACCCATAAGCCAGCTATAGGACTTGGTAGGTACAAAACGGCATATTTTTTGGGGGTATATATATTCGGATCACGAAGAGGCAGGAGAACCGCAAATACATCAAATCAATAGTGTTGACTTAGCTTTCAAATAGTGTCTAAGCCGTCAGGATCAGACATATACACGGCTCAGTATAGCCGAAAAACTGAAAAACTAAACTTTGAAAATTTTGGTTTTTCGACAATTACTCAACATTTCAACGTACGAATTGCGCCAATAACTTAGCGTTTGTAGAAGGACTCAAGACAAAACTAACGATGTATACCTCATATCCGGGAAAATTCGAATTTTTAGGTTATAGGCTTCATAAATATGATAAAATCTATTTCCTGTGGGAAAAACGGTTTCGAAAGCTCAATAATTCCTGTAATAGCTTCAGTTATCATACTTGACCTTAGATCCATCAGATACTACTGGTTAATACGTTTCAAACTCATGTTTACTGATCAAAAGCGGTTAAGCCGTTTAGAAGTTATTAAGATACAAAAGTATAATCCAATTAACGATTATTCCCCAAATGGTTTATGTAGTTGTAGTGGTTACGACGCTAAATTTGATCTGGCAACGGGCAATCCGACTTCATTTACCGGCCATCTCAATATATTTTTTTTCAATCTATTTCGAATAGAAAAAAATCTAGTGTACATTCGATGGACACTAGATCATTTGGGAGATAATGCAACAAAAGTGACAATTTATAAAGCTTGACGTGTAATAGAGGAACATTGCATTCAACTTCATACATTTAATTTATAAATACCTTTGAAAAACTCCTGATACAAGAATAAAAAAAACCGCTAAACGCCTTAAAAATGAGTGGCGCATAAAATATTCCAGCTACAAAAGATCTGATATGAATGTTACGTGGCGCGAAAATGGATTTTCATTTGATGCAAAACAAAATTTTAGTTTTATTTTAAAATATTTTTCCATAATATTTGCTAAATTTGAAGTAAACGCGCCACAAAAGAGTTTCAAAATTCAAACTGTATCAAAGTTACTCTTTTGTGGCGCGTTTACTTCAAATTTAGCAAATATTATTGAAAAATATTTTAAAATAAAACTAAAATTTTGTTTTGCATCAAATGAAAATCCATTTTCTCGCCACGTAACATTCATATCAGATCTTTTGTAGCTGGAATATTTTATGCGCCACTCATTTTTACGGCGTTTAGCGGTTTTTTATTCTTGTAATCTATACGAAAAGAGCTTTTACGTTACTAAGTTTTTTAATTATTTATTAACAATTACTTATCTAAAATTTTAGTAGTAAATTAAAGATTTTGTTGGAAAAACCCGCATTTTCCGGGGAAAGTTTTTGTCGAAGTAAATCTGGAAAAACACGTCTCTATGCAGAATTTAATTGAGGTGAATTTTTATTTGGGACTTTTTGGTGTAAAGTTAAAATATTTGTAGTTATAGAGCAAAAATTTAAAAAACACGATTTTCAGGCGCCATTTTGTTTATAAGAAAAGTAGCACACTATCTGCGGACTTTGAATACCTATATTATTAATACATATAATAATAAGATTCGATCCCAGCAATAAAATTGCTGGTAAATAACTTTTCCCAAAAATGGCCTATTCTCCGATAAACAGCCCAGACTATTAATAATTTGTATCCATTAAAATTAAACAGATTAGTGCCGGTTGACTTTATATCGCATCTTAGGCTATTATGTTTTTATGTTATTGATTGCCTTTATTGCAGTTCTGCTTTTAGAACTACATAAATCAGTATTTAACATTTTTTAACTTTATATTTTTAGATGCATATATGGTCCATACTTGTTGCGTTAATTCTTATTTTAAATTACTGTGATTGTGAAACTCAACAGCAAAAGGAGGAATGCAAAAAACGCCAACCCGTCAGAAAATTTTGTGGTAATAATCTATCAGGCGTACTGAACCGCATATGTCGTGGAAGTTATGCCCAAGCAGGTTTGTAGGTTTTTATAAAAACACTATTTTTTATACCTACACAAAATATATGACCATACAGCAGGGGTGGGCAAATACTTTTAAGCGCGGGCCAAATATGAAATGAAATATGAAATATGAAAATATGAAATAAAAATGAAATTTTCAAAATGTCTCCCGGGCCGGAAGACTATACCCAGTATGTAGGCTAATGTTTTGGTGGAGGTTATTTCTGCCAAGAAATTTTTTTGACAAAAATACTATGTATCTAACATTGTAAAAGACATTTGGAGAAAGACATTTGACTGTTAATAATAATAAATTGTCACATTGACATGGTCTATAGGTTTTCCAGCACTGAGTCTATATTCATTAATAGTTTTACATATCTTTAAATTTGTATCATCCATAACACATTACATGTTAGCCAAGCTCATTTCAAGTCAATTGTTTCACAGCTGGACTTAATTAAAACTTATATATACCCTTTTTTGGAATTTTAATATTTCATTAAGATCATATATTTAGATGGCCCTAGCTGTTTTCATTTGATCTTGGATTATGCTTGACACTTCAATCTTGTATTCCGATCATTGACTTCAAGTTTGACTCAACAGTGGTATAATATTTCATATTTCATTAAGTTTTCTAAATCTCAAATTTTACTCAGTCCATTTCAATAAGTCAATTTCAAAAAAATGTTCAACAGCTGACACTTAATTAGTACTACAGAGTATGCAACCCACTAATCTTCATATTTCAACCAGTGCCACATCCAATCTCTATGTCTAGAAACATTAGGTGCGTTCGGACGACCATAGCGGCTGGCGGTCAGCAGAAATCGGCTGAGTGGTTGTATCCAGCCGTGATAGGGAAAGCTTAGTAAATCTCTCAGCGGCTGACTTCCAGCAGTGACGTCTGACAGCTACTGCTGGCTCAGCTGTCCAGCCGCTGTGGTCGTCCGAACGCACCCATTGTCGCCAACCAACATCTTAACCCACCTCTGACAAGTTTGAATGTGGTAACTGGCTTTCACTTTTAACTACAAATAAATATTTTAACAAAACATTTTAATAACCTCTCATTTCACCGTTTGCTACTGATACTGTTTTGTCTTGCTTGAGGCCTTTGATCGTTTACAGTTTTTTGAATGTACAGCCCAATGTGTAGTGACCTTAGAATATAAAAGAACAGGAAGGAGTCTGTCATATATCAACAACACCTTAAATTTCTAGCGGAACTGGCCATCTTGAACGTCTGTGGATGACTCATAAGTTTTTGTCAACGAGGTAGAAGGTGTTTGTGTATTGGATCAGCTGTGTGCATAGGCGTACCATCTGGTAAAGCTCCTGTATATGCAATCAATTAACTGAAGTTATTAGTATAGTAAAATGTTATTTAACTGACTTTTCAACAAAATATTATATTAATACGTATTTTCTCTTGATCTATAGCTGTTTCTTTAACATCAAAGGTGTAATAAAATCGTTAAGAATTTATTTTCTTCCCTCTTTCAAAGGTACGTCACTGGAGATAGAAAGCAAATCTGACAGCTGATCGCCATTTGCAACCTCCTTCCTGGCTCGGAGTAATTTCGCATTGTACTCCTTCCTGATTTATTTTATATTCTAAGGTAGTGACTGTACATATTACACAATCATAGTCTCACCAAGTTGTCATCTGTCAGCCATCACTTGATCATTTACGTCAAGAAAAAGTAATACTTCATTCTTCGTTCTGCCTCCATATTTAAAATGTAGAACCTACTGGCAATTTAATTTATATGTTTGTCCCTTGTTCAGTGTGTAGTTAGTTGTTAATTTAAGTTTGCCACCAAAATGATCTATAATAATTAAATGATATTCGAGGATACCTTCTTTTTATTGACGAAGTAAGTCTAGAAACGTTTTTGTATTTTTTATCATATCACCTTCGATTTTTTGTCGAAGTCTGTAACTTTTTTCCTCTTCTACAATGGAGTTTTCTTTACTTATTTCAGATGCCCCTGAGGATGCTCTTGTGAGCGAAAGTCTGCCTTTTGACTTTAAAATTCATTTATTCGAGCATTCAACCATTTCCTAACAATAATATTGGGCCATTGTTTGGTTTTCATTTAGAACTATAGACGTGTATTATTTTGTTAGTTAATAGTGGATGCTATGTCTGGAGGTAAGTGGAGTATTTTAATATACTTTTTAGACTTTCTATTCGTAAAATAGACTTTATTTACAACTTGTTTGCAAATTGGCAAGAATTTTCAATCGTTTTAAGTTTTCCAAGTTTTAAAAAGGGAAAAGTAAAAAAGTCTACTTTGCTCAGCAAAGACATTTTGTTTAATAAATAGTTCAAAATGTATATAAATATTCCTCAGAAAATCATCTGCAGCCAAATGCATCAGCGGTATTTTTCATTTTAATGAAATATAACATGCTGGAGAATTTGTACATGAAAAGACTTTAATGTTATAAGGTCAGTTAATAAAGTAAGAACAAAATATGAAGCATCAGATCCAGTAAATTTACAGTTTTTTACACAAGATCCGCCGTTTTTTGTTATGTTTTTTTGTGCTTTCTTCTTCTTTTTCTTAATCTTTAAGTCCTTTTACTCTTATGTATAATAATCCTGTTCTTGCTTCCTTACTTTTACATTTTTTAATAATTTTGGTCGTGTGAGCCAAAAATTTTAATTTTTTAAAAATGAAATGCATAAATGAAACTTTGTGTTAAGAAGCCACACATTGGTAGGTAATAATTATAATTAATCGGATCCATTTACAAAACAATTAAGATGTATTAAGAGTTGACCTACTTTTTTTGGCTTCTTAATATAAAGTATCGTTAATGCATTTTATTAAAAAAAAAGGCAAAATTTTTGTACTCACACGACCACAATTATTAAAAAATATAAAAATAAGAAAGCAAAAAGATATACAGTCGGAAAAATGAAAGAATACCCATGAACGAGCATATAAAACACGCTGTATTTTCCTGTCACCGTGTCACAAAGAAAATTGCCCAGCGCAAGTACATGTAATAATAATTATTACATGTAATTGCGCTGGCCAATTTTTTGTATGACACGGTGACAGGAAAATACAGCTTGTTTTATATGTTCGTTCATGGGTATTCTTTCATTTTTCCTACTGTACCTCTACATAAAGGTAAAATGACTTAAAGACTAATAAAAAAGAAGAAGAAAGCAAAAAAATAACAAAAAACTGGGGTTCTAGTGTAAAAAAAACTGTAAGTTTTCTGGATCAACTGCTTCATATTTTGTTCTTAGTTTATTAACTGACCATAACATTAAAGTCTTTTAATGTAGAAATTCTACAGCATGTTACAGTTTTTTAAAATGAAGAATTTCGCTAAGTTTGCAACTTGTTGCAGATTATTTCTTGAGGAATATTTATATACATATTGAATTAATTATTAAGCAAAAAATCTTTGCTGACCAAAGCCGACTTTTTTACTTTTCCCATTTTAAAACTTGATAAACAGAAAACGATTGAAGATTCTTGCCATCATTTTGTAAATATGTTGTAAATAAAGTTTATGTTAGGAAAAAGAATCTAAAAAGTATATTGGAATACTCCACTTACCTCAAGAAATAGCATCCACTATAAAATAACAAAATAATACACGTCTATAGTTTTAAACGAAAACTTAACTATGCCTCAATTGTATAACACTTTAATTTTATTCGGTCCGCTTTCGTTCAATCAAAACTTTACACCAATATAAATATGTGATATGCTTGTATTGTTCTACCCTCAATGGCCGTTTATGATCCTCCGAAACCTACAGCGCCAGATTCATATAGAATTTTTGCATTTTGGCCAGGTTTACGGCAAAATTCACCACTGTGCGACGGACGAAGCTGGAAACTGGCAACCGGAAGACGGAGAACGCTATAAAAAACCGGGATATTAATAAAAATGTTATGTCTACTCTCTCGTTCTTTATTGGATTGTTAATGCAGACTTAATGAAAAAACTGCAAGCTTTTGAGATGTAGGTTTTTAGGAGAATTATGGAAATACCATGGACGAACGAAACGGTGTTGCATAGGACGAAAAAGAAACAGAGAAATTTTGACCGTCATTAAAGGAGAAGAACATAATTTGAAATTAAAAATCACACTAAATTTTCTCTTCTTTTTTCACCTCTGTCATAAACATTATAGAAGTTTTCAGGGACTTTCGGCCCTCGGTAATAATGTAATGTTTCATTCTGCGTTTAAATTTTTCAAAAATACTAATTAATTTTCGCAGGATTCGAAAAAAATGAATGCATTACGCTCTTAAAAAAAATTGCTTGCGGGATTTCTCAATGGGTCGGATAAAGAAAGCAAAAGGGCCGCATTCGGCCCGCGGGCCGGCTTTTGCCCACCCCTGCCATACAGGGTGATTAATTAGTGGGGTCAAGCTCAATAGATCAGCTATAGTAATAGATAGCAATCAAAGTTAGTAACAAAAATTGTAGCCAAATTTGAGCTTCACATTACAAAATTAGTTAGAATGTTGCAGGGTGTTCGATAACACAGTGGCAGTCCAAACTTATGTTTTTTAAATGGAACACCCTATGTTTTATTTAACATTCAAAATCCTGTTAACTCCTTCATTACAAAAATATAAAAATTTGTTATGTTATACAGGGTATTTGCAAAGTTATGACCAATTTAACAGCAATGGTTTATTTATGCCATATTTTTTACATATTGTCAAAATTTTCAAAAATGATGCCAATTGTCTGTAAATTTATTGTTTATTTATGAAGCATAACGTAAACAATTAACGTAGTAAGTGAAATTATGTATAGTTTCAAGTTTCTACATTGTAAAAAACAAGAAAATTTAAGCATTTTCAATTGCATTGAAGAAAAGACCGTCAAATTAACGTCTAAAGATTTGATGCAAACTATTGAAGTAAAGAAAAGCGTTTAATAAAAATAGTTTCATTTTATTAAGTGATTGTAAAAAAAATGGTGTATGTATTACAAGCGCAAAGTGACATTATTGCTTTCAAGCAAGTAACTCTTATAGACCAAGAAGCAGCGCTGAACAATCTCTTTGAATTTACTAAAGCTAGATTTTTCACAGTTGATTACTGTGAGTGTGTGGAGAAACATACTGCCGTCGGTCAAGCGAAACGTAGAACAGGGGTTACTGAGAGGGTATCAAAGTTGCTTTCCTACGAAGGTAATTATTTCCATTTACTAAGATTGAGAAAAAAGTACACACATTCTAAATTAAATATAAATAAAAGTTATTATAGTCGGTCAGCTGTATGACGGGACAGAGCCGGTCGATCGGCCCCAATAATCGATTGAGGAAATGAAGCATTTTGGCTCGCAATCTTTTCGTTCAACATAGATTTACTTTAAATTTTCACAGAAGGTAGGGAACAGCCCAAGGATCATTTTATATATCATGCCGCTATCATATGCTAAAACTTTGGGGTGGTTGCCACCCCATATCAGGGGTGGGAATTTTTTATTACATTTTAACCATGTAATTCGACGGAAAAAGTGATTCTAAGAAAAAAATATTTTCCACATTTTCTTCGTAAAGCTAATATTTTTCGAGTTATTCGCACTTAAAAATATCAGTTTTTCGACGAATAAATCGACTTTTTTAGAGGGTTTTTTGATAATAACTCGAAAAATATGCATTTAATCAAAAAAACTGTAGATATCGAAATTGTATCTTTTAGTAACATAAACCAAATTGTTTTCCAATAATATCTTTAGGACCAATACAAACTGAGATACTGCATGTTAAAGGTTAGCTTTTTTCGTCAAACGCATAATCTGAAATATTCAAAGCCAAATAATGGGAAAAATTTGCATTTTTCGAGGAAAACTTAACTAATATTTTTTCAATTATACAATTAGACCTTTCAAAAAATAATAATAAAATGTTTCTAGTATGAAAATTAAGCGACTTATAAAAGCGATAATCAAAAAAATGTCGGTATTCTCCTTTTCATGAACATTTTTCAGTGCGTCACAAATTATAGAAAAAAAGGTAAGTCCGTGATAATACACATTTATGACATTTATTCTAACGTGACATTTTTGTTAAATCTGACAGTTGTCAAATTTTATTTTCAATTTGGAATAAAACCAAATCAATTGTGTCTATTGCATTTATAAAATGGTATTTTTTTTCATTTGTATAGTCTTATAAATTGTACAGATTATATTGATAATATTATTATTTTATTTAATAAATAATTCTTTTTGATTATGGCGCCATCTATCGACAACTAGAATAATCACCGAACTAGAATAATTACCGAAGTATTCAAAGACGTGCCTTTTTTCTGTCACATACAATTTAATGCGTTAGAGAGAAATCGAAAAACTGTGACGCACTGAAAAATGATCATGAGAAAAAGAATACCTGCTTTTCTCTACGAAAAAATTAGTGAAAACAACCCCCTAACTACCTTCCTAATTCAAAATTGGTCTTCACCTTTCTGTACTTCCTTTTATATTTATATTATCAATACAGTCAAGGAGCTTAACCTATTTAAAATGCCTAATTTTGTAAAAATTGGAGTTTAAAGAAAAATTGATTTTTTGCAATTTGGTATTTTTCACCTTTTACTTCAAGTTAGCTCCGAAAATACTGAAGATACGAAAAAATTATAAACTACTAAATTGTAGATAAAAGGCACTATATTTAATTTCGATTCAGAGATCATTACCATCTTCCTATGGACCATTTCGAACCCTTTTGTTCTCGTCAGGAAAGCATATGTAATGATGCTCTGAATCGAAAAATAAATATCTTTGCCATTCATGCCAATTCATCATCATCGGTGACCGCTGACAGCCCATGGAGGGCCATGGTCGTCCGTTGGGGTTTCTAGGATCTAAAGTTTTACATGGTGTGGAGGCCAGCCACACGCATAACTCCTCAAAAGTTCTAAACGATATTTATCTAAAATATTACTTTCTTGTTTCTTTTTTTGAGGAGGTCTTTTCGGCGTTATGTGTGCTTTGCTTGTTTGACTATAGCTGCCCATGTTTTTCTTTCCTTTGCTTGTTTTTCCCATTCTCGTATTCCTAGGTCTTTCAAATCCTGGTTAATACCATCAATCCATCTCTTTCTAGGCCTACCTCTCGGTCTTTTCCCATTTAATTCTTTTCTAAGTACTTTTTTTGTATTTCTCTTATCATCCATCCTTTCTACGTGTCCTAACCAACTCAGTCGTTTACTTCGTATTTCTTTTGTGATAGTAGGTCTGTTAAACACTCTGTTTATTTCGTGGTTCATTCTTATACGCCATTCTCCATTCTCCTGTATAGGTCCATATATTTTCCTTAAGATTTTTCTTTCCCATCTAAGAAGTTGTTCCTCTTGTTCACTAGTCAAGGCCCATGTTTCTGATGCATACATTACTACAGGTCTCATTATTGTTGTGTATATTTTTACTTTTGAATTAATCGATACTGATTTTGACTTTATGATATTTTGTAGGCTGTAGAAGCATTTGTTTCCAAGCGAAATTCTTGCTGTTACCTCATCACTGTTTTTATTTCCTTCTGTTATTGTTGATCCTAAATATTTGAAACGGTCCACTCTTTCAAATATTTGCCCGCTCAGAGATATGTTGCCTTTCGTTTGTACTTTTTCCCGAGTTGTTATCATGTACTTTGTCTTTGAGACATTAACTTCTAGACCCATAGTCTGTGCCGCTTCTTTAAAATATGTATAAATTTTTTCTAGGTCTTTTAATGTCCAGCTGATTATGTCTATATCATCTGCGTAGGCAACGATCTGATTGAGCTTTGTAAATGTTGTACCATCCCTATCTATAGGAGTTTTCATGATTACTTGTTCCAACGCAAGATTAAAAAGTGTTGTTGACAGTGCATCCCCTTGTGTTAGACCTTCATTAATGTTAAATTCATCGGACAGTTGATTTTGGATCCTTACTTTTGCTTTGGTGTTGGTTAGGCATAGTTTTACTAATCTGATTAGTTTTTTTGGTACATTTAACTCTTGCATTGCGCTATATAATTCCTTTCTAATTATTGAGTCATACGCTTGTTTGAAATCTACAAATAGATGATGTAGTTCGGTATTCCGCTCGTAGAATTTTTCCAGCGTTTGCCTTACTGTAAATATTTGGTCTATAGTTGACCTGCCTTTCCTGAAACCTCCTTGATAATCCCCTGTTGTTTGTTCCATTATATTATTTAGTCTTAATTCCAATATTTTGCTAAATATTTTGTATCCAACATTTAGTAGTGATATTCCTCGGTGATTATTGCAATCTAACTTATCTCCCTTCTTATGTATAGGGCATATCACTGCAATTTTCCATTGTTCCGGCATTATTTCTGTGGTCCATATTTCTAGTATTAACTTTGATATTTCACTCTGTATTCTATGTCCTCCATATTTTAACATTTCTACAGTTATTGTGTCGCATCCTGGGGCTTTGTTATTTTTCATTTTTTTTATTACCTCTTTTATTTCTGCTTCTGTTGGTGCATATTGGTCTACTTCAATCTCTCCTACTAATCTTAGCTCTTCTGTTTCGTAACGTTGATTTGGTTTATTCAACAGTTCATTAAAATGTTCTCTCCACCGTTTTAGCACTCCTTTTTCGTCTGCTATTAAGTCCCCATTTTTATCTTCGCATAATTTTGTTCTTGGTTGGAAACCTTTTTTTTCAAGATTTATTTCCTTATAAAATAGTTTTATTTCACGTTTTTGTTCATATTCTTCTAGCCTTTCAATCTTATCTTTATTGTGTTTCCTCTTTTTAAATCTTAGATGTTTTTTTAATTGCCGTCTTCTTGTAGTATATTCCTCTTTGGTTTCTTCCGTACTGTTGTTCAGCATTTTAAGCCTAGCTTGGTTTTTTTGTTGCATTAGTCTCTGGCAGTCTTTGTCATACCATCTTTTTTGGCTAGGTTCTTTGCTTTCCCCCACTACTTCTTTTGCAGCTGTTATCACTGCTTCTTTTAAGACCCTCCATTTATCTTCGATATTTCTGACCTGATTTTCATTTACTTGATCATACTGTTCAATTATGTTCTCTATTTTCGTTTCATATCTTGCTCTGTTTTCCTCATTAGAGGCCAATATATCTGAGGCGTATTTGAACTTTTTTTCACCTTCTTCTGTTTCTTTGGCGGTAATTTTTTGTTTATATTTAATTAGCACAAGGTGGTGATCGGAGCTGCTGTTTGCCCCTCTATGACTTCTCACATCTGAAATGTCTGAAGCATGTCTTGCTCCTATTAAGACGTGGTCGATCTGGTTTCTTGTTTTCATATCGGGAGAAACCCATGTTTCTTTGTGGATATTTTTATGTGGAAATTTTGTACTGCTTATCACCATTTTTTTGTCTGTTGCAAAATCTATGATTCTTTGCCCGTTGTCATTACTTATTTCGTGCAGGCTATGTGCACCTATTGTTCCCTGATATAATTCCTCTCTTCCTATTTTTGCGTTTAAATCTCCTAAAAGTATTTTAACGCTATAATTGTTTATATTTGACACTTCTTGGTCTAATCTGGCATAGAAATTTTCTTTTTCTTCTGCTTCTTTGTCCTCTGTAGGTGTGTGCACATTAATGAAATTAATATCAAAGAACTTGCCTTTCATTTTCAGAATAGCTATCCTTTCGTTTATATTAGTAAAGCTTTTTACCGCATGTTTGTATCTTTCACTTATTATGAAGCCCATCCCACCTTGTCCACCTTTTGAATTACCATGACATATTAGATATTTTCCATATTCCCAGATATCTTCGTTCTTCCATCTCATTTCCTGCAACGCTAAAATATCTATTTTGTAGATTTTTATTTGTTCAATAAGGTTTTGTAGTTCTCCTATTTCTACTAATGTTCTTATATTCCAAGTTCCAATTAAAATTTTTCCACTTTTCTTATTTTTCTTTTTCCTGTTGTACTTATTCACCTTTTTGTTTGTTTTATCCTGTTTTCTAGTCTCTTCCGTACATTCAGTCTCTATGTCGCCATCGAGGCCACTTTTTATTTCAGCATTACTTGTATTTTGATTTTTTGCGTTAATTTGACTAGAGCTGGGAAAATCCCCCGATGTGCCCCCAGCGGTCAACCCATGATGACGGTCCTTTCCAATACTCTTTGCTCTATTATTGCCCTGACTTTCCCTAACATTACAAGTATGAGGAGTTATGTCTTGGTTTATTATTGCAGTTTGCTCGTTTTTTTGACCTACCTTTAGAATTCTGTTATCTTTACCCCTATTCTTAAAATTAAAGTCTACGTCACTATTAAAAACAAAATCAAAATTATCAAATGTTCTCATAAAAAAATCATCATTTCTCTTATTGTACCTATAACTATTACTATTTTCACCCTCAATGCGGACGCCGTCGCCATAATAATAATTAATCACCTTAACATTACTGTTACTATTAAGTACGCTGCAGGCGTCCGCACCGACAGTGAGTATTTCTTTCTCTCTTCGGTTTTCGGTAGTGTCTTCTTCCATTGCTGTTTTCGTACTATTTTCTTTTTTCTTTGTCTCCGTCCAACTTGCTTTAATTACTTGTTTTTTGAGTACGCTGTTTTCGTTATTGTCGTTGATCTTTCTGTAGTAGAGCCCATTGATAACTCTTCCTCCGAGAGGGATCTATCACCATATTTTCTAGCTCTATTCGTCTTCTGGTCTTCTATTATTATAGCTTCATTTTCTTGTGATAAGGTTTGCAATTGACTCAAAGTGAATAATTCGCCATTTAGAAGCAATTTGTTATAACGGATACCTGCATTTTGACCTTTCTCTCTTGCTTCTTTTTGATATTTGCGAAGTTCATTTCTTTGAATTTGTATGTTTTTTGGATAGTCTTCATTTATGAATATGTCTGTACCTTTTAATTTCTTTGTTTCTTTAAGGACCTCGTTTTTTTTACTCCAATTTTTGAATTCTATGAGGATCGGTCTTTTCTTATTAACAGTTTTGATACCAAGTCTTCGTATCTCTATAATATCCTGATCTGTATTTAGTTCTACTTGCAATTTTCTTGAAATTTCTGAAATCTTATGCTTGATTTGCGTTTCGTCTTCATTTTCGATCTCTTCTATTCCTTGGATGATCAGATTCTTTTTTCTTACTTCTCTTTCTAATACTTCTACCCTTCTTTCTTGAATTTGCAATATTGTTTGAAGTTCTTGATTCTTTTCTTTTAACTCTGTATTTTCTTCTGTTAGTTCTGCCAATTCTTTAGTGATTGTGTCGATTTTGTCTTCCATTCTCATGTTTTGTTTTTCCAGTAGGTCTAACTTTAGTAGTTTTTCAAGGATCGCATCAATTTTCTGTTCCATATTTTTTCTTCGGTAGATTTTAGTGTATGGTCACCTTTATTTTAGCAGACCGTAATTACTGTTTTGAACAAAAACGTTACTTAAAATGCAAAAAGTTAATGTATTAAAATTGGTTATACTAAAAACTTTTACTTTAATTTTAAGGAATAATTTACTAATTTTGAACTTTTCCTTTTATTAGAAGAATAGAATGATATTTTTGAAATCTTTCTTCTCAAACTCTTCTTTGCATCTATTGGTATATGGTTGCCAGTTCTTCAGTTTAAATATAAGGTGTACATACCCAAATTCACAATTTTTCCGAGAGAGCACTTTCAAACCGACTTGCTTGTAACAGGCGGCCACACACAAATCATTCATGCCAATTACAAAATATAATTAACATTAAGACGCTATAGCGACCTCTATTAACAAAATGTCGAAACCCAAAAGACTCCATCTTTAAACAAATAAATGTTTAAAAATAATAAATCTTTGGATTTCTTAGTTCCGAAACATATTCTCTCTTATACCTATTCCCATCCTTCTAAAAACTGCAAGCAAAAGGGTGATGAATGTAGAGACATGGGGAGTCTACATAGTTGCACTCCATAACATATCAATTCACCGAGGTAAAGATCAACAAATCTGCTTCCTAGTACTCGATACGTGAGTAAAACCGTGGGTAGATAAAAGGCACTATATTTAGAAAGAGGTCGCTATAGCGTCTTAATGTTAATTATAATTTGTAATTGGCATGAATGGCAAAGATATTTATTTTTCAATTCAGAGCATCATTACATATGCTTTCCTGACGAGAACAAAAGGGTTCGAAATGGTCCATAGGAAGATGGTAATGATCTCTGAATCGAAATTAAATATAGTGCCTTTTATCTACCCACGGTTTTACTCACGTATCGAGTACTAGGAAGCAGATTTGTTGATCTTTACCTCGGTGAATTGATATGTTGTGGAGTGCAACTATGTAGACTCCCCATGTCTCTACATTCATCACCCTTTTGCTTGCAGTTTTTAGAAGGATGGGAATAGGTATAAGAGAGAATCTGTTCCCGAACTAAGAAATCCGAAGATTTATTATTTTTAAACATTTATTTGTTTAAAGATGGAGTCTTTTGGGTTTCGACATTTTTTTTACTAAATTGTAGCTTTTTTAAATATATAAAATTACCCTGTGCATATATTTTCATTACAGGGAATAGTTAGCCAGATATAGCTGTTTAAAACCTCTATTTACCAGCAAACACCCCCTTATTCGATCTCTTTAAACCCGCCCCAATTAAAAACTAAGGGATCATACGGAATTTAATTTACACAATCTTATAGCTCGTTAAAAATCCTACAAACTCATTTTTAAAGAAACTTTTTATCACCAAAAATATATAAATATTTTTTGAGGTATTCTCAAAAAACCCTCTAAAAAAGTTGATTTTTTCGTCGAAACACTGTTATTTTCAAGCGCGAATAACTCGAAAAATATTAGTTTTACGAAGAAAATGTTTCTTAGAATCACGTTTTCCATCGAATTACATGGTTAAAATGGAATAAAAAATTCCCACTCCCGAGATGGGGTGGCAACCACCCCCAAGATTTTAGCGTATGATAGCGGTATGATATAGAAAATTATCCTTGGACTATTCCCTTCCTTCTTGGAAAATTTCAGGTAAATCCATGCTGGACGGAAAACTGGCGAGCCAAAATGCTTCATTTCCTCAATCGACTATTGGGGCCGACCGACCGGCTCTGTCCCGTCATACAGCTGACCGACTATAGTAACTTTTATTTATATTTAATTTAGAATGTGTGTACTGATTTTCAGCCTTAGTAAATGGAAATAATTACCTTCGTAGGAAAGCAACTTTGATACCCTCTCAGTAACCCCTGATCTACGTTTCGCTTGACCGACCGGAGTATGTTTCTCTACACGCTCACAGTAATCAACTAAGAAAAATCTAGCTTTAGTAAATTCAAAGAGATTTTTCAGAGCTGCCTCTCCGTCTATTACTCTCAAGCAATAATGTATCACTTTTCGCTCTTAATACATAAATAACTATTAATAATGCTACTGTAGGTATATATATAAAATGAAGATATGTAGATATCAAATCTCTGTTGAGCTACTTAAACTTTTGGATGAGGAAAACATTACCTACTTAACTACTTTCTTTAACAAAATTTACAACGAAGGAAAAATACCAGATGATTGGTTGGAGTCACTGTTTATAACATTACCAAAGAAAAGCAGGCCCACCAAATGCAGCGATTTTAGACTAATCAGTTTGATGAGTCACACACTTAAGATACTTTTACGTATTATACAGAACCGAGTATTCCTTCTGTGCGAAACTAGAATGGGTAATAAGCAATTTGGATTTAGAAATGGTCTAGGAACTAGAGAAGCACTATTTTGTATGCGCGTTCTATTACAAAAAAGTTGTGAATTCCGAAAGATTTATGTTTGTTTCATCGACTTCGAGAAGGCATTCGACCGAGTACAACATGATACACTTTTCGATTGCCTGCAGGCAGCAGGACTTGACCACTACGATATAAGACTGCTGAAATACTTATATTACAATCAAGTAGCCTCTATCCAAATTGGAGACAGTCATCCTGAAAAACTGCCGATAAAACGTGGAGTACGACAAGGTTGTGTTTTATCACCCACCCTTTTTAATCTGTACTCTGAAGAAATCTTTAGGGAGGCTTTGGATGACAGACAAGAGGGAGTAAGGCTAGGCGGAGAAGTAATCAACAATATTAGATACGCTGACGATACAGCCATTCTTGCTGAAAATTTACAAGATCTTCAGACACTACTAAATCTAGTCAGTGAAGCAAGCTATCGGAGAGGCCTTAAAATCAACATTTCAAAAACAAAGTGGATGGCAGTTGGAAAGATAAATATAGATCAAGGTCAGCTTTCTCTTGATGGAGAGGAGTTAGAACGGGTAAATCATTTCAAGTATGTACCTTGGCAACTGGTTAAATGTAAATTGTGACTCTGATGAAGAGATAATAACTAGGATCGAAATATCACGGAAGGCTTTTATGACCTGGAAACCAGTTTTATGTAATAGAAACCTGTCGATGAATATTCGAAAGAAGGTGCTGAAATGTTATGTGTGGTCTATCCTATTGTATGGTTGTGAGACATGGACGTTAAAAACCACAATGCTAAACAAAATAGAAGCATTCGAATTGTGGTGCTATCGACGAATCCTAAAGATATCGTGGGTTTCGCACACTTCCAATGAAGATGTTCTTCAAATGATGAATTCGGAACGTCTGCTCATAAGCATCATAAAGAGGAGAAAAACAGAATACTTCGGCCATATAATTAGAGGACCTAAATACCATCTGCTTCGCCTTATAATACAAGGAGAAGTGGAGGGAAAGAGATGGATGGGTCGAAAGAAACTTTCATGGCTGCGTAATATTAGACAATGGTGTGGCTGCACACTAGAAGAATTATTTCGCGAAGCAGCCGATAGAGAGAGATTTCAGGAAATTGTAAACATGATGACGGCCAACGTCTGAATACAGACACGGCACCTAAAGAAGAAGAAGGTATATCTATAATTTGAAGTTGGAGGTATAATAATGTACCTCCGACGTTATTATACCTCCAACCTCCTCATTATTGTACCTTCAACTTTGACCCGCGAGCAGTCGTGCCGTTAGAAAAAATCTAACATTTTATCCTTTTTCGTGATAACTTGATGAAAAATTTTGCAACATAACTTTGCACTCGTAAGTACCCGAGGAAGGGTTGTAGTAATGCGTATTTTTTTTTCTTTTTTTTTTTTGTTTCTTCTTCTTCTTCTTCTTGTTTTGGAATTTATGGCTTTGGTGAGAAAAAATTATCTTTAATAATTGTTAGAAAAAAGAATGTGTGTGTACTTTGAGCGCACGTAAGAAGTTATACTTCTGTTATAATATAATTTCAACGAAATAAATATACCTACTTAACAGTTACAATACAAAAAATTAACAATAATTACCAAAAATGAACCAAAACTTCAATGCCAAATATTAAAAAAAAAAAGAAAAAAGTATGAATCGTCTGGGATTTGAACCTGCAATCTCGCGATTTTTTGATCTCTGGTCCAATGCTCTACCAACAAGGCCATCAAGCCGCATGCTACTTACCTTTCAGATATACATAATTATACATCACGGTGACAAGTGAAATATAAAAATAGATGTTTTATTATTTTACGTCCAAGGAAGACAAATCCAAAGACACAAAATTATAATAAAAAACCTTTTAAACCACCTTTTTCAAATTGCGCAAGTTGTATTATTAATATTAATGTTAATAAATGAAATATAAATATTTTGACGTTTCACAATTTGACAATTCACTTTTAACTGCAGTGCCTTAAAAATTTTAAAGCACTAGTGCCTTAAAGTAGCATTTTTAACGCTCCTATGGAGTCCTAAAAATTGCATTTTTAACACGTTTGTCGAAAAATATATTTAAAAACACTAATATATTCTTTCTACACCTTTTCTGGACTGATACATACATAAATTAAAACATTTTGAAGTATAACTTCAAAAATATAATATGAAAACTATTTAAAAAGGCAGTATAACTATTAACTAGCCTTTGTTTGTTGTTTCTCTTCCCACAAATTTTAAAACGCAACAACCATACATAACCAAACCGTCAACCGTCCAAACCACAGCTGCGCTACAGCTGCCATATTGGATAATTTTTGACATGTCATTTGAACATCCAATCAGAACAAAGTTATAATGCGCATGCGCCCGGATCATAGGTTTTAATATATAAAAATTCACCCTCATATCGCGCGTAAAGAAGTATATCTTTAATAATATTTCTAACATTACAAGTAAACAAAAATACTACAACATAAAGATTTGTTGTAATTTCGCGTCTAAATTCGTATTGTTAGACAAAATCTAACGCCCGACCGCTATTACGTGACAGAATAGAGCGCGACTGTTCCCCGGTTAAACTATGTACCAGCAGTCAAACATTTTAATTTGTTTGTCCTTTGTCCAGTGTGTGTTAGTTATTATTTGTATCGTTAATTTTTTGCCAACGACATTTTCGTATATTTGCCTGTTGAAGAAATGTTCCTGATAGTATAGTATAGTTGATCCAAAAGATGGCGTAACCCAGACATCCAAAGTGAAAGTTGTCCTTCAACACCAAATTGTTCTATATGGTCCACACAATGTCCAGAAAAAAGTCACACCATTTTGAGCGTCGGGTTTGGGGTGGAGAGGGGGGAGAAATCGGTAAATTCGTAGTTTTTTTAAGTTTTTCGCCAATATTTCTAAAATTGTGCGGTTTAGCATGAATAACCTTCTATACAAAATTGTTCTACATTAAATTTGAAATAAAAAAGGCCCTATGCATAATCTTTCTAAAATGAATGGTTCCAAAGTTACGGAGGTAGTATAGGGTACATTCCATGTCAAATCAATCACGCAAAAAATTTTGGATCTCTGATTTGTCTGAAAATTGATATATAGCTTCTGCGGGACGTAAAAATAAGATATTTAAGGTCAAAAAATCTTCTTCTTCTTTTTTTCTCAAAATGTTATTTTATGCGATTTTACAGTGATTTGGTGTTTATTTAAACAAATTTGCATTTTCTGTCGTAAAGTATCAATGAAAAACATAATATTTTAATAGAAAGGACTCAAAAATGTCATTATATGGCATTATAACAAGTTATTTTGAATCAAAACAAGTTTTTGATCAAATTTTATAGTGTAAAAAACGATAAAATACCGTTTTTTACATTTTCCTCCATTCCCAAAATACATCATCATCGATTTGGCTGAAAATTTGCCCACAGATAGCCAAAAGATAGGACTTTAAGTGGTTAGAAGGATTTGAATTATATTACAATACCAAAAAAGTTACATGCAGTAATATCAGACTCAAAAGTATATATTAGTCCAGTCGGGATAGCATTTGACCTTGAATGCCGAGCTGCCCAAAATTTTATTTTTTTGATCTTTAGGGGAGTCAATAGTAGCCTAAATTTAAAATCACGAATGAATTCCTCCGTTACGTTAGCCGCCATCTTGATTTTAAAGGAGAACTTGTTTTGCTCAATATCTCCGCTATTTTTAACTTTTCGACAAAAATGGTAGGAACTGAAATTGTTCCAAATAAATCGTATTTACAATTATTACAATTTCTTTTTAACAATTTTTGTCGTGAGGTCGATATTTTGGAGTTAATTGTACTTACAGTAGACGCCTATATTTTTGACTATAATATTGCATGTAACTCTTTTGGTATTGTAATATAATTCAAATCCTTCTCACCACTTAAAGTACTATGTATTGTCTATCTGTGGGCAAATTTTCAGCCAAATCGGTTATGATGTATTTTGGGAATGGAGAAAAATGTAAAAAACGGTATTTTAACGTTTTCTACACATAAAATTTGATCAAAAGCTTGTTTTGAATCAAAGTAACTTGCCATATAAAGCCATATAATGACATTTTTGAGTCCCTTCTATTAAAATATTATGTTTTCCATTGATACTTTACGATAGAAAATGCAAATTTGTATAAATAAACACCAGATCACTGTAAAACCGCATATAATAACATTTTGAGAAAAAAGAAGATTTTTTGACCTTAAATATCTTATTTTTACGTCCCGCAGAAGCTATATACCAATTTTCAGACAAATCGGAGGTCCAAAATTTTTTTTGCTCCAAAATTGAGTGATTTTAGATGGAATGACCCATAGTATAACTGGTCCAAAAAAGGCCTAACCCAAACATCCAAAGTAAAAGTTTTCCTCCAACACCAAAATGTTCTATATGGTCCACATATTGTTGAGATGGGAGAGAAGCCGGTAAATTAGTAGTTTTTTTAAGTTTTTCGTCAATATTTCAAGAACTATGCTTTAGCGTAAACAAGGTTATATACAAAAATGTTCTACATGAAATTTGAAACAAAAAATGTTCTATACATAATTGTTATAAAATCAACAGTTCCAGAGTTACGGAGGGTGAAAAGTCGTGGTTTTCGATACTTTTTATATTTTTTGGGCAATATTTATGATATAACTATAACAAAAACCGAGACATTCAAAGTGAAAGTTATCCTCCAACACCAAATTGTTCTATATGGTCCACATAAAGTTCAGAAACAAGTCACACCATTTTGAGCGTCGGGTTTGGGGGGGAGAGGGGGGAGAAATCGGTAAATATAAAAAGTATCGAAAACCTCCACTTTTCACCCTGCGTAACCCTGGAACCGTTGATTTTATAACAATTATGTATAAAACATTTTTTGTTTTAAATTTTATGTAGAATATTTTTCTATAGAACATTCCTTACTCTAAAGCATGGTTTTAGAAATATTGACGAAAAACGTAAAAAAACTACTAATTTACCGACTTCTCCCCCATCTCCCTCCCAAACCGGACGCTTAAAATGGTGTAACTTTTTACTGAACAATATGTGGACCATATAGAACAATTTGGTGTTGAAGGAAAACTTTTACTTTGGATGTCTGGGTTAGGCCTTTTTTTGGACCAATTATGCTATACTACCTCTGTAACTTTGGAATCGTTCATTTTAGAAGGGGTATGCATAGGGCCTTTTTTATTTCAAATTTAATGTAGAACAATTTTGTGTAGAGGGTTGTTCATGCTAAACCGCTTAGTTTTAGAAATATTGACGAAAAACTTAAAAAACTAAGAATTTGCAGATTTCTTCCCCCTCTCCCCACCAAACCCGATGCTCAAAATGGTGTGACATTTTTCTGAACATTATGTGGACCATATAGAACAATTTGGTGTTGGAGGATAACTTTCACTTTGGATGTCTGGGTTTGGGTCTAACTATACCATACTTCTTCTTCTTAAAGTTCCGCTCCTATCGGAGATTGGAAATCATTCTGGCAATTATAATTTTGTTGGTTACGCGCCGGAACAGTTCAATTGAGCTGCATCCAAACCAATCACGGAGATTGCGTAGCCACGAGATTTTACGTCTTCCTACGCTTCTTCTGCCTTTGATTTTGCCCTGCATTATATTCCTTAGTAGTTCGTATTTTTCACCTCTCATGATGTGCCCCAAGTACTCCAACTTCCTGATTTTTATGGAATTTAAAACTTCGCATTGTTTTCCTTGTGCATTTGTTTTACGATCTGTCCATGATATTTTCAGAATACGTCTATAACACCACATTTCGAATGCTTCCAGGTTTTTAATATGGGATTGTTTTAGTGTCCATGCCTCAACCCCATACAAAAGGGTGGAGAAAATATAACAACGAAGCATTCTTATCCGGAGCGTTATATTGATATTGCGATTACAGAAAAGTTTCCTCATTCTGTTAAAAATGGATCGTGCAATTTCAATGCGGCATCTTATTTCTTTTGTCTGATCAGTATCTTCTGTGATCCATGCTCCAAGGTATTTGTACGAAGATATTTGCTCAATTTCTGTATTATCCAGTACTAGTCTAACTCTGATGTTTTGTGCTTTTGTAAATACCATGAACTTGGTTTTCTTCAAATTTATTTTTAGTCCATAATCGTTGCAATGTATATTTAGTTGTTGAGCAAGGTGTTGCAATTCTTCTAGTGTTCCCGCTAAAAGTACGGTATCGTCAGCATATCTTATATTATTAAGTGGCTCACCGTTTATTATTAGGCCCTCATTGACTTCGGTCAACGCTAATTCTGAGATGGCTTCACTATATAAATTAAATAACAATGGTGATAAAATACACCCTTGGCGCACCCCACGACGAATCTGGATATCCTCACCATACTACTGAGAGTAAAACAGTGCTCGATATAATATGTAGCATTTTTTACAGGTCTTTTAGGCCCAGGGGCGTCATTTCAAATATTGATTGAGGGCGGCAAGCACAAAAAGCAAAATTCGCTGTTGCCGAATTTTTCTTTTTTTTTTCGAAGCTGCTATATTATCGGCGATATGTATGATTTCATTCAGAGATGGGTATTTATACAAAAAAAAAATGGTATTTGCCGCTCACCGGAATATCAAAATGATTTAATCGATGCGTATTGTTCGAAGACTGCTGAAAAATATTATCAGAATTGCTAATCAAGTCAAATACTTCGCTATAATGGCTGATGAAAACAAAGACACGTCAAAATCGGAACAGCTTGCAATTCCAATCGTTATGTTGCTGCTGAGGGCACAAAAATTAATGAACCTGCTATCGGGCTGCACCATCTTAAGGACTTTAGTGTTCACTGTAGTTTTCTACAGTTCAAACTCTAACGATTCATACCAACACTGCTACTCGCCATGAGCTTTTCGTAAAAATACAACAGGATGAATTAGTGGAGTCAATGAAGGTGGATATGAGCTATTACCTCCGATTTCGTTGAACCTCCATCGATTTGCATGAAAATTGGTGAGTGGTCAGAGGATATCTCAAGGAACAAAGGTGACATGGTGCCAACTTACGCTTTTACCCTGGGGGTGGATGCCACCCCTTCTCGGGGGTGAAAATTATTTTAATATAAATAATCCCATAATTCGATAAGAGGGAAAAATTTCAAGCAAAATTTGTTATATAAAGATATTAAAATAAATCAAAACTTTTTGAGTTATTAAAGATCAAAAATTTTAATTTTTCTTAAGAAAAATGCATGTTTTTATCCAATTTTTCATTAATAACTCAAAAAGTGTAAGTTTTTACAAAAAGGTTATTATTATAAAAATTGAAGCTAATAAAAAATGAAATAAACCCCTTACTGGAAAAACCTGTTAATGTTAACTGAAAGTGAGTTATAAGTAATTGAATATACATTTTTTTCGACGAGTAAAAAACTCCAAGTATTCAAGCTGAAATAACGGGAAATTGATGCATTTTATAACATAAACTTATTAAACATTTGTCAAAGTACTTAAAAATATCTATTAAATGAGCACCCGAACATGTTAATAGCGTTAAAATTTATGCTTCAAAATTTTTTCAAAATTTATCTTTTAAAAATTTTTCCAAAAAAGATTATTGTTTTTTTTTTAATAACTCCGTTGGTGTTTACCACATCAGGTTAATCTAAAAACTGTTTGAAAGTTAGGTCCAAGTGCTCTTTAAGAACGTTGAATCTAATCTTTTAAACCCCTTACGGTTTTAAGAATAAAAGGCTAAATGACCCCGGTTGCATGACAGCAAAATTTAAGATTTAAACGTTTCTATCTCGGTTATTTTTTACCCTATAGAAAAAGTAAAACAGGTAAAATGTTTGGCACAGAAAAAACTAAAATTTGGTTATATATAATTTTTTACGCATATTGAGTATTTTTGGAGTTATTATCAAAAAATATAAGAATTACAATAATTTTAAAACTTATGATTTTTTAAATTATATCTTTTTTTCGAAAATATGCATTCTAAACCGGTCAAAATGATCGAAAACATATGCTAACATATGCTAATATAAAGAAGTTCTGGTAAGGATTACTATAAATTTTAATTTTTGTTTAAATTACGTATGTTTTATTTTTCAATTTTTCGAAACGTTTCTTTTATTTTCATTATAACTTGCTTAATTTTGACGCTATTACCTTGTTCTAAAGCTCATTTGATAGGTATTCCGAACTACTTTGACAAATTTTTAGCAGGAGTATTTTATACATTGCATCGTTTTCCCGTTATTTAAGCTTGATTACTTAGATTTGAGTACTCGCCGAAAAAAATACACATTCAATTGCCAATAACTCACTTTGAACCAACATTAGTTTAGTTCTTTATATGAGGAATATATTCAATTTTTTATTATGTTCAATTTCGGCAATAAGTACTTTTTTGTAATACCTTATAGTTTTTGATTTATACGTGAAAAACAGATTTAAAACATGCATTTTTTTAGGAAAAAACAATATCTTTGGTCTTTAATAACTCAAAAAGTGTTGATATATTTTAATAACTTTATATAACAAATTTTGCTTATAATTTGTCCCTCTATCGACTTATGGTATTATTTTTAATAAAATAATGTTCACCACCGAGAAGGGGTGGCATCCACCCCCAGGGTAAAAGCGCAAGTTGGCATCATGTCACCTTTGTTCCTTGAGGTATCCTCTAAAATTTCTCACCAATTTTCATGAAAATCGATGGAGGTTCAACGAAATCGGAGGTGAAAACCTTCAGTGACTGCCCTAAATAAGCCAGTACTGAATTTGGAAAGAACTGTAACAAGATGGTTCTACTTGCTGAATCCAGTATCGAAAATTCGAATGACATGCCAGACCATTTTGGCTGTTCTAGATAAAGGAAGAAAAGACAGGGCAGAGGGTATCGGAATAAAAGCGCAGATAATGCAGAATTCATATTTCTGCTTTGTGCTATGGAGAAAATATTAGATGTTACTCTGACGACACATACCGAGCGGTTTTGGAGAAGCCTAAATCTTTGATAGACAGTAGTGGTGTACCTATTTGATGAACAAAAAATCACGAAGACTGTTCCTCATAGACTCGCTGCAAGCGTTTTAATGTCTAAAACTTGGCATACATATACTGAAACAAAGGTCATATACTTCGAAGTTATCAACAGGATTCTCGTGGAATACAATAATCGTTCAGAACTTCTCAGAAAATGAAGTTTTGTTCTCAGTAACGGATGCCTTTAAGAAAAAAAATCATGCGTTCACGGCGGAAGAGAAATTAAATCCATTAATAGAAAACTACAAACATTTTCTAAATGTATAACTTCTATATCTGCAACTGCCTATAGCCAGGAATCATTTACAGGCATGCGATGGAGACTTGGAGTCTCCGTTTTATTATTACTCGAATCTCTCAGAGTGCTTCTAGTGGCATACTCTTCTTTCTTCTTTCTCATAATCCTTAGTGCCCTTCAGGGCGTCAGATGTCGGGTTCCGCCTTTTATCCACTTCTTCCAATTGCTTCTATTGGTGGCCAGGTTCTTCATATGACTCATACTGATGTGTCTCCTTTCACCTATATCCTGGATCTGGTCCATCCATGTCGTCCTCGGCCTTCCCTTTTTTCTTTTGTTTCCCATTTTGGCTTCATGTACCTTCTTTGTAAGTATATTTGGCTCCATTCGTTGTATGTGTCCAAACCAGCTTAATTGTTTGTTTTCGATCTTCCTCATTATCGGTTCTTGTTCCAGCTCTCGTCTTATATCTTCATTTCTGAATCTATCAAACTTCGTAACTCCGGCTATCCTTCTCATGTATTTCATCTCGGTCGCTATTTATTATGCTATTTATTAAGAAATTTAAATTAACCCAGACTTACCACCAATGTCCCATCATACCCCGCACCCAATACCCCATCTTGCCTCAAAAGGTAACTTTGAACAAAAAAAAAATTCACTAATTAAATGTTTAACGTATTCACACAAACAATATGCCATTATGAAAATAAGAATACTAGTAAACAACGATAAAAAGACATTAATGAGGTGATCATAATTACCTTAAAATAACGATGGTTGTCCTTGCACAAAATTAGATCAACGGATCGCTAAAACAGTTTTCCGTTTGTAAACAAAAAACGCGTGCACTCTCATTCACGGTTTCTCTTGCAGGGACCGTTAGTCGAATGACTCTTCCTATTGAGTTACTGCATGCTATTTACCAACGTGTAGTTTCTTGTTTGTGTGCGGTACCCCGTCTTACCTCGAGACCCCGTCATGCCCCCCATTCCCCTATCTCTTTTTGCCAAATATCTATTAGTTTCTGCATTTTCTTTACTGTGTCTGTGATTAAAACTATATCATCAGCGTATAGAAGGGAGTTAACCTTTATTGCATTTAAGTTTTTATATCCTACTATGTATTGAAGGTTTCTTGTTTGATCTTTGGTATTTTTGATTAAAGTATCCATGACTATTATAAACAAGAGGGGGCTTAGTTCATCTCCTTGTTTAATTCCCTTATCCCATTTAAAAGTGCCTGATCTTTCTCCATTTATTTGTACTTGGCCTCCTACTTCCATATATATAGATTTTATGACTTTTATCATCTTTTTTGGTATATTATAGCTTTCCAATATTTTCCACAATATTTCTCTGTTTATCGTATCAAATGCCGCATTCAGATCGACGAACATGAGAAATAGTTCACTCCCTTTACGGCATTGTCTCTCTATTATATTTCTTATGATGTAAACGTTATCGTTTGTTTGACGGTTTGATTTGAATGCAGCCTGTTCGTCTTCCAATTCTTTCTCTATCACTGATCTTAGACGCTTCTCTATAATTCTCGTGTATACCTTGAAAGCGACCGATGACAAGCATATTGCTCTATAATTCTCGCATTCATTATGTTGTCCTTTTTTGTATATTGGTAGAACTACGTTCTTCTTCCAGTCTTCTGGGATTTTCTCTGTACTCCATGCTTCCTTGCATATCTGTAATAGCCAGTCCTCTCCTTTTTCACCCATCCATTTTATCATTTCTGAATCTATTTGGTCCTCTCCTACCGCTTTTCCAAGTTTAATATTGTTTATAGCTTCTTCCAGCTCTTCCTTCCTCTGGTTCCTCTTCCTCCCCCAGATCTGGTCTATTTCTTCCTGCTTCATTTCTTTCTACTTCTTCGTGTTTGAATTTATCTTCGTAGTATTGTTTCCATACTTCTACTATTTCTGTAGTCTCTATTTTCAATTGGTTATTTTTATCTTTGATTCCATACTGTTCCCTACCTTTTTTCCCTCTTAAACCCTTTATACGGTTCCAGAATTTTCTGTTATCTGTTTTGTAATTTGCTTCCAATTCTTTTCCGAATTCTTCCCAGCTCAGATTTTTCGCTTCCCTTACTGCTATCTTTGCTCTATTACGTTTCTCTATGTATTCTGCTTTATTGTTTTCATCTCTACTTTGTTGATATTTTTTTCAGGCTTGCTACTTTTCCTTTATTATTTTCTTTAGTTCTTGACTCCACCGTTCTCTTCTCTTATGATATTTATTTATTGACTTTTTTCCACAAATTTTTTCTGCTGTTTTATGTAGTGTGTCTTTTAGTATTTTCCATCTTTCCTCCATATCCAATTGCTCTCTTTCCAGCTCCATTCTTTGCAATTCCTCATATATTTCTTGTTTATAGTCATTTTTCTCTTACTCTGTTTTCAGCTTCTTAATATTTATCTTAGTGTATGACTTATCGACTATATATTGCTTTTTCTTTGTAGTCATTTCGGCTACGAGTAGCTTGTGTTGAGTGTTTAGTTCTGCAAATTTGTCTGCTTTTATATTTTTGATAATATCCATTTCTGCAGGAATCACGATGTAATCTATTAGACTTTTAGCATTTCTTTCCTGTGCTTCAAAAGTGTATCTATCATTATCTAATCATCTATCTATCAATCTTTTCTATCATTATCCAATTTATGTTGGGTCGACTACCAAGTAAGATATCAGTCATTAAACAATTATCATTTAATCAATACTCTTAAAATCGTACACATATGTACACATTACATTCTATTTTGTGTTCCTAGTATAAGGCCTTTACGATTATTTGTCTAATTGTATTGATAATTTCATACCACTAATACAACACCTATTGATATTGTTGACTGCATAACTTCCTGTAACGTAAACATTTTATTTACCTATTTGAATATTTAATGAATGCATTATTTCAAGGGAAAAATTTTTCATATTTTGCGAACATCTTTTATTTTTAATATTTGTAAATTTGATACTGTTTTTATCTTAAAACATTCAAAATAATCTTTAACGTTGTGGCTGAAGTAATATTACAACTAGGTTGCATTGAAAGTTCTTAATGTCATTTTGGGTTGCTCTTGAATTCAGTTGTCAGTTGGCCATTGAAATCCAATATGTGAGGTTTTCTCCAAAAAAGTTCCAGCCACGTGGGGAGAGTCCTGTGTTGCCCTGGGTAACATCCAGGTTTATCTATAACATCCGATGAATTTTATATAAATATGTAAAATAACTTTATGATTTACATTTAAAGGGTTTTTACCCTATACATTTTGGTGGCTCAGGCATGCATATTTTGTATGGCCTCTTGTTCTTGAAAACCTCTGTCAATTTTAACTTTTATCTCATTTAATTAGGTTATACTTAATTTTAGGGCTTTTAAACACTGATGATGGATTCCTTAGTCCGAAAACGTTTTGTATTGTGACCCTTATTTAGGGTATTTTAATATATACCTTTTACAAAAAACTTGGTATTTTTGTGATTTATGGTATACAGCCAGCTACAGGAAGTTTATTTTCCTCGTGGATTTTTTAAAAGTGTATCTGTCCTCCATATTTTGATACCAGAATGTATTTCCAATTTTTAAGTCGTTATTTACACAAAATTGTATCATTTTCTTCCCGTTTCTGTTCTCAGCTCTTTCTCCATACCGCCCAAGCCTTCCAATTTCCTTGTTGATGTCATTTCCAACTCTAGCATTCCAGTCTCCCATAATAATTATGTTCTCAGTCTCTTCTCTCACTTCGTCTAAAGCTGTTTGGAGTTCGCTATAGAATTGAGACATTTTCTGTTCTTCTGTGCCCTCGACTGGTGCATACATTTGTATTATGCTAAAACTAACTTATCTAGTTTTATACGTACAGTAATTATTCTAGAGTTTATTGCTTGGTACTTTACAACTCCCCCACTCAGATCATCCGTGATTATAAGACCGACTCCCTCTTTTGTTCTTTCCATTTCTTGTACACCTGAGTAGAAGAGCTTGTAACCACCGCCACATCTCATATTTCCTCTTCCCTTCTTCTTCGTTTCGCTCAGGCCTAGGATGTCAATGCCGTATGTTTTCATTTCCTTTGTCAATTCGAATTCTTTACCATAAAGACTTGTGATATTCCAAGTACCTATTACTATTGTTTCCTTTCCATTATTTTCGTTGTCCTTTTCCATTTGAGTTGTCTTTTTTACTAGTATCTTTGCAGTTTTTGGTGCCTGTGATATCAGTTTTTTGAATTATATGCTCCTCCTTCTGCTGTTCTTATTGCTTTTGGTATTTGCTGTATTTCGTTTCCTGGGGATCTCTCACTCGCTTTTCTCCCCTTTGTTTTTTGTTCCTCTGCTCCATTTTCAGGTTGAATTTGTTCATTGTTATCATTTTTGTAGCCCCACTGCTCCGGGGTATATATTTCTCCAACTATTTTGAGCCCGTTATAGTTTAGGAACGCTCTGTAGCCTTTATCTCTAGCCAATTTCAGTTGGTGGATTAGAAATTTCCTTTTCTGTTGGTATTCTTTTGAGTAGTCTTCCGTAATAAATATTTTGCTGCCCTTGAGTCTGCGTGTTTGGCTTAGTATCTCTATTTTTTTCGACACATGTTTAAGTTCTATTTTTATATGCCTGCTTTTATTATTTTGGTTTCCTACTCTATGGATATCTTGTATCTCCTCGTTTTCGTCTATTGAAATGTTCATTTTATTTCTTTGAATTTATTTTTTAGGATTGCTCTATTTTCATTTGTTGTTTCGTCTACACCATGTATCACAATGTTTTTCTTTCTTACTTCTTTTTCTGGAGCCTCGATTCTTCTTTCATGCAATTTCATCTCCTCTTTGATTTCCAGGTTTTCCTTTTTGATCAGTTCGTTTTCTAATTTAAGTTTATTGAGTTCGATTGATATTGCATCTATTTTATTTTCTACCCTAATCTCTCTCTCTTCCATTTTATTAAGATTTTCTATTATTTCTTCCATTATTTTTTCCATGACGATGTATTTGTTTTTACCTTTCCCTACACGACCACTCAACGATAAAGGTTTATCCCCAGTCGACCCTGCGGAGAAATTCTTTCTTTATAGTTTGTTTAGATTTTAAATCAAATATTTGATTTTTAAATTGTGTTTTAATTTGATTTTAGGCTTACTTTATTTATTATGGTTTAAAGAATATTTATACTATTATAATTTAATACTTTAACCATCCAACCTTCCAGAGGATCCAAAATCCATTTTTAATAATAAAAATATGGAATATTCTTACCTTGAATATTTATGTTATTGTTATTTTTGAATACCTTATTAAATTCTGTCACCACGCGTCTTACTTGTTTGTAGGTTAATAAACTAAACTAAACCATTTAACTATTAATTAAGTTATAATCATTGTTGTTTGTAAGTTTTAAAATTCACTTTTTACCACTAAAATGGTAGGTATATTGTACAACAAGAGAGAAAAAAGACATATTTCTCACGAGCGCAGAAGTTTGTTGGCACGAGCCGAGGTACGAGGCGAGTGCCGCAAATCAAGCGAGGGAGAAATATGTCGTTTTCTCACGTGTTGTACACTGTACTTTTTCTATGGGTGCGTTTTTGTCAAGAGTCCAATCTTCAAAATTAAATAATTTAGGTGCTATTATGTAGATTATATGCCAAAATTAAAATAAAATACATAGTATATACATATATAGGTATTTAATATTCTTAATATTTATATACTTTTATTTATTTAAAATCATAGTTACCAGTTATATTTGAACATTTTTGAAAGGTAATTCCTCGTAAGTTTTGATTTGACACATTTTATTTGACAAATATATTTGTGTTTGTATTGTTCATGTTACCATGGAAACCGCGATCCTACGTATGGAACCCGTGAGAAAAAATATTTCTCACTGCAATGGCCGACTTTTCTCACACCCTGAGAAATTGTTCGTTTTGAATGTATGTAAGTAGTGAGAGAAGTTGCACATTGTATAGCATCCATAGAAAAACTTGATTTTTAGACGATCGATCTAATTATCCGTATCTTCTAATATGTAGCCAGTGGCGGAACCGATTTATCCGACGCCCTGAAGGGCACTAAGGATTATGAGAAAGAAGAAGAAGAAGTTACATTATTGTTAAAACATACGAGTCCAAAGAAGATTTTTAAAAAGTTTTAGATCAAAATGTTTTATAGAAAACAAATTGTGCAACTTTTAGTATAGACGTTATATAGGTATCCCCAAAAAATAACGCTTATTTTTCGAGATACTGAACATGGGCGGTGAATGGCTAATTTTGGTCTTATTTTATATTTTGGATGGTGCTGAAAGTGAAAATGAGGTTTATTTTAAATTTTATATGAGGGAACATGGGCAAAATGAAAATGAAAAAAAAACTGAAATCACGCTTTTTGACGTTTAACTCGCTACAACTCTGTTATCTCAAATTTTTACAGCATATATTTCTCACCTTTGTGAAGACTATACCTAAAACTTTTGTAGGCCTTCAGTGTTATTCTCATAAAGGTTGTGAATTTTTAAAAATAAAAGGTGCAGATTCGTGAATTGTAAAGATAAATCGCAAAAATTAAGTTATCGTCTTCTCGTTGTCCTTATGCCCTATAAGAGCGTCGGACTTTGGTATCATCTATCCATCTTTTACGCACTTCTTCCACGCCTTCCGGTCTCCTGCCATTTCCTTCATCTGTTGCACTGTTTTCCCTCTCTTTGTACCGATTTCCTCGATCTGCTCCATCCACCCCTTTCTAGGTCTGCCTCTTCTTCTTTTCCCCTGTCTTTTGCCATCTGTTACCTTCTTTACTAGTATGTTCTCGTTCATCCTAGTTATATGTCCAAACCAATTCAGTTTTCTTTTTTCAATTTTTTTCTCTATTGGTTCCTGACTAAGCAAGTTTCTGATGTTTTCGTTCCTTTCCCTGTCCATCTTCGTCTTTCCTGCTATTTTTCTCAGCTGCTTCATTTCTGCTGCATTTATGGCACTTTCATGTTTTTTATTTGTGACCCATGTCTCGCTTGCATATAGAAGAGTTCGTACTGTGATTGTATTATATACATGCATTTTTGTTTCCTGGCTGATTTCCCGTTTTCCCAGTATCGCTTTGTCCTATTTGCAGTTTCTAGGTCTAGATTTCCGTTATTCGATATTATCGTGCCCAGGTACTCGTAGGCCGTCACCCTCTCCAATTATTGTCCTTTATAGAACACTCGTGTTTCGCCTTCAATTTCCTGCTCCTACTGACCTATTTTCATCGTCTTGCATTTGCTGATGTTTATTTCTAATTTCATTTTCTCTATTTCCTCAGTCCATACATCAGTTAGTCGCTGCATTTTTCTCGGGTTGTCTGCTAAGAGAACGACGTGGTCCGCATACAATTTGGATGATATAGTGGGATTCTCCTATTTTTATTACAGTTCTGATGTGTATATGTAGCTGTAAATTGGTATGTAAAAAGTTCTCCGTGGCTATTTTGAGCCCTGCTTGATTTCTTCTATCAATATTCAGGCCGCTTAGAACAATATTATTTTTCCTTTTTTCTTTATCAATCCATTCCATATTCTGTTTTATTTATGTTAACTCTGCTTTTATATCTTCATTTTCTTTTCTTGAATTCCTCGTTATCTTCTTTTAAGTTTTTCATTTCCATTGCATATGATTTTGGTCTTGCATCAGATTTAGTATTTTCTCGAGTTTTTCATCACTTATATTGGTGGGCGTTCGATGCGTTTTCTTTCTGTTTTGTAAGATATCGAAGTTTTCCGCCGGTCTTTTCTTGTTCTGATCATCTGGATCGTCGTCTGAACTCATGTTTTTCTCGAGAAAATCCCTTCCAGATTTTGGGCAATATTGGGTGTCTCAGGGAAACAGCTGAGAAGCTACTCAGTCCACCCCCCGACCAGTTACCTAAGCTACCCTTCTATATACCCGTCAATCTACTCCCTTCGTTTAGCAGATTTTCTTATCTTTCGTGAAAATATTTGTTTTTATTTCCTTTAAAATTTTCTGATGCCACCTCTGTCTCCTATAATTAAATTTAAATTTTTCAACTATCAAGGGCCTGTTGTCTATTTCTTGTTCTTTATCTCCTAATTAAGGTAATTAGCAGAAAGTTTATTGACAATGATGATAGCCAAGCTTTGTTTAGCTTTAAATTTGAGTAATTTATAATAGAAAAGGCAATGCCTTTTCGTCCACTGATGCACTGCACTTATGTTTACACTAGTGGAATGTTTCCAAGTTTTAATTTTATAATTGTATTATTAAAACCTATCTTTTGTCAGGAGCTGCTATCACACCGTTTTTGTTACCTTTTTGCCAGGACCGGAATTCAAATTAAGTCAAATTAATTCAAAATGAAGTGATAAAATTTTAAATTTATCTATTTGATCACGTGTATGTTAAACTATAGAGTCCAAAGAAGCATTATGGGGAGTTTTAGATCTAGATGTGTCATAGAAAATAAAGTAGTGCAACTTATTAATTTTAAGAAAAACGTGGTTTATTTTTTATTTTATGGTAAAATTGCGATTTTGACAATGTTCTCCAACCTAAAATTAAATATAAACTTTATGTTCGTTTTCAGTACCTTCAAAAACATAAAGTAAGACCAAAATTAGCCATTCACCACCAATGATCAGTATCTCGAAAAATTAGTGTTATTTTGGGGATTTATAACGTCGATCTTAAATGTTGCACCATTTGTTTTCTATAAAACATGTTGATCTAAAACTTTCCAGAAAACTTCTTTGTACTCTATGTTTAAATTTATATTTTTGTCAGTCACCATTTGCGGCTAAACTTTGCAATTCACTGCACCTTTTACTTTAAAAAATTCATAACTTTCATTATAATAAGACTAAAAACTAGAAACAAGTACCATTGTCTTTAGAAAGGTAAGCAACATAAAATGTACAATGTTGAGAGAAAAATATTAAAACGGAACAGAATTGTAGCGAGCTAAACGCAAAAAACGTGATTTCATTTTTTTTTATTTTTAGGGTAAAATTGAGATTTTGACAATGTTCCCCCCCCCCCCCCCCCATAAAATTTAAAATAAACCTCATTTTCGTTTTCAGCACCATCAAAAATATACAGTAAGACTAAAAAAAAGACCATTCACCTCTCCGTAGTCAGTTTCTTTCTCGAGAAATAAGCGTTTTTTTTATGTGCCGCTCGTCTATTACTCAGGGCTAATTAGCAAAATTTATGGAAAAGTTATTTACTACCAATTTTATTGCTGGAATCGAATTATAACATCCTATATATTAATAATATAGGTATGCAAAGTCCGCAGATAGTGTGCTACTTTTTTTATAATCAAAATGGCGCCGACAAATCGTATTTTTTCAATTATTGCTGTATAACTCTGAAGATTTTAACTTTATAACAAAAACACCCAAATAAAAATTCACCGCAATTAAATTTTGCATAGAAATATGTTTTTCACGATTTGCTGCGACGAAAATTTTCCTCGAAAAATGCGGGTTTTCCCAATAAAATCTCTAATTTTCAAATAAAGTTTTAGGTAAGTAATTTTTAATAAATGATTAAATAACTTAGTGACATCAAAGCTTTCTTGGTATAGATTGTAATTCCAGAAGCCGGTGAAAATTAAACGAATATTTTAGCAAGAATTCAATTGTTAATTAACATTTTACGATCGCAATAATAACCAAAATAATCATGATACTTTGATCAAACTTGTAAAGATTATAAAGATGACATGCTTATTTAATATTTTATCGACAAAATATAAATTTTTCGTTTTTTTGCATAATCTTTAAATTTTGAATAATAATAGTTATAATACGTTGGTCTAATTAGTAAAGTACAAAGAAAGGTTATCTATCAGCAATTTTATTGCTGGAGTCGAATATTATGATCCTATATATTAATAATATAGGTATGCAAAGTCCGTAGATAGTGTGCTACTTTTTTATTAACAAAATGGCGCCCCCAAATCATGTTTTTTTCAACTATTGGTCTATAACTCCGAAGCTTTTAACTTTACAACCAAAACGCTCAAATAAAAATTCACCTCAATTTAATTCTACATAGAGGCATGTTTTTTCCGATTTGCTCCGACGAAAATTTTCCTCGGAAAATGTGGGTTTTCCCAACAAAATCTCAAATTTTCAAATAAATTTTTTGGGCAAGTAATTATTCATCAATAATTAAATAACT
Organism: Diabrotica virgifera virgifera; assembly: GCF_917563875.1. Lineage (NCBI taxonomy): Eukaryota > Metazoa > Arthropoda > Insecta > Coleoptera > Chrysomelidae > Diabrotica > Diabrotica virgifera. Next base: position 44,657,468 of record NC_065445.1, on the reverse strand, counting down.
TGGTGAAATAAAAGCTTTCTTGGTATAGATTATAACTGCAGAAGCTGGTGAAAATTGAACGAATATTTTAGCAACAATTCAATTGTTAATTAACAATTTACAGTCGCAATAACAACCAAAATAATCATGAGACATAGATCAAACTTAGAAAGATTATAAAGATGGGATGCCTATTTCATATTTTGTCGATAAGATATAAATTTTTAATTTCTTTGCATAATCTTTAAATGTTTAAAAAAATAGTTATAAACAAATTAACATTTCTCAGAAATTGTTTATTATGAGATGTTCACTCGAAGCGACTGACACGCATTAAACTCGCGCGAGTTGTGTATGTGGACGGGTATAAATCATAATACATAGCTACGGTACTGTATTAGTCTACTTTCGCGCGTGTAAAAAAAATATTTTATAATCTTTAATTAAAATATAACTATTAAACTAATAACCGATATTTTTGTAAGTAATTAGCTTGTACTTTTACGCTTTGAAAGAATAAAAAAATTATAAACAACGTAATAATCGTATGTTTATTTTGCTGTTTCATAACTGTTTTGCAAATGGTTGGAAAAAAGATCAAAGTTCATTTTCAAGATCTTTGAAATACGCATTTTACCTAGTTTTTAAAATTAAAATATAATAAAAACTTTCTGAGAAACGTTAATTTCTTTATAACTATTTTTTTTTAACATTTAAAGATTATTCAAAAAGATTAAAAATTTATATTTTGTCAACAAAATATTAAATAGGCATCTCATCTTTATAAGATTTCAAGGTTTGATCAGTATATCATAATTATTTTGGTTATTATTGCGACCGTAAATTATTAATTAACAATTGAAAATGTTGCTAAAATATTCGTTTAATTTTTACCGGCTTCTGGAACTAAAATCTAAACGAACAAGACTATTATGTCACTGAGTTATTTAATTATTGGTAGATAATTACTTATCTAAAACTTTATTTGAAATTTAAAGATTTTTTTGGGAAAACCCGCATTCTACCAGGAAAATTTTCATCAGAGCAGATCGGAAAAAACACGCCTTTATGCAGAATTTAATTTCGGTAAATATTTATTAGGGTGTTTTTGGTGTAAATTTAAAATGTTCGGAGTTATGGAGCAAAAATTGAAAAAAAACACCATTTTGGTGGCGTCATTTTGTTAATAAAAAAAGTAGCACACTATCTACGGACTTTACATACCTATATTATTAATATATATAATCATAAGCTTCGATTCCAGCAATAAAATTGCTGGTAAATAACTTTTCCCAAAAATGGCCTATTCTCCGATAATCAGCCCAGACTATATAGGGGTGTGGAATTAGAACGAAAAGATACAATGTTTCGGAAAAAATCAAACAAGGTTATATTTTTCTAAAACTTGTTTTGTTAGTTTGTAAATATGTTAAAGTAAAAAGTTCTACTCACAAATTTCGCCGCTAATTATTTATTAATTGTGTAAACAATAACAATTGTTTTTGTATAAATAATGTTAAGAATATGGGTGAATTCAACATTTTATTTTGTTAAAAAATGTTTTGATTTTAGTTTTGATACTGCTGAAGCCGAATCTGACATTACAATTTGCAAATTCAAAATGGCGGATTCAAAATGGCGGATTTTTTTCCTAAAAAGCAGTTGTAAAATCCGAATTTTTTATATAAAACGTGTTTGTTTACATATATGTGGATATTTTTGAGAGGTTGCTGAACCTGAATCAAGTTTTGATAATTTAAATTATAAAATGGCAGATCTAAAATGGCGGATAACTTAAAAAATAGTTGTAAAATCATAATTTCTTTACAAAATGTATTTATTTCTACATATATTTATTTTTGAGAGCTTTGATAAACCTAACTTAAATGTTAACATTATAAACTATAAAATGGCGGATAAAAAATGCGGATTTTCTAAAAATAACATAAAAAAGAACATTTTTCTAAAACATTTATTGTCTTTCTTTTTAACAGGTTGATGAATCTGAATTAAAGATTAAAAATTTAAATTTCAAAATGGCGGATCCAAAATGGCGGATATTTAAATGAAAGACAAGTAGAATCCAATCAAACAAATATGGAATTTTATTTAAAAAAAAAACAAATAATTTTTACAATAATATTAAAAATTAAATTGTATTAGAAAGAAAGAAAAAATTATTCAAAATCTATCTCTTCAATATTCAAAACATTGTTGCAATGGGATCATAAATAAAAAAGTTATTCTTAGTAAAAAGCTCTGCATATTCGTAAACTTTAAATGCAATCATAAAATATCAATTTTTATCAATTTTGTACAAGATATGTCAATAAATAAAAATTTCAATTAGGACTAAAATACCTATATTTTTCATAATACTGAAAATTGTTATTATGGAAAGTTGTTCAGAAATAAAAACGATGTGTCAATATACAATTACACTCTTCTAATCGAAATATTGTGAACTATAAAGGTACATATTTATTGCGCGAAATATAGTTTGTTTAATACCTCGTATAATATTGATAAAATATAATATTTTATATTTGCATATTAAGTGTTAGACCATGCACAGCTATTCATGACGAATAACTTTATGATGTTGAAAATTTAATGATGTTGGGTATAATTAATTTGAAACAATATTAAAAAAAACAAATTTTTGATTAGAATGATATAATTACATATTGGAACATAGTTTTTAATTCCAAACAACTTATCTTTATAAAAATTTTCGATATTGTGAAATATAAAGGTACTTTACTCTTGAGTGAAATTCATATTTTTTTATATACCTCGTACAAAATTTACAAAATTTAATATTTGATGGTTGCATCTTATGTTATATACGATGCAGAATATTTTAAAAAGAATAACTTTTTTTCGTAAAACTGATATTAAAAAAGTTATCAATAGGTTCCAAGTTACGCAGACATACTGTATAAGAGCTAAAAAAATGTTTTTGTTGAACATTTATTATTGTTGAAGCTTATTATTAAATATAATTTAGGTAAATTTTACAGAAAAAAGTTTTGATCACTCTGTATATACATTTTTTCAGCTGGTAATTTTCGGTTTTTGTATTACATTTTTGTTATCTTTCTTACTTTTCTCAAAAAGAAATTGTTTATTTCATCTTTAAACTAAAATAATTCAGTGTTTTTAAAAGACCGCATCCTAAGATTTAAAAAAATATCAAAAAAATTATATTAGATTTATTCAAACTTGAGTAATACCGTCTTAAAATGGTGGGAACTCTGTAAAACTACGAAGTTTTCAAAAATTCATTTTTTGAGCCAGCGTATTATTTGAATTAAATTTTTGAGATTTTTTTTTAATAAAATATCGTTTAGTAAGATGATTGAGAGGTAAGTTGTGCAAATGTGAGAGTTTTATAAGTAAAGTTGTATTAGTTACACATTTTTAAATCATTTTTAAACAAAATTCATGTAAGGCTCATTTTCCGCCCCCACCGTACTTATGTCCATACATTTTATTTCTTTTTATTACAACCATAAGATAGCTTATTTCATCTTCATTCATGTTCAATTTGTAAAATTTCGTTTGATTCATTAGTTAAAGAATTACATTAAAAAACTCAACCGTGCACTTCTTCCAACGCTAGTTTACAGTGCGCCAATGTGTGTGAGAAGAGTGACTTTAGCGTTGTAAATAAGAAATTACAGAAGCTAGAGATTTAATTTTGGAAAAATCTTTATAAGGTTTTTTTTGTAAAATTTTCTGAATTTTTCAATGGTTAACTCAGTTTTTGACTAAAAATTATATTTTCGGAGTTATTTAAAAAAAATATTTAACTTCGCTGTTCATTTGTTTCATAAAAAATAAAGCACCCACTTCTCGAGTAGAACTTATTGATATGTTGTTTATTAAACATTTCTTAATGAAATTACAAAAAGTTTTATCTTGTTTGATTTTTTTCGAAGTGAAAATCTAAATGCGCTCCCCTAATATAACTCAAAGCAAAACTGTATTGTTTTTTGAGCTAAGTTGTTGTCATTAAAATTATGGCGCTAATTGGCGTAATTTTTGTATGTTTTAGCAAACCAACGTTCCTTACGTTCCCTTCTTACTGGCAGAATTCGATCACATGGAGTTGTCAATGAATGTTGTTATAATCCTTGTACTCCGTTCAAAGTATTGGAGTACTGTGAAGAGAACCTTCAAGATAACGTTAGTCGATGTGATTGGATAATGGACGTTTCACATTATTGGGATCCATACTATGCTTTTCACTAAATGTTTAAGCTTAGTCGCTAAAACAAAATAATTAATAAAATGTTTATGAAAGTGTGTAAAGTTTGTATATCCAATTAAGTGACTCCTGAAATGATCATAAAATCTATGCTCTGGTATGATGTTAACTAGAATCATACCATTACATGAAGAAAAAACAAAAGACACCAAAAATGGTAGGCTCTGATTAAAATTATTTGTTTTAGGGCAGCCAATAAGGTTATTTGGCTCCGAATTCCATCCTACTACATCGATTTACTTGATATTTTTACAGTAAGTAGAGAATAGATCAAGAAACAAAGTCTACCCTACGCTGATGTGTGCTTTTATCTTGGGGGTTGGAAAATTTTTTGGGTAAAATACCCACGGAAGTGCCCATAGAACCAAATTCTAAGCAAAAACTGTTCTAAATCTTTTTTGAGAAAACTCAATACTTTTTGAATTATTCGTGGTTGAAAATTGGCCATTCTCATTGAAAAATGACACCTTTTCGGATGGTTTTTTGAGATTACCTTAAAAACTATGCATCTAACGAAAAAACAATAAAAATATTTTTGTAGCTTATAAATATACAAAGAGATTAGTTCCTTCATATATAAGTTATAATACAAAGAGAGATATGGTAGGTGAGGAAAGTTTGTTTTTTTTTTGGTGCATGCTTAAATCGATGTATTCAACTTGAAATAACAGAGAAACGGTCGTTTTTAGGTGTGTAATGCTGCCAATATATTTCGTAGTTCTTGAACAGACCTTTAAAATGAGCAATATTAAATGTTCATTACATTCAAACTAAGCGAGATATGCTGCAGGAAAAATTATGGGTTTTTCCTAAAATTATTTTTATTGCATCGAACAAAGTTTTTTTAGGTTTTTTGAATCATTCCAAACAAAAAAGGTTTCTGCTGATTTTTCTCTTAAGTTAATAGTTTTTGTTATATAAGCGATTAAAAATTTTGAAAATTGCGTAATCGACCATTTTTAACCCTAAATCGGACATTTAACTAAAAATTTCAACGTTGCCAAGGTAGGTAGATATTCTTTAAACATTGGTTGATGAAAGCTTGAAGAGTTTTTTGCAATACAATATCGAAAACCCCTTTGTTTTTTAATTGCTAATCAAGCGGGCGCGACACTGTAGTATAAGTAAGGACGTTTGAGTTTGCATAAATTCATTATCTCGAGAAAGGGCAATTTTTATTCTTAAATTAGGACTTTTTGGCATATATATAATACTAGTGACGTCATCCGTCTGGGCGTGATTTGAAAGGTTACCTATTTAATTTTCTATTCAGTAATATAGACATTAACATAATTATTTATACAGGGTGTACAAAAAAAAATGTTTATTAGATTAATTTAGACAAAAAGAAGAAAAAAATTGTTTGTACACTCTGTATAAATAATTATATTAATGTTTATATTACTGAATAGAGAATTAAATAACCTTTCAAATGAGCAATCACACAACCCCTACTCTCATTTAAAAAAATCATCGATTACGTCACGACGCCCAGATGGATGACGTCACTAATATTATGTATATGCCAAAAAGTCCTAATTTAAAAATAAAAATCGACCTCTCTGAGGATTTCTCTTCAAATTTGCCCGTTCTCGAGATAATGGATTTATGCAAACTCAAACGTCTTCATTTATACTACAGTGTCGCGCCCGCTTGATTAGCAATTAAAAAACCAAGGGGTTTTCGATATTGTAATGCAAAAAACTCTTCGGGCTTTCATCAATCAATGTTTAAAGAATGTCTACCTACCTTGTCAACATTGAAATTTTTAGTTAAATGTTCGATTTAGGGTTAAAAATGGCCGATTTCGCAATTTTCTAAATTTTTAATCGCTTATATAACAAAAACTATTAACCTAAGAGAAAAGTCACTAAAGACCTTTTCTGTTTGGAATGATTCAAAAAACCTACAAAACCTTTGTTCGATGCAAAAAAGATAATTTTAGGAAAAACCCCTAATCTTTCTCCTCGATTGGCAAGGTCTTATGCTCTTCAGAATTGCATGTCATTGTACACATTTCTTCTAAATGACTTACTCAAACACAGACTTAAATTAAAACTTTACAGGAGAAAGTTTATTTTACCCCTCAAATTTGCACTTTTCGATTCACCTGGTAGATACACGTGCACGGCTGATGCCTGCCAGGTCATGGTTTTTAGCCTTGGTGTGCTATGAATTATCACTAGACAAATTCTAGCCTTAGAGGACGACCGTTAGTCGGAGTGTTGACTAGCTCTTAGACTATATGTTCAAAAAGCTGAACAAGTTTAGAATGAAGAGCGCATTTTTAAATTTTCTTAAAAATCTTCCTTTTTCTCCATGTAACTCGAAAATGATAAGAGATACCAAAAAAAGATACTGCACAAAAATGTATGGTTTTGTTAGATAAAAATCTTCTTTTTGTTTTTCATTATTGTGTCTCTTATCATTTTGAAGTTACATGTAGAAAAAGGAAGATATTTAAGACACTTTAAAAATGACAAATTTTAAGACAATAATAAAAGGTATTGTAGAAGTAAAATGATGCAATAAAATTCTGGTGGATGAGGGGTTAAATATACTTCTCATTGTTTCTTAAAATTCATTAGTCATCATTTTTTTACAGCAGTGGTCGCCAACCTGTCGATCGCGAGCTACCGGTAGCTCGCGGAGGCAATTCTGGTAGCTCTCACAACGATTTTAATTTAAAAAATACAAACTGTAAAAATCAGAGAAGCTTCCGAAAATTCCACAAAAAAATCTAATTGTCATAATATTAAACATAAACAGCGGCAACGTTGCGGTGAGTGATCTGTCGCTGACGCCATCAGGCTAGAATCGGCTATTTATAGAACCGACCTGCCGGACCAGCGCGTTAGTGTTAGAGAACGATCTGGATTGCTTTGAACGGAATAAATACGCACGGCGCGGCGACATTGCGCTTAGTTTAAAACTGAACGCGTAACCAACGTCCAGCGGTTGGGTTAGTAGAGAACAACAAAAATAATATTATGGCAAGCAGTTGTAAGAAGGTAAAGACATACCACTTTCATTAGGAATGGGAAGAACAATACTTTTTTACAGAAGTTAAAGATAAAAATGTGTGTTTGTTATGTAATACTGCGGTCTCCGTTGCTAAAAAAGGAAATATTGAGAGATATCATAAAACTGTACATTCTAATTTTGAAAAATCATTCCCACTACATTCTACCGCCAGAAAGGAGAAACTGAAACAGTTAAAAAAACAGTTAATTGGACAACAATCAATATTTTTAAGAACAGTTGACAAAAAGAAGGCTGCAACTGAAGCATCGTACCGTGTGTCCCAGATAATTGCACAAAAAAAGAAACCTTATGAAGACGGGGAAATGATAGAACAGGCGTTTTTAGAAGCTGCTGATTCGTTATTTGCCAACTTTAGAAATAAAGACGAGATAGTTTCAGCTATAAAATCTATGCAACTTTCTGCTAATATAGTGATGAGACGTGTAGAAGTAATGAGCAATGATATTTTTTTACAGTTAAGAACTGACTTAGATAACTGTGTTTATTTTTCACTTCAACTGGATGAATCAACAGATGTCGTTGACACTGCCCAGATGGCCGTGTTCGTCAGGATGGTTTTTAGTGATTTTACGACTAAAGAAGATCTTTTGAAGTTCATTCCACTGAAAGGACACACTACTGGACAGGAGTTGTTTTCTCATTTAAAAAATATTATTTCTTCCGAGAAAATTCCAATATCGAAAATGGTAGGCTTGACAACCGATGGCGCTCCAGCTATGGTGGGTTGTGATAAGGGTCTGGTGGCGTTATGTCGTAAAGATGAAACTTTTCCGCAATTTCTCTGTTACCACTGCATTATCCATCAGCAAGCATTATGTGGAAATTTCCTGAAACTAAACAACGTTATGAAACTGGTGGTAAAAATTGTGAACAAGATTAGAGCTCAAGCGTTATAAAGAAGATTATTCAGAACCTTGGCCGATGAAGTTGACTGTCAATACGGGGACCTACTCCTTCATTCTGAAGTCCGATGGTTAAGTAGAGGACGGGTGCTGAAACGTTTTAATGATGTCCTATCTGGCATAGTTCAATTTTTCAAACAGCGAGATGAACCGACTCCGGAACTAGAAAATTCAATCTGGCTTAGAGATTTTGGTTTTCTCGTGGACATTACAGAGAAATTAAACGAACTTAATTTGCAGCTTCAGGGGAGAGACAAAGAACTAGCGGAAATGATTTCTGATATAAAAGCATTTATCAAAAAGCTGGAGTTTTGGGAACAAAACCTAATTAACAGCGGTTCCAAGCATTTTCCTATTCTTTCAGAAAAAATATCTCAAAATCCATTAGAACCTTATGACAACAAATATCATGTAGAAATAATTTCTTCCCTGAAGAGTAACTTCAAAAATCGTTTTAAGGATTTCAATGAAATGGCCTTAGTAGCGCAGTTTGTTGTTTCACCCTTTATGGAAATTGATATCCAACAGTTTTCAGCTTGTGTTATGCAGAACTTTGGCGAAGACATCGCTGCAACAGAAATGGAAGTCATTGAGTTTCAAAATGATTTAGCCTTAAAATCGTTAGTCTCAAGTACTGAATGTATCTGGCCTATTGTAAATAAAGAAAAATATTCAGTTCTATGCCGTGTTGCCTTGAAAGTGAAAGCAATATTCAGTTCAACCTACCTATTTGTGTGAATCTTCTTTTTCCAATATGAAGTTTATTAAGAACAAATATCGCAATCGACTTACAGATGAACATTTGGATAATTGTATTCGAATGGCTGCATCAAATACTGCAAACATTAAAAAAATTATCGATGAGTCTGAGTGTCAGCCTTCTCATTGAACGTGCTTTTTTATTTTTCAATTTTTATGTTTATGGTAGTGCGTTACTTTTGTGTTGTTATTATTAACTATTTTTAAATCATACGTGACATGCCGTTGTGGCTGGATAAAAGTTTGTGTTTATTTTTCAAACACCTTCGTTTGATAGGTAGGAATGTAGCTATGAACAAGTACGTACTAGTAATATTAGTTATTTTGTTATTAGTTTATTATTAGTACCTATGTATTATATATTACCAGTTAAATAGTAAAATAAATACATATAATGATACATTAACTGTGGATAATTTCATTTACGTTGAGCTACGTGGCTTCCGTGTGGGTAGCTCGCTGTTTATTCCAAAATTAACAAAGTAGCTCAACACATTGAAGAGGTTGGCGACCACTGTTTTACAGCATATCTTGCTTAGCTTAAATGTAATCGACCTTTAATATTGCTCATTTTAAAGGCCTTTTCAAACACTACAAAAGGTATTGGTAGCATTATACACCAAAAATCAACCGTTTTTTCTGTCATTTCAAGTATAATATACCGATTTGAGCATGCACCAACTCTTTTCACCTACCATATCTCTTTTTGTATTATAACTAGAAAATTTATGATGGAACTAATCTGTTTGTTTTTTATAAGCTACAAAAATGTTGTATAAAGATTTTTTAGTGAGATGTATAGTTTTTAAGGAATTCGCAAAAAACTGTTCAAAAAGGTGTCATTTTTCAATGAAAATGGCCAATTTTTAACCACGAATAACTAAAAAAGTATTGAGTTTTCAAAAAATTATTATAGATCAGTTTTTGCTTATTGTTAGTTTCTCTAGCCACTTTCGTGGTTATTTTAACCAAGAAATTTTCCACCCCCTAGAAGGGATGGGAACCACCTTCAAGATGAAAGATCGGCATAGGGTAGACTTTGAATTAGGAGATAAGTACAGGCTATTCCCAAAATTTCATTAAAATCCATGCAGTAAGATAGAATGCGGAGGTAATAACCTATTCTTGCTCCCATTGACTGGCGTATTTATTGTGAAACCAAACTTACATACAGTTGAGTCCGCGAGTCTTTACCCGTGCGTCATTAATAGGGCTTTTCATTCACAGTCATTTGTTTCGAGCTTCTGTCATGCGTCACATAATATTAATATATCTACGTTTTACGTTATTGGTATATAACAATGATACAAACCAAAGACGTGTGGCGTAGATATATTAATATTATGTGACACATGACAGAAGCTCGAAACAAATGACAACCGATGAAAAGCCCTATACCTGGCGACATAAAACACATACTTTTTATCTAGCATCATTCTCTTCCACGCATGAAACTCATGACAAACCAGAGTAGTATAGCAGACGGGGTTCTAACTCACTTTGGTAACCTGTCCATCAGGGTCTCCGAAGCTGATGGACAGAAGAGCCTCCTTTGACCTTGGGGGTGTACAAGAATTACAAGAAGTGATCGTCAATGACCAGAGGGTTGTAAGAAGTGGTCGCTTATCTCTACATCTCTTCTTCTTTCCCGAAGAATTGTCACCTTGTCACCTGTCTCACCTGTATTTTCTTTGTCTTAAATGTCATGAAGAAGTAAAAGAAGCGGTCGGCAATGACCAGAGGGCTGTGTATTTGACCACCTTGTATATCGAGTGCAAAACTCATCGCTTATCGCTTCATCTCCTCTTCTTTTAGTTAAATTTGTACAGGGTGATCGAAATTTGAGACTTTAAAATTGTTTTTGTAGGTGTTGGTGAGTAAAAAAAAAGAACTTGTGTGACTTGCTTAGTCGTATCCAAGCCAGCCTAGCCTAGCCTAGCCAGATAGAAATGTTTTAAATTTGGAACTTAAAGAAAAAGCAACGTACCAAATCTAAAAGTTTATTATACAAGATCGATCAATTTACATTTTGTTTTTGAGGAACTGAAAGAAAAAACAACGTACCAAATCTAAAAGTTTATTATACAAGATAGTTTAATTCATAATAGTGATACACAGCTATGTCGTTCCATAAGGTTGTTTTAATATCCATCCAATACGACCACGTCACCTGATCAATGTACCGGGCCCAAATTAAGTCGTCTCTGTGTAGTGGATGGTCATCTGGTATTTGGGCATTGTAATTTTTTCTGTAATTAAAATCTTCATCGGACAAAATCTCTTCTTTAATTTTAAGTACACCCACACCAGAAGCTGGTAATGCTCGATGGATTAAGGGCTGAAATAATAAAAAAATTAATCACTAATAAATGAATATTTCTTACTAGTGTACCTTTTTATGAATCAGGCATAGTTTCATAACAATACATATTAGTGTCCTTGTGAATTTCTAAGGATCTGTCACAAAAACAAAAAAATCTCTTACAATCACAACATGGTATTGTTCCATATGTTTTTGTATCCCAGAAGATTGTAGGTAGAGTTTGAGGTATTATGGTTTTTTCAGTTTTAATTTTACAAATCGTTTTTGGTCTATGAAAACTGCCTCCCATTTATTTAATTGAGACTGAAATAAAAAGGAGCTTTATTTAAAAACATATTTTATTCAATGTATAAATACCGTACCAGCTGAGCTTCGTGTTGAGTGGCTGTAGATTAATTAAAAAACGATTTACAAAATTTTATAAAATAATAATAATAAATTATTTATCATTGAAACCCCATGGAAGAGTGTCAGGGGATAAATAATTTATTATTCTCTTATCATCGTATGGACTGAGTGCTACCTTTATTTGAGACATTGTATAAACATCATGCTTTTTCGAAATTATTGAATTTTGGTAAATTTCCACTATTACTTTATTAAATAAACTTGCATAATAATCATCATATGACAGTTCTTTTAATGCAGATTTTTTGATTCCTTTAGCCTTTTTTATTTCCGCTTGCTGATTTAAAATTTTCATAGTGTACATTTTCGAACGTAATCCTATGAAGTGTGTCATCAATTCCCCTTGGTTCTCATCTTTCATGAGACCTAATACTTTTTTATTCCGTACTGGAATACAATATACATTATCCTCTTTGTAGTCTGATGTGTCAAATTTGTCAATATCTTCTTTAATATGTTTATATAAATCATCAACAAAAAACTGATATATTAAACTATCTGTATCGGTATATAACAATTTTGCTTGATCTTTAAATTTTTTTATGACATAATTATAATGAAAGTCATATAAAATGGTTTTGGAAATATCCAAAATACACATCCCTATATATATTGGTTTATTAAAATTGACTTTTTGTTTTGTCATTTCAATTATTACAGTCTGTTCATCGAAAATAGTACAACTATGAAAATTAGGTTGTGAGATATAGAAATTTGCTCCATATCTTCCATTATATTTGTTAACAATTTTTATTTCTCTATGTTTTCTTACATTTTCAATACTTTTTCCGTAAGGGGCATTGATAAAAAGTTTAAATAAGTTTTTTTCAAATTCATTTTTGCTTTTCTTTCGCAAGTCAATGTTTAGATCAATATATTTTTTTAACCAAGGGGATTGTTTAAATTTCAAACATCGATGAATTTTTATTATTTTCAAACCTAAGCTAACAATCTGTTTCAAATATATATAATGAATAACATATTTTTTTTTATCGTACAATGTGGTTAATAATTTAGGAATTGTTGAATTAGAAGATGGTGGGATTATGTGTTCAGGACAAAGAGGCAAATCTTTATGTAAATTAAAAAGTTCTTTTGGATATTCGATGTCTATCTCAAGTATGTATCCATATTCTCCATCATTGGGACAATCTAATATGTTTTCCTTATAAATATCAGTCAAATTAATCCATTCAAAGCCTGCATATGGCAACGCGTAACTCATCGCTGTACCATAAAGATTATTAAAATCCCAATATATTAGATAAGAGACTTCTTTATCAGGATTGTATTTATCTTTCATATATTTATTATTAGCTTCTCCATATCTATTACTACATTGTGAAACTCCTCCTCGTTTTGCTTTTTCAAAAAACAAAACCATCTCACTCTCTCTTAATAATTCCAATTCGATATTGGTTACTTTTAACATAGCATCAAAGGCTAATCCTGGTAAAGTATAATAATGAAGACTATCTAATCCATAAGTTTTTAAACACATAGATCGAAAATTCTCAAAAATATCAGCCAAAAGTAGTACGTCTGTTTTTAAATACAATTCTGCGTATTCCTGCAGGTTTTTTATCTGAAATCTAGTCCAAACGTTGCAGGCATGTTGATAGTCCTCTTTAGTAATTCCCTCGTTATTGACTTTACTATAAAAATCGTCAATAGATGGAAGACAAGTGACCTGTAACTTCTCCCAACTGTCTAAATACTCATAAGGGAAAATACCCTTTCTTTTAACCAAATTAAACTTCGAATCATCATTAAAATATCTGCGTGTAATATTTTTTTGGTTATCATCTAGATATGAGGAAAGTTGATCTAATGAACAAGACATAAATCTAAAGGAATCAATAAATCTAAAACTAATATTAGTGCCATGGATAAATTTGGTAAATGATATATACCTCTCTTTGTTTATCGGTAATAGTGATAGATGTCCTTTTATATCAGAGTTAAGACTTTTAATTAAAAAATGGGCGTCGTAGCCAGAGAGATTATGAAATGTGACAGGAATTGTGTACGAAGTCCTATAATTACTGGAATTAAAATCTTTCTGTTCTTTATCAGTTAATGTTATAACTTTTTGAAATTTTTGAAATAAATTTTCTCTATATATTTTCCAAGCAATCTCTTCCAGTTCTTTTACAAACCATGTTTGACAATCACGACCCGTATATATTTTGAAATAGGATAAAGAATCATCATAAGAACATTTAAAATAATAAGCTATACTGAAAGCTTCATGCTTTTCAGTGAAACAAGTTTTCAAATTAATATTATTATTACATTTGGTAAGAATACTTTCAAGATCTGCATATATAACGAACGGAACACGTTCTTTGTGATTAAAATTTTTAAATTTCATTATATAATTTTTTTCGGTAGGTAAAACCATTTTAACAGAATTTAGCTTAAAACAATCGTCTAAATGATTTTGTAAATATGTCTCACTACTAAAATGATTAAAACATCGCTCACAAAACCATTTTTTATTTCGAACGTTCCCAATGTTTTTACCACGTAATCTTGAAAAATGTTTAATATAAGCAAAATGAAATACCCTCTGTTTTATGTCCTCCTCCTCATCATTATCATCACTTACACTATTCTCCATGGCATTTAATACAAGTAGATTTATACGAGGAGAAAAATTTGTCTGGCTAAATATCAAAGGTAGAATTTCGTTTCTTGTTCCTAATGTAAAGACATTTATAGCAAGTTTATTTAATTTTTCAAATTTTGGAATATCTTTAAGATCAATGGGAAAACTGATGTTATTAAAGTTTAATATTTTACTAAAGTGAGGATAGGATGATGTTCGATCAACATTTTTTGTGGCAGGATGTAAGGCAGCAACAACGGACCAAAGAAAACAATAAGGATCAGAATTCCTAACATTAATTACACTTCTAGTATTTTTTATAGACTTAGGTAGCTCAACGTATGTTGAAATACCACCAAGTAATGGATCATATTTGTTTATATTAACTTTTAAGTTTAAAATGTGAGATAGTGCCCATCCACTGTCTTTTTCTTGAAAATCTTCAAACTTTCTTAAAACTCGATCTATACAATTGATTTTATACCAATCCTTTATGTTTGTATTTTGATCAATTATTTCATTTTTCGTGGAAAAATGTTTAACAGACGTTTCCCCATCTTGAGGTTTGATGAAAAGTCCATAAAAAATTACATTAACTTTTAACATACATGAAACTAAATTTTTCTTAATTTGAACTGAAAAACTTTTAAAAGCCTTTTCCATAAATAGTTTGGGGTCTTTATATTTTAAATTTATAATAACGCCTGTCTTAACTCTGCTATTAAAACAAGATTCCAAATCCTGCCACAATAACCCTCTATTACTATTTTTTCTAACATGTAATCTGTTTTTAAAATTTTCTACATAGGTTTTAAGGATGGACATGTTCGCCTCTACACAATGAAAATTTCTAATACAGGTAGCCCTATTTTTTATACATTTTTTTAAAAGTAAAATTTGTTTTTTCAAATATTTTATATATTTTTGTAAATCAGTTTTAGTTTTAATTAATCTACTTACTGTTTCAATCTTCTTCACCATTTCAGTGGAAATTTCATCGATCACTTTAGCACTCATGTTGACCAAAACGTTATACAGACCAAACCGTTATACCAATAAAATCCTGTATTTATGCATTTCAGAAAAAAAAAATACAGTGACGCATTTCTACAACACGCTATTCAACGTGATTATATTATCGAAAACACATTGAAGGTTAACGCTGACGTTAATACATTTTTAAGTCAAATACGAAAATACATTATATGCAGATAAGCACATTTTATTCAAAATAAGCAAAGTTTGTAATAATAAACGTTTTAATGATAAACATGTTTTCTGCATTTCAATAAAGATCAAATAGGTCAATGATATCACTGACGTTAATTTATTTTTTTTTATTCTTACTACTTAAACTCGTGTAATTTTAAATGAATCCATCAGTTAGTCAGTAAACGAATAACTAAACACTAACAAAATGACCGGAGTACCTTGTCAATTAGTGATTATTTCCGAGGATCCAGATAACTTACCAATAAAGGACGCCTTTGTTATTGTAAAGCAGTTATTTATGTAAGTATTTTACTTATTTAATTTTTTATTTGTTCTACATGATTTTATTTCGTCTGACTGTTTAATTTTTTTTATTATGAATATTTTATTGGAGCATTATAAGTTATTCCAGATCATTACATTTGTAAATTTTATGTTCTGATTTGATTTCTGATTTTCTTTGAAAGACTGTTGGTTGATTCTGTTTTTTTTTTTATTTCAGATATGGTGTAGAGGATGTATCACTTAAGGGAGATAAAATATTTGTCAAACTATCGTACTCACCTAATAATAAGACATTAAAAAAGAAGTTTGGATACCTTCCAATAAGGTATATGAGAATTAAAATAGACAACGAGGAGGAGTTCCATGTACTGGAAGATATCTGCAAAAGATACCGCTTCAACCTTCTGGACGATGAGGTGGAGGAATTTGAAAGGTACCAAGAAAAAAAACAGCTGGTGGGTATAAAGCGACCATTTCTTTCTCCTCCTCCTCCTCGTCCTCCTTCTCATTTTGGTCACTCTTCTCTTCTACCAATGACTTCATCTTCTACACCAACGAATTCAACTGCTCCACCAACGAATTGGGCAACAACATCAGCAGAATCACCAGCAAAAAAACAAAAACGAAAAATGACGAGGACGACGACATCACAAAACCCAGAAGAGGTACTAGATCTTGACGAACTTAATATAGATCATTTCCTGAGTCAGAAATAGAAAAATTGGGAAAAAGTATGTAGATTTATTAAATAAAATGCGTTTTTAATTATTATCTCTTTTATTTCTCATTTACACCTTTTACTTGATTAAAAAATAGTGATCAATCTTTTTGCGATATCGACCATCATTTATGTCGCTATCTTTGAAAATGGATAAGAATCCGTAATTTTCATTCCAACATATTGAACATATTTTTTTTAAATCTTCAAAAGTCATATCTGTTCCAACGTGATCGTTGTAAATGTGTTTTAGATTTAAATCGTCTTGTTTAAATACAATTAAAATATTTGCATTGTCTCTTATAAGATGCTTAGGTATTTTTGCATAACTCTGACTCAAATAAAATGGATCCACCTGAGAATGTCGAGACATGCTAAAATATTCCCGAATAACATCTTGGTTGTCACACGCAACATCATCAAAGATAAAAATGGAATTGGGCTTCGCTTCAGATGGGTGCATTATATCAGTACTTCCACTGTAAGTATAATATCCTATTCCTTTAATTGGTTCTAATAAAGTTTCTAAATATTTGTACTTTGGTTGCATTAATGATTTTGAGTAAATATACACATTTTCAAATTTTACTCCATTAGCATGTTCCAATAAACTTATCATCACATTGGTCTTACCACAATTTGAAGGACCAACTATAAGACATCTAATAGTTGAAGGAAACAAAACTCCATGGTTTTTAAATTTATTCTCAATTGGCTCCAATAAATTATTCTCCACATCAAGCGTAGTCTTTTGTTTTACAAGCTTCATGTCTGGTATCAATTTGAAAATAAATGTGTTGTGCATCTATTAATAAAAGACCATTTTTAATTTTTATTATTTATTATCAACATTTTCTACAATATTTATACCAATAATGAATATTAAATACATTGTTTAGAGCACATTGCAAATTTTCATTGGTATGTTGAAAACACGTATGAGCTTTAAAAATATGTTTCATAGTTTCATCTGAAAGTATATTAGGTTCATCTTCTACACAATCAATGCGGTTTTCCATGAATTGTTCCAAATATTTCTTTGTTTCATGATTTCTCACCAATATTGTTTCATCCAGTATGTTGTCGTGTAAAAATTTTGAGATGTCTTCATATTTTAGATGAGTATCACAATGCCACGATTGCCAACTTAAACCATGGTTTTGAACAAATTGTTGTTCGATACATTTCATATACGATTTATTTACCATAGCTTCTGTTACTGGTAACACAACCATTCTGTGTATCATCTTTTCTGTAGTAGGATCTAAAATAGCAATTTCCCTGCAAAGAAAGACATCTTCCGCAGGAAAAGAGAAACCTTGGATATCTACAATGAACATGTTTTCACTCTCGATATTCTTTAATAACCAACAAAATCTTGCAAGTGGAATGTCTTTTAAATATTTTTCTATCCCCACTTCTTATATTACATCACTTTTATTTATCCAAGAGTTGTGAGAATCGTCAAAACCTAGCCACTTGACAAAAACTTTGTTTCCTTTTTTCTTCAATATTTTTTCTACTAAATAACTATCTTTGTGTTTAACTTTCTGCAATTGCTCTTTATAAAATCCTCCTAGAATTTCTTCACCTCTATAATCTTTTAACAAGTATGTAATAGGGTTCCCAAGTTTTATTTTATAAACAATGAAAATTTCATTAGACCAATTTGGATTGTATTTCTTGTCAAAAACTCCTCGATATTTTGAAATGCGTACATGATCACCGATATGAAATTTTTGACTTTCCAAATCAACCATTTTAATGTGATTGTATACAGTATTCAACAATAATTTTTCATGTTTCTTTTTAACATCAACCGGTTTCATGCCTATTGTTGTGTGAACTTTGTTATTGTATTCATTAACAACTTGATGTAAATTATTAATCCATTTGTAGTTACCATTGAAACTAAACTGTTTCCAAATCTTTGATTTAATCGTGCGAATAACTCGCTCAGCAATCGCAGCCTTTTTCTCACTGTATACATTGTAATGATTAATGTTATATTTGTTCAACAATTTTTTCATATATGGATTAAAAAATTCCGTTCCCATATCTGTTTGAAGATTATTTGGTGTTTGTTCTTTAAACACATGCTCCATACATTTAGCTACTTCGACACCTGATTTATTTTTCAGAGGTAAAGCCCATAAAAATTTTGAGAAACAATTTATTACAACCAAGATATATTTGAAACCTCTGTTTGTATTTGAATACTTTTGCATATCAATCAAGTCAGCTTGGAATAAATCATTAAGAGATTTTATAATAATTCTTCGTCTTTTAAAGTTAATTCTTGCAGGTTTGTGTAACTCATTAACAATATCTCTTTTAACAGACATGATATTTATTCTATAATGTTTGCCTCTTTTAGTTCTTCAATAATTGAATTTATTTCATTTGTATGTCCTGTATGCCCAGCTAACTGTGATGATAGTAATAACCTCAATCTAGCTACAAGTTCGTTTGGATCATCCCAGTGGACGTAATCTATTTTATTGTTGTTTACTTCCATAAGTAGTCCTTTACCTTCTGTTATTGGTGCAATTATTTTTTTATATTTTTTTAATTTACTACCATCTATCTGTTTACTTGATAAATAATGTCTTCTGTGAGCATTCGTAGCTACAACTATTTTTGCATAGTTATTTACATCTTGATCTGTAAAATTAGCTGGGTGTTTCTTAAACAAAAGCTCATATAATCCAGACGTACCTTTATATCTTTTGTTTTTTAAAAGAACATCAGCACCATCTATGTTGATTTCGGAATTCCCAATCAGCAGCTTTTCAGATGTTTCATCAAATCTAACTCCATATTTATGATCAAATTCTTTATTTAAAAAATCAGCCTGCATCTCTGTAATATATTTCCTAGGTACAAAAAAAGTGTACGTTCCTGGTTAGCTTCAAATCGAGTTTCAGAGTTTTTATCATTTTTAATCTGTTCTTTTATATCATCCACTTCAATGTTTTCTAATATAGAGTTTTTAATATCACTTGTTTCATAAATTTCATCATCATCCACTTCAATGTTGTCTCCTTCTGCTTCATCAATTTCATCATCCACTTCAATGTTGTCTTCTTTGATTTCATCATCCACTTCAATGTTGTCTTCTTTGATTTCATCATCCACTTCAATGTTGTCTTCTTTGATGTCATCATCATTTTTAATGTACCTTAAAGGTTCATATTTGGTTGTTTCATTTTCAGAACCTGAATTCTTATTCAACTTGGTCTCAATATTTTTTAAGTGTTTTGTAATTGGATTAAATAAATCTTCTTGGATTATTTGTCCTTGCTTTAGTTGTCTCAATTTACTTTGAATGTTTTTTCGTTTAGTTATAAGTTGTCTCTTTATATCCTTATTCATTGTAGGGCTCGCAACCTCTGAACAGCTTTGATCAGGTCTCGATCAGGTCTCGAACAGCTTTGATCAGGTCTCGATCAGGTCTCGAACAGCTTTGATCAGGTCTCGATCAGGTCTCGAACAGCTTTGATCAGGTCTCGAACAGCTTTGATCAGGTCTCGAACAGGTCTCGATCAGGTCTCGAACAGCTTTGATCAGGTCTCGATCAGGTCTCGAACAGCTTTGATCAGGTCTCGATCAGGTCTCGAACAGCTTTGATCAGGTCTCGAACAGCTTTGATCAGGTCTTGAACAGGTTTGAACAGGTTTGAACAGCTTTGATCAGGTCTTGAACAGGTTTGAACAGGTTTGAACAGGTTTGAACAGCTTTGATCAGGTCTTGAACAGGTTTGAACAGGTTTGAACAGGTTTCAAACTGGTCTAAATATATTTGTTCGATATCAGAACAGTTATGAAAGTATTTATTGTGTACATGGTGTTAAATAAGTATTACACAAAAAAAAAGTAAATATTTTTATTGAGAAACAATTATTTATACAAATGAATACATTTTTAATGCCCTATAACGGATCCTTGAGATTCCATAAGAACGATGATGATGATTAGGAACGTAGGTAAAGTTTAGTTTATGTTGGGGTTTAACCGTTCCATTTTTATAAAGATATTCTATAGCATTTATATCATCGTTGCTCAGTTCTTGAGGACGGCGTTCTAGATATAATTTATTCATTATCGAATTGTAGTTTCGGTTATCGGTTAGACCTAAATAGTGACCAATTTGGTGCGTTAAAACCAATTGCAAATTAAAACCTGGTGTCTCAAAGTCGTTTAGTTTTAAGTTCCATAAAACATTTTTTAATATATGTATTTCCCCACATGGAATTTGATTATTTAACGTAGGAACTATTGTATGGGCTATTTCATTTCTAACATTTTGAATGTCAAAAAATAACTTACATTCCTCGGCTGGTAAACATAAACCTGTTATTCTATGGGTATGCGTATCAAATAAAATTGATAGCTTTGGTGCCTCTTCTGCTGTACAATTAACTTGCTTAAACTTAATTCCACTTGCATTGCTCCATGTATTGATAGCTTTATGGACTACTCTAGTAATTGAAGAGTCTGCATTTAAAGTACACCATGTTATTCGTTGCCTATTAATAATAAATGGTTCTCTAAAAACGTTAAACGCAAAACACACATTTAACAATGTGACGAACCAAAATATTTTGTGTAGTAACATCTTTGATGGATTTTATTCATTTAACTGTTTATGAGATTGTTACCGGCTTTTATATCATAAAATTGTAGTGTCAGCAAAAAAACAATATTTTTTTTTAAACTTTTTATTTAAAAAATTACATATATATTTCACAATAGATAAAATACAGTTAAAACATTTGAACTACATTAGTTAGCGGATTATAATTAACAATACGGTCATGTATAATTATACAATAAGCTGCTGTATTAACTGGTATATTCTTATTGGTTTCAATTTCTATTCTCATATCAACACTTCCCGACTTAACTGATTCATTTTGTCTGCTGCAGTCAATAACAAATATGGGGGCAAAAGAACCAAATTGCTCCAAACTAAGACATGGATCTTCAACTTTATAATAGTACGACTGTTGAAATTGTGCATACATTTCATATGCAATGGCATACTGTTTCTTATCAAAGTTTAAGTTCAAATTGTCATACGGGTACATTTCAGAATTTAGAAATAGTTTTAAGTTTGTAATATTACAATGATCGAAATGGCTCGCATCTTCTTTTATGGCATTCTTTTTGGCAGTCTGTAAAGCAAACAAAACAAATCGTGGTCTCTCTAGTAGACTAGTAGTTTTTACGTTCCAGTTAAATTTCATTGTTTGTGGTAGTAGCGGAATTTCATGATATTCCCAACTTCTGTATGCAAGTTCTAAATTAGATCCATTTTCAATAAATTTGTATAAACGTAACTTTTCCGAATCTGACACTTGAATATGCGGCATTTTCCATATAAATTTAAATATTTCAATTTTTGGTTTTGCATTTTCCATTGTAGACGTCACTGCATTTAAATCTGTTGAACTTCTTATCAATACAAGTTCCTGGCGGATGTTAACCAGGATTCGAGTATAATCTTCTGGAAAACCAAGTAACAGTTTGAGTGGAATACACACACTAAAATTTCCTTTTGCGTCAGTTGTTATTGATGATGGTTTTTCATAGTTCCAGCCTATACTTTTGTATCGGTTAGATTCACTTTGCGTAAACGAAACATAGTTTTTTATTGTCGTTGTTATACCTAAATTTCTCACTCTATCTATTACACAGCCTCCAATTTCATATCGTATCTCATCAAATAAATACATCAAACCATTATTAACAAAACGCAAAGTAGTGCTTTCTTTCCCATCATCCGTTAGACGCCCTTCAATATACAGATAACTCTCAGAAGGTAAGGTGTATATATCTTGAGTCTGAATAGGTATCCGTATTTCATCACAATGGTTAAAAGTTGCGTTGGCATAGGGTAAATGACTATGCATTTCTCGACTCACAACTGAGTTGTCAACCAATACATGACCTCCAATATTCAAAATGTTAAAACTCATATTCGCTCTTTTTACAAGTACACCTCAAGAAAATCCTAAGTATTCTAGTATTTATAAAAAATCTAATTCTGCACCAAGTATTTCTTATGCTTTTCTTTTTTCCTGACGTTGTTGTTGTTGTTTTTTATTCTAAATCCCAGTGAGGTTAAAAATACTTTGTTTTCAGTTGTCAACTGTTTGAGCGTCTGCTTATCACTAATATTATTGTCAAAACTTTTAGTATTATATACACTGTTCACACCTGGATTAGAGTTGTAAATTACAACCATTATTATATTTTTTTTAAGTGTAGTCTTAACGTAATCACTTCTCGTGTGAAATTAACAAGATTACCATCCTGGTCAACTATTTTAATGAAAATTTCATCAATATATCTATTTGTGACAGGTAGATAAATTACTTTTTTTGGAATTTCAACAATTTTGTATCCCGGTAAGACATTTGGATAAAACATGTGAATGATATGACCTTGATTTTCATTGACGTATGAATTAGTGATTAGATTACATTCCACACAAATAGAATTAACCTTTGTGATATGCACAGGATTCTCGGCTACGTGAGTCTTTGAAGGTGAAAGCCGTTTTGATGTAAATCCCAATAAGGAGGCAATTGTATGTGGTTTTTCAAAATGAATTACTTTGTTGCTTTTTATTTCACATTTGAGTGTATTGTTATTAATTCTCATTTCCAGACTTGTAGGTTGTTCATTATGATGATGTTTTTTAGCCACACTTTTTACTACGTTTCCTTGCAGTGGTTTCTGTATTATATTTTTATCAATTTCTGTATCATCTTTACCTGGTGTTTGATCTAATTTTAATTCTAATTCAGTTATTTTTTCAGTTAAATATTTTGAAAGATCATCAACTTCATAAGCACCATTTGGAATCGTTATATCGTGACCATTTATATAAAACTTGTTGTTTGTTTGGTCTATATTTGGAATTGTATTGTATGTCATAAAATCAATTAAACCCAGTACATACTGTTCACTTTCGTTTAAAATAATTGGTGGATAAATTTTTGTTGATAACACTGATTCTCTTCCAGATAACACAAAAGTGAACGACATGTTCAAACGGAGATCATACAGTAAATAAAAATTATTCTTTTAAAACAGGTATTTATTTAAAAAATCTAAACACAATTGTCCACAATTTACAGTGTTATAAGATTGATAAATTTTATGATTATATACAATGTGACAATAGCCATTTGAATTAAAGTATGATATAGCTTCCATAGGCGGTCTCAAGTTTCCAAAACTATCAAAATACACAACTTTAGATTTGTTCTTCTTGTACGCTGTCCAATGAGTTCCAGGACCGTCTTTATTATCTAAATTAATAATTCCACTCTCATGTTGCCAAATTTTTTTCGGAAACGCGTTTCTCATAAATACACCTCTGAAATATGGAATTTTCATTAATTTTGCGTATTTTTGTAACTCTACATTTGTCAAAGCATGTTTTGGAATATTTATTTGATCCGCCTTCTTCATAAAAAAATACCCATTCCATTTTTATATGGTTTCAAGTATAAACCTTTTCCAATTGCTAATGCTTCCATTTTACGATTATGACGTTGTTTTTCAAGTAAATCTTCTTTAGCTGCTTTTGCATCGTTTATCGTCTTCACGATGGCGGAGGTGCCACCGGCAATAGTGCCCAAAGCGCTTAATCCTGCAAATATGGGTATTAAAGGTAATATACCTCCAGTTTTCGGAACCTGAATTACTCGACCACGTGGTTTTTTTATGTTCTTGTAAGATTTCACAATTCGCAATGCTTGTTGAATAGCTTCCCTTAACGTTCTTGGTTTGCTTTCCAATAGTTTCTTTCTAATGTCTCGAATTACTTTAACTAAACTGAAATACTTTTGTTTTGGAATTTTAGAACCTTTTTTCTTAGAGACCTTCCTTTTAGAGGTCTTTCTTGTCTTTTTCTTACTAGCATTCATGTTAACAGTTTCTAATGAACTAACCGTATTGTGCATTTGATCTGATTTTATATTCAAATTTCATGTTACTGTCCTACGTGTATATAATAAGCGTATTCAGCGACATTTTGTCAGTCAGTAATTAATATGTGTCTCGAGGTGTACACGCTTAACCCGGAAGATTTCTATTCAAGACTTTCAACTTTTAACAATTGGAAGGGGAAGAAATCAGAAGTAGAGTTAGCTGCTTGTGGATTTTACTTTCTTCAAGTAGAAGATATAGTTAAGTGTTTCAAATGTGGTGTAGAAATATACAAATGGGAATCAAATGACAATATAATCGGAGATCACAAAAAATTCAGTCCTGATTGTACTTTTGTAAAAAGAGTGTATCCTATTTTTCTTAAAATCAACAACAATAAAGAAAATTTTGAGTGAGGCCTGTACCTGTAAAACATAAAATTATGCCTGTACCTGTGAAGTATAAATGTCCAAAGTGTGGAGGAGAGACTGATATACCTAATTTAAATTGTATAAATTGTGAGTACATAAAATATTTGAAATCTAAATCTGGTGCTAAGAATATACCAAGTAATATGTTTGGGGAAATGTGAGGTTATTTGTTTAAAGAATAGAAAAAATATATATATATATATATAAACACTTATCTTAGACTATTTATTTACTAATTTGTAAGTCGTTGATGAAGATGTTAAACGCTGCCATTAATAAACTACCTTTTGAGCTGCACATCCCTGGTGGATACAGGTTTTGTGGACCAGGAACCAAATTGCATAAACGATTAGCAAGAGGAGATAGGGGAATAAATGGGTTAGACGAAGCGTGTCGTGAACATGATATTGCATACTCTCAAGACAAAGAGTTATCAAAACGACATGAAGCTGATAAGATTCTAGCTGAAAAAGCTCTTGAACAGTTTCGATCAAAAAATACAGCATTTTCTGAAAAGTTGGCTGCACTTGGTGTAGCTGGTGCAATGAAAGCAAAAGTTAAATTAGGTATGGGTCTTAGTTCTGCTAATTATAAAGCTGTAACAAAAAGTTGTAATAAAGAATTGAACAAAGCTAAAAATATGTTAGAAAAACTAACTGAAAGTATAAACCACTGTACCTTATTACTACAGGGATTAACTATTTCAAAATCAAGAAAACGCACACAAAATGTCAAGCATAGAAATAAGCAGAAAATACAACAAAAGCTATTAAATCACAAAAGAGCAAAACAACAAATTTTAGATGATATGAATGTAGACATTTCAAATGAGTTCGCTAATGACTCTATAAACAGAGGAGACACAAGAGAAAAACGAAAAATAAATGATGAAAATATCGTTATTGATGCTAAAAAACAAAAAACTGATGTAAACGAAATATTGAACAATACCCCTAAACGAAAACGTGACGATAATGATACTACGTATAACCAACCAAATAAAAAAATAAAATACAATGTATAGTTTGATACCAACTCATTTATTAGTAGCATCATGTCTTTGAGTGAGTATAGACATAAAGTTGCACAGTTTCAAGAGAAAGTCATTGAGTTACAAAAAGATATTAAAGTATATCAGGATTTAAGAAAAATTATTAAACAATTAGAGAACCTACATATTAGTGATAGAACATATCCACTAGGACATATTCAACCATGGACGATAACAAAACCACCAGCGGAAACATAGTTCACCTTTTTGACCTGTAAAAATGTAAATTTTATAAACAATGAAAACTTATTTACATCAAAGTTCACCTTTTTGACCTGGAAAAATGCATACTTATTTACATCAGTTGTTCACCTTTTTGACCCGTAAAAATGCAGTTATCATTTATATTGACGTCAATCAGTAAAACAAGATGATTTTGAAAATTATAATTAGCTACATTTTGCAGAATAAAAATCTATTTACGTACGACTTAACCTTTTTGATACAAAAATGCAGTTACACTATATAAATTGAATCCGATGTGTGAATTGCATTATATCTACCACAACTGAACATAATGGGTCTTGAAAACGTTGTAGTACAGTTCCACCATCAGCAGCAGGTTACTGCCGCTGACCGATTAAACGAGGAGGAACGCAGCAGGTATGCAGGTGTCGTTCCTAGAGTTCAACCACCACAGGGGCGTCGCCGGATAATAGAGTTGCACAACGACAGAGACTTTCCAATTGGGACAAGAGAGCGGCAGTTACCTTTTCCGTTGGTGGAGCTGCATAGGGTTAATTTTAGTTAAGTATATTGTATAGTTTGTATTGTTTCTAATTAATACATATTTATAGTTATTTTTTGTTTTTCTTTTCTACCATTAACTTCCCTCACACTTTTAGATTTGGTACGTTGCTTTTTCTTTAAGTTCCAAATTTAAAACATTTCTATCTGGCTAGGCTAGGCTAGGCTGGCTTGGATACGACTAAGCAAGTCACACAAGTTCTTTTTTTTACTCACCAACACCTACAAAAACAATTTTAAAGTCTCAAATTTCGATCACCCTGTACAAATTTAACTAAAAGAAGAGGAGATGAAGCGATAAGCGATGAGTTTTGCACTCGATATACAAGGTGGTCAAATACACAGCCCTCTGGTCATTGCCGACCGCTTCTTTTACTTCTTCATGACATTTAAGACAAAGAAAATACAGGTGAGACAGGTGACAAGGTGACAATTCTTCGGGAAAGAAGAAGAGATGTAGAGATAAGCGACCACTTCTTACAACCCTCTGGTCATTGACGATCACTTCTTGTAATTCTTGTACACCCCCAAGGTCAAAGGAGGCTCTTCTGTCCATCAGCTTCGGAGACCCTGATGGACAGGTTACCAAAGTGAGTTAGAACCCCGTCTGCTATACTACTAACCAGCTGCCGTTTGTTATTAAGTAAAAACACATGTTATTTTTATGAACCATCTAGACTCAGTGCATTGAAAAGAGATAGGTACAAAAAAAGACGATTCAGTATGTTTTCATATTTTAAGCACAATTTGTTTGACGTTTCTGCTTTGTTTACTTTTGTGGCTGTCAGTCAGTTGAATTTTTTGCGGTTTTTGTCGAATTTTTTGCGTTTTGAAGTTTCTTTATATTACACAAACAGTTGTTTTCACAACTAATTTTATATTGGGCTTTGAAATTTTAAGGTAAATAATTATATTTTGTCAATTAATATTTAAAACATACAAAGCTAACGTCATTCACACAGTAAAGAAATGATTGTGTTTAGATTTCCGTCAAAGTGAATAAAATAACAAAAATAAAATATGTTATGGAATTTTTTTATAAATTGTTTATTTATTTATTAATCAATGATAATTAAAGAATTTATTAAGCTACTTCAAATGTAGCTGTAATTCTGCACAAAAATTTTGAAGCAAAAATTTACATTTGACATTCTATATATTTCATAACGTCAAATTTTATAACAAAACCCGTAATCGGAACAGTAGCCACTTTCTGTCAGTTGTTGTTGCGTGAAATAGATTTCCGACTTATTTCGTATGCTTTAAATCAGGGGTGGGTAAATACTTTTAAGCGCGGGCCAAAAGGAAATTTTCAAAATGTCTCCCGGGCCGGAGGACTATACCCAGTATGTAGGCTAATGTTTTTGGTGGAGGTTTTTCTTTGCCCAAGAAATTTTTTTGACAAAAATACTATAAGTATCATTTTAAAGCATTTAAAGAAAGGCATTTGACCGTTAATAATAATAAATTGTCTTTCTGGTGTGTACATGCGAACAATTTGTTCCCAGTAAAATTACGAAATTTTTAATATGGTCAATTATATTAAGCCATAACAAGGATCCAGATAAAAAATGAACTTCAGAAATTCGATCAAGAATTCGATCAAGATGAGGAAATTTTTGAGTAACCAAAGATTCAATCTGCAAATCTAATATCGGATGGTAAAATTTTATGTCAAGACAAGACGAAATTCAAAGGAGACAATTGATCTGGTATGGTCATGTACGACAACGACGTCAATGGACGACGACAGGCTGCCAAAACAAATTTTAAAGTGGACGCCAAGGAAAAGAAGGAAGAAAGGAACGCTGAAACAATCCTGGCTAGGCGGCATTCAGAAGGCAATGTCGGAAAAGAGCCTTCACTCTGACGAATGCAACGACGGAAGAAGCTGGAAACTGCCAACCGAAAGGCGGGGAACACCATAAAAATCCGGGATGATAATAAAAATGTTATGTCCACTCTATTCTTTTTTATTGAATTGTTAATGCTGACTTAATGAAAAAGCTGCAAGTTTTTGAGATGTGGCTTTTTAGGGGAATTTTGAAAATACCATGGACCGATCATATTACGAACGAAATGGTGTTGCACAGAATGGAAAAGGAACAGAGAACTTTTGACCATCATTAAAAGGAGAAAGACAGCAAGGAGAAAGGGCACATACCTAGAAATGATAACGCAAGTAAGTTGTTGTAAGTTGTTGCAGCAGCTGATTATGAAGGGTAATAAAAAGAACAAATGTGATAGACGACAAATACCCTGACCGAAAAATATTCGCAACTGGACCGGGTTAAACACACAGATGCTTTTAAGAAAAGCAGAAGATAGATATTCATTATTTATACGAACACTAATACTTTTGATTTCAGCAAAATCGCATAAAAGAGATTAAGAGCGTAGGTGCAAAATTTTGGACCAATGTTTTTTAAATGCATTCATTTTTTTCGAATCCTGAGAAAACTAATAAATATTTTTTAAAAATTACATTATTACCGAGGGCTGAAAGTCCCTTAGAATAAACAAAAAGTTTCTTTGAATGATATATTTGAAATTAAAAATCATACTAAATTTTCTCTTTTTTGCACCTCTGTGACTTTCGGCCCTCAGTAATAATGTAATATTTCATTATGCGTATAAATTGTTCAAAAATAATTACCTATTATTTTTTTCAGGATTCGAAAAAAAATGAATGCATTTAAAAAGCATTGCGCCTACGCTCTTAAAAATATTGCTTGCGGGATTTCTCAATGGGCCGGATAAAGTAAGCAAAAGGGCCGGATGCGGCCCGCGGGCAGGCTTTTGCCCACCCCTGCTTTAAATGATGACGCACGGGTAAAGACTCGCGGACTCAACTGTACCGGGTGTCCCAATAAGAATGGCTCTCGGCCATATCTCAGGAACGGTTTATAGTAGAGCTTTGAAATAAAAAATTTTATAACAAAAGTTGCCTCAGGAAAAGCCTGGAAATTATTTTCATAATTGTGGGTCCACCGCTAGAGGGCGTAATTGAATATAAAAAATAAAAAAATCTAAATTTTACAAAATTTTCCTAATGAAGGGGCACTGGAAATCCAATTATTGTATTCTTCATCAAATTCTGCGCATATTTGATTTAACAAGTTTAACTCTACCTTTGCAAATAAGAGGTGGGGGTGAGTGGGAACCTTGTTATGAAAAAATGGCTGTAAGTCCGGTTCTGCTAAATCAAATTTTGAAAACTGGGTCTTGTTGAAGACAGATCTTTTTCTTCAATGTATGCGTGATAATTTTGAACCATCTTAATAAGTAATAAGCCAGCTGGGAGGCGTTATTTAATTTTTTTCAGAAATCTAGTTTTCTTTGGAAAATATTAAATACAAGTATGCATTTTTAACCATACTTTATAAAATTAGATTAAATTAGCAATAGAATAGCGAAAACCGCATGTCGATACCTTTTGTCTATCTCAAGATATCTCGAGAAACGTGTAAATTTTATACATAACTGTTACTATCACCGGTAAACTAAGTTAATGAAAAGCAGTGTGCTGTGGAAAAAAAAATAACATTTTCCAGATGTCAACGTATAAAAATATAATTAATTAAAACAACAATATAAAGAAAAACAATACTATTAAAATTAAATATAACACAGAACAAAAAGAACTACTTAGTGACGACCTAAATATTCAAATTGTTGCCCATCATACACTACTCTAGAATACATTATCCAGAGAATACTAAACGCCATTCAAAGCATATCGAGAGCAGAAATTGAGACTGTTGTTCAATCTACTCTTGAAAGAGTAAATGTTTGCAACGAAAGTGATGGGCAAAAATTTGAACGTTTATGTCATCACTAAATAGTTGTTTTTATTTCTTTGTAATAGGGCTTTTCAACGCTTCTCATTTGTTTCGAGCCTCTGTCATATGCCGTATAATCCGTGTATAATATTAATATACGAGATATGAACGAGGCTCGAAACAAATGAGAAGCGTTGAAAAGACCTAATATACGTTGACAGCTGGAAAATGTTTCTTTGTTGTTTCCATAGCAAACTACTTTTAATGAATTTCGTTTACCGGTGACAGTAACAGTTATGTTTTTAAATTTACACGTTTTGTAAGATATCTCGAGATAGAAAAAAGTTATTAACATGCGGTTTTCGCTATTCTGTTGCTAATTTTATCTAATTTTGTAATATGGTATTAAAAATGCATGTTTGTATTTAATATTTTCCAAGGAACACTAGATTTTTGAAAAAAATTAAATAACGCCTTCTAGCTGGCATATTATTCAGTAAATTGGTTCTAAATCATAACTTTTACATTGACGAAAAAGGTCTGTCTTCAACAAGACCAAGTTTGCAAAATTTGATTAAGCAGAACCGGATCACAGCCAGTTTTTCATAACAAGGTTCCCACTCACCCCTACCTCTTATTTTCAAAGGTAGACCTAAACTTCTCAAATCAAATATGCGTAGAATTTTATGAAGAATACGACGATCGGATTTCCAGTGCCCCTTCATTAGGAAAATTTTGTAAAATTTAGATTTTTTAATTTTTGATATTCAATTACGCCCTCTAGCGGTGGTCCCACAATTATGAAAATAATTTCCAGGCTTTTCCTGAGGCAACTTTTGTTATAAAATTTTTTATTTCAAAGCTCTACTATAAACGGTTCCTGAGATATGGCCGAGAGCCATTCTTATTGGGACACCCGGTACAGTAAAATTTTCCAACATATAGTCCAGGGTAATAAGCTAGAAATAGACCATGTTCGGGACACTCAAATATCCAGGTAGCTGACTACTTCTTTAGTTATTATAGCCCTATAGGAGGAAAACCTACCTGTTTCCTGCCTAGAGTTCGCGTCCGTTTTCTAATTATTAACAATTTAGTGCAAAAATCGCGATTTTTTCGATTTTTTGCATCCCATTTAAAAGCTAAACAGTTGACATAAAATTACAAAGTTCAATTTTTTATAACATTGAAAAACCTTTAAAATGCTGACTTTTGAAAGTTAAAAAGTTAATTTGTTGTTACGCAAACTGCAAAATAATTGAAAATCGTTATTTGTTAATAAGTTTTACTAAAACTATCCTAGAATTTTGGTTTTTCACCCAAAGTTGTGTATTGGGGTACTTAACAAACCCTCAAAATTTGAGACCGATCCATTAATTAGTTTAAAAGTTATTCTATTTGTTTATCCCAGAGACCTTTATTTTGCAATAACATAAGACAGAAAATAATGAAGATAAGGCAATTCTGCTTATGTCAAATGAAAGTAGAAGAGTGAGCATCAAAATGTATTAAAAAAAGATAAAAAAAATTACTTAATACAGTGCGTCCATAAAGTAACGCATAAATTCGTTATTTCGTAAACCGGCAACTTTAAGGAAAAATCCCGAAAGAGGTCGATTTTTGTTTTTAAATTAAGATTTTTTGGCATATATATCATACTCGTGACCTCATCCATCTGGGCGTGATGACGTAATCGATGATTTTTTTAGATGAGAATAGGGGTCATGTGATAGCTCATTTGAAAGGGTATTTAATTCTCTATCCAACAATATAAACATTAACATAATTATTTATACAGGGTGTTCAGAAAAAATTTTTTTAATTAAAATAAGTTAGACGAAAAGAAGAATATATGTAATTTATTTAGTTCAAAACACATTTTACTACTGTAAAAAAACAGAAAAAAAATTATTTGACAAATAAACATTGATTTTCGCTCAAACGAAATGTTCAAACTGCCAAGAACAGGTGTGTGGCAGCTTTAACATTGAATTTAAGCGAAAAACAATATTTATTTGTCAAATAAACAATATTTCCTGTTTTTTGACAACAATAAAACGTATTTTGAATTAAATAAATTACACACATTCTTCTTTTTGTCTCAATTATTTTAGTTAAAAAAATGTTTTTTTAACACCTTGTATAAATAATTATGTTAGTAAAAGACTAAGTTTTTCAACCTAATAAAAATATTTGTAAATTAAATATTTTTAAAAGATTTTTAATTGAAAAACTTTATTGGCCCATTTCCTGGTGACAACCTCCAAGGCTTCTACAATATGCAAGCACATGGATGCTGCAGTGAAGACTAAGGGGAAGGAATTCTACACTATGCAATTCACAACCCCCGTCTGCAGCGTGGTAAAGTTCCAGCGGAAAATGGACCTAGTTACTCTATAGGAGTAATACTAATAAAAATAAAAATGTATACCATTTTTATTCATTCAGTTGCGGTGCGAAACCAAAACTGTCTTAATTTTTACTCAGATCAGAGGCTGCTTTTCTCTGGCCCAGGTAAAAATCTTCGACATATCCATCTCCCACCGCAACTGACGAGATGGTAGTAGGTGCCTAGCGGCATCTGCTAAATAAAAGACTAAGTTTTTCAACCTAATGAAAATATTTGTAAATTAAATATTTTTAAAAGATTTTTAATTGAAAAACTTTATTGGCCCATTTCCTGGTGACAACCTCCAAGGCTTCTACAATATGCAAGCACATGGATGCTGCAGTGAAGACTAAGGGGAAGGAATTCTACACTATGCAATTCACAACCCCCGTCTGCAGCGTGGTAAAGTTCCAGCGGAAAATGGACCTAGTTACTCTATAGGAGTAATACTAATAAAAATAAAAATGTATACCATTTTTATTCATTCAGTTGCGGTGCGAAACCAAAACTGTCTTAATTTTTGGATATGTCGAAGATTTTTACCTGGGCCAGAGAAAAGCAGCCTATGCAGTCTCTGATGAACCTCTAAAAAGAGGTGAAATCGTCGATAAAAATGCTGGCTGCACTCTCTGATCTGAGTAAAAATTAAGACAGTTTTGGTTTCGCACCGCAACTGAATGAATAAAAATGGTATACATTTTTATTTTTATTAGTATTACTCCTATAGAGTAACTAGGTCCATTTTCCGCTGGAATTCCTTCCCCTTAGTCTTCACTGCAGCATCCATGTGCTTGCATATTGTAGAAGCCTTGGAGGTTGTCACCAGGAAATGGGCCAATAAAGTTTTTCAATTAAAAATCTTTTAAAAATATTTAATTTACAAATATTTTTATTAGGTTGAAAAACTTAGTCTTTTATTTAGCAGATGCCGCTAGGCACCTACTACCATCTCGTCAGTTGCGGTGGGAGATGGATATGTCGAAGATTTTTACCTGGGCCAGAGAAAAGCAGCCTATGCAGTCTCTGATGAACCTCTAAAAAGAGGTGAAATCGTCGATAAGAATGCTGGCTGCACTCTCTGATCTGAGTAAAAATTAAGACAGTTTTGGTTTCGCACCGCAACTGAATGAATAAAAATGGTATACATTTTTATTTTTATTAGTATTACTCCTATAGAGTAACTAGGTCCATTTTCCGCTGGAACTTTACCACGCTGCAGACGGGGGTTGTGAATTGCATAGTGTAGAATTCCTTCCCCTTAGTCTTCACTGCAGCATCCATGTGCTTGCATATTGTAGAAGCCTTGGAGGTTGTCACCAGGAAATGGGCCAATAAAGTTTTTCAATTAAAAATCTTTTAAAAATATTTAATTTACAAATATTTTTATTAGGTTGAAAAACTTAGTCTTTTATTTAGCAGATGCCGCTAGGCACCTACTACCATCTCGTCAGTTGCGGTGGGAGATGGATATGTCGAAGATTTTTACCTGGGCCAGAGAAAAGCAGCCTATGCAGTCTCTGATGAACCTCTAAAAAGAGGTGAAATCGTCGATAAGAATGCTGGCTGCACTCTCTGATCTGAGTAAAAATTAAGACAGTTTTGGTTTCGCACCGCAACTGAATGAATAAAAATGGTATACATTTTTATTTTTATTAGTATTACTCCTATAGAGTAACTAGGTCCATTTTTCGCTGGAACTTTACCACGCTGCAGACGGGGGTTGTGAATTGCATAGTGTAGAATTCCTTCCCCTTAGTCTTCACTGCAGCATCCATGTGCTTGCATATTGTAGAAGCCTTGGAGGTTGTCACCAGGAAATGGGCCAATAAAGTTTTTCAATTAAAAATCTTTTAAAAATATTTAATTTACAAATATTTTTATTAGGTTGAAAAACTTAGTCTTTTATTTAGCAGATGCCGCTAGGCACCTACTACCATCTCGTCAATTGCGGTGGGAGATGGATATGTCGAAGATTTTTACCTGGGCCAGAGAAAAGCAGCCTATGCAGTCTCTGATGAACCTCTAAAAAGAGGTGAAATCGTCGATAAGAATGCTGGCTGCACTCTCTGATCTGAGTAAAAATTAAGACAGTTTTGGTTTCGCACCGCAACTGAATGAATAAAAATAGTATAAATTTTTATAATTATGTTAATGTTTATATTAGTGAATAGAGAATTGAATACACTTTTAAATGAGCTATCACATGACCTCTATTCTCATTTAAAAAAATCATCGATTACGTCATCACGCCCAGATGGATGACGTCACTAGTATGATATATGCCAAAAAATCGGAATTTAAAAACAAAAATCGACCTGTTTCGGGATTTTTCCCGAAGCTGGTTTTGTAGCTGGTTTACGAAATAATGAATTTATGCGTTACTTTATGGACGCACTGTATAATCAAAGATCCTAATGCCAAATTTTGGAAATTTTGTAGTTTATAAACATTTCGATCAACTTTAAAAATATTGTCCGTAGAAAAATCATTTTACATATTCAAAAAGTTGGTATTTTACACGAATTTTTAAAAATGTTGTTCAGTTGGTGACTAGTCGTTATAAGTGAAGGGGGAGCTGGGAGCCGACAAATGCACGAGTTCAAAAACTAAAAAAGGCAAATTAAAACTATTATTATTTTCTATATCTCGGGATCTGCTGAATATATTTTGATCTTTCTTTTTTTAATTTATATGTAATTTTTCTGTATATTACAAATATGTAATTCGTCTATTTGCAGTTTGATATTTATTAATTAATAAAAGCTTTAATTTGTTTAAACAATATTTGGAAAAATAATTTTTTCCCAAAAATCCATGTTTTTAATGAGACTATCATTATTAATCATACAAAAACTTAAGGTATACTTTAATAAATAAATTATCTTCAATAAATAGTTATCTAATAAAAATAGAAAAATAATTTTTTCCCAAAAATCCATGTTTTTAATCAGACTATCATTATTAATCATACAAAAACTTAAGGTATACTTTAATAAATAAATTATCTTCAATAAATAATTATCTAATAAAAATATTTTATTTATTAAAGTGCACTTTAACTTTTTGTATGATCATTAATGATATTATTAAAAAAATAGATTTTTGTAAAAAATATTTTTTCAAGTATTGTTTAAACAAATTAAACTGATTATTAATTAATAAATTTATAAACAAATTGCATATTTAAAACGTACGTAGAAAATTACCTACAAATTAAAAAAAAAGATGAAATCTTTGCGCCGACTAGGGACATTTTTAAAAGACCTACCTGTTTCTTGGGCCGAGATGGGCACTGCCCGAAAATCCAATGAGTTGGTCCGGAGATACAGAAAATTGTATTAGTTTGAAATTGTGGTGGATTCGTAGGTTTCCCCTAGTAACCGTTTGAACAACAATTTTGAAAAATCGTAGAGGGTGCTGTGAAGATAAATGTTTATGCAAATTTTTTAACAAAAAATACAAATCCCAATATTTAAAATGGCACCAATGAAATTCCTTAATTATTATAAACAAATTAGCTGTGAATTAAAAAAAATACATGGCTAACTTTGTCCCTTATGAACCAAGGCTAATTTTTTTTATTTGAAAATTCATGTTAAAATACTAGCTTTTCGAATATATAAAAGATTGTTCCTACGAACAATATTTGTAAAGTTATTCTAAATGTTTGTAAACTACAAAATTTCAAATATTTGGCATTAGGAACTTTGACTATATTAATTAATTTTTTTATCTTTTTTTAATATATTTTGATACTATCATTCTTTTATTTTCATTTGGCATACTCAGAATTGTCCTATCATCATTATTTTCTGTCTTATGTTATTGCAAAATAAAGGTCTCTGGGATAAACAAATAGAATAACTCTTAAACTAATTAATGGATCGGTCGCAAATTTTGAGGGTTTGTTAAGTACCCCAATACACAACTTTGGGTGAAACACTAAAGTTCTAGGATAGTTTTAGTAAAAGTTATTAACAAATAACGATTTTCACTTATTTTGCAGTTTGCGTAGCAACAAATTAACTTTTTAACTTTCAAAAATCGGCATTTTAAAGGTTTCTCAATGTTCTAAAAAACTGAATTTTGTAATTTTATGTCAAATATTTAGTTTTTAAATGGGATGCTAAAAATTGAAAAAATGGCGATTTTTGCACTAAATTGTTCATAATTAAAAAACGGACGCGAACTCTAGGCAGAAAACAGGTAGGTTTTCTTAGGTCTTGTCTATAGGTCTACCATAACTAAAAAAGTAGTCAGATACCTTAGTCTAGGCGCCAAATAGAGGTCACCGTGTCCTTTTCAATTCTGATGGACAAACTCAACGGTTTCTTATGGATTTTTGGCTGCTGATTACGAATTTCTAGGGTGGATTTCAATCGGAGTAGTCAAAAATTTGTTATAAACAATTGAATTGTTTATAAATTGTTTATAAGGCTCTGGCTCATAAACTAAAAGAGATAAAAAATAATGTTTCAAATAAAATTTGTTCGTTAATAAAAAACGAAGAAAAAACCGTTTACTAAACTTAAATCTAACAATCAGAACTCAAGATATTGTAAAATTAGTTCACAATGCAAATTTCAAATTGCAAAATAAGTATTTTTCGAAGCTTTATCGATCGTAACTCGGCTTCTACGCATGCAAATGAGCCTTGGAAGGTCTCATTTTAAAGATTCATTAGTAGGCTTCCAAACAGAGTTTGATAAATTACTTGATTTTCATTTGTTTTAAAATTATGCGCATTTGAAGTAATAATTTTCTTAAAATAATTGTACATTAATTTGTTTATAAGGGTTTCAAGCAAATTTTAAGCCATATACATTTATACTTTAATTAACAATAATGATAGAAGAACTAAAAAGGAACATTTTGAGCTTACTAAAATGTTTGTAATTTTATTTTTGGCCAAGATATAGATATTTTAATAGTGCGCTCTGAGGCACAAGATCGGCTCACCGCGTAAAGGTTCACGCACTAACTTCTCGATGCAAATTATAATTTCTATTGTATACAGGGTGAGGCAAATAAAGGGCCTATTAGAAATATCTCGAGAACTAAAGGCAACAGAATCATGAAAATTTGAATTAAGGGGTTTTGAAGTCATCTATTTAATGAAAATATTTTCATCTATTTGCTACTTCCGGTTATACCGGAAGTTGCTTATAACTTCGTATTTTTAAATGGGGGACCCTGTATATTTTTACAGTCTTGGATTCTCTTCGATGTCTTCTTTCTTAAAATATAAGGTTTTGTAATGTTATACAGGGTATTTTAAAGGTATTACGTTTAAGGATATTACGTTTTTGTATTAATTTCGTAGCAATATTCACACCCTGTAGAATTGTAGTAGTTTGACATATAAAACTCTACTTACGTTCAAATTATTTCTAATATTGTCTACTGTTGTTAAGAATCATTAGTATAGCTAAATTTTTAATTTTAGTATACAGGGTTGGTCGAAACCCGGAATGAGTATTTTTTGAGTTTTCTTAAATGGAACACCCTGTATTTTAGTATTGTAATGAAATGACATTTTATGGTACTTTTTTATTTCTTAAGCATTCCTTATACCTAACTGCTTTAATTTGTGCCTAATTGTTAATCGCACCAACACTTTTAATTACGTAGGTATTTTGATAGCGAACCCATTATTGGTAATTTTAAGGAACGGTCTGGATTAATATGTCATCATCTATTTCTGAAAAATTATTTATGATTGCATTTTTGTCTAATAAAATTTTACGTATTTTTTGTTGCAATTAATGTTTAGCTTGAATCACCAATAACTCACAAATTAAAGCAATTAGGTATAGAGAATACTTATAAAATAAAAAATTACCATGAAATATCATTTTATTACAATACTAAAATACAGGGTGTTCCATTTAAGAAAACCCAGAAAATATTCATTCCGAATTTCGACCAACTCTGTATACTAAAATTTCAAAATTAGCTATACTAATGACTCTTAACAATAGTAGACTGTATTAAAAAGCACTTGAACGTAAGCAGAGTTTTTAATGTCAATCTGTTACAATTCCACAGGGTGTGAATGTTGCTGCGAAATTAATAAAAAAAACGTAAATATATTTTAAAATACCATGTATAATATTAAAAAAACCTCATATTTTAAGAAAGAAGATATTGAGGAGAATCCAAAAATGTAAAAATATACAGGGTGTCCGATTAAAAAAACGAAGTTATAAGTTATTTTAAACGATAATTACGTTTCCGGTATAACCGGAAGTTGCAAAGAGATAAAAATATTTTTATTTAATAGATCATCCTTCAAAACCCCTACATTCCAATTTTCATGATTCTGCTGCCTTCTCGAGATATTTCTAATAGACCAGTTATCTGCCTTACACTATATATATGTTATCTTCACTCTTCAATTTTTGAAGATCCTAATAAAATTTTATCATATAATTCTTATAAGTAAATCATCATACTGTACCTCGTATTACCTTTCATTCTATTTACTTTGTCTTCTATTTTTTGTACTAAATGAGAAAAAAACATTAATAACTAATATTTCAGAAATAGAAATAAAAAGTAAGTTGGTATTATTTTTATTAACTCGCGAGTAGTCGCGCCGTTAGATAGAATCTCAAATTTTATCCTTTTTCGCGATAACTTGATGAAAAATTTGGCAATTTTGAAAAAATTTCATAAGTGCCTCGAGGAGAAGTGTAGTAATGCGTAGGAATTTTTTTTCTTCTTCTTCTTCTTCTATTTGTGGAATTTATGGCTTTGGGGAGAGCCAATTAGCTTTAATAATTGTTAGAAATAATATTTCTAACATAACAAGTAAATAAAAATACTATAAAATAAAAATTTGTTGTAAATTCGTATTTAAATTCGTATCTTGAGATATAATCTAACACGCGACTATCTACGTTACAGAAGTGAGCGCGGCTACTCCCGGGTTAATACTATTTTTACAAACTTTTTGTTTCATGCATTTGAATCGAGATATACAGGGAATCTCAGCTTTTTTACATCTGCATAAGTTCTTTTTAGCAATTTTTACAGTGGTAAACATGGTGGTACTAAGTCTGTTCTTGTAGCCAGTAAAAAACTTTCTGGGGCTTCAGAGTCTAATTATCTATATGATATAGATATAATCTATATCATATAGATATCCAGTGGATGGTGGATAGTATTCATATAAAGTGGATATAGTTATTTTGCAGCATCATCAAGGCACGTCAATTGTGTATGCCGCCACAACATAAATGCTCGTTTTATATGCAATGATGATGCTGCAAAATAACTCGAATCATTTTTATACGGATATCACATATCGGCTCATTTGCATGCGTAGAAGCCGAGTTACGATCGATAAAGCGTCGAAAAATACTTGACTGTGAGCCGATGTTACGCTCACGGTCGCCGATGGCGCGCCATTAAAATATCGATATCTTGACCAAAAATAAACTTAGGGACATTTTCTTAAGCTCAAATTATTCCTTTTGAGTTCTTATATCATTATTGTTAATTAAAGTATAAATATTTATAGCTCAAATTTACATGAAACTATTATAAACAAATTTATGTACAATTTTTTAATGAATATTATAATTTAAAACGGGTATAACTTTAAAACAAATGAAGATAAGGTAATTTAACAAACTTTTTTTGGAATCCTATTAATAAAGCTTTAAAATAAGACCTTCGGATAAAGCTCGGAAAAATACTTATTTTGCAATTTGCAATTTGCATTGCGCACTAATTTTACAATATCTTGAATTATAATTGTTGGATTTAAGTTTAATAAACGCTTTTTCTTCGTTTTTTATTAACGAACAAATTTTATTTGAAACATCTTTTTTATTTTTTTTAGTTTATGAGCTAGAGCCTTATAAACAATTAATAAACAATTAAATTGTTTATAACAATTCTTTTACCACTCGGATAGAAATCCACCCTCGAAATTCGTAATCAGCAGCCAAAAATCCATAAGAAACCGTTGAGTATGTCCATCAGAATTGAAAAGGACACGGTGACCCCTCTAGCGCCTATACTACCTGGATCTTTGAGTGTCCCGAGAAAATCCTTATTACCCTGGACTAATAAGCGCAAATATCGGTCAGATAGACAAAAAGGTACGAGCCGCTTGATCGACAAATCTAGTAATAGTCCGTTCTTTAACGGTAAAATATTGCAAAACCTCTAAATTTTAAAGAACCGCTTGGATTGACATGAAATTTGGCATACACATAGCTAACAAGTCAAAGAAAAAAAGTGATATTGTGCCGATATGTCCTTTTGGCCCGGGGTGCTTTTCACCCCCTGTTGGGGATGAAAAAGTATTCGTCCAAAATAAGTCCGGAAATGGATAAACTGACTAATTCTAAGTAACTTTTGTTCTATAGAGTTTTTTCACTAAGTCAATACTTTTCGAGTTATTTGGCAGTGAATATGTTCATTTTTTCAACAAAATAACCACGCTTTTAGACGGTTTTTTGCAAATAACTCAAATAATAAGTATTTTGTCGAAGAAAGATTTTTAGCAAAAATATAGCCTGTAAAATATTTAAAAAAAAATGGTGTACATATCACGTCTGTATACCTAGTAGAAGCAGAGTTATAGCTAATTAAAAATAGGTTCATATTTGTAAAATTTAAAATGGAATACCTTAACGTGAAATAACCAAAAATGAAGCACATTTCGGGGAAAACTTATTACAACTTATTTAAAATGTTTACAAAAAGCTTCATTTTTGTTTTATAAAAAAATTTCTAGCATCAAAATAAACAAGTTACGCTCAAAATAAAGTTAGTCCCTTTTTTTTTGGTAAAAAAATCGGGAAATTCACCCCTTAATTAGTATCTCAAATGAAACTAATCGTTACGACTTCACAGGTTTCTTAACTCGCGTATGTTTTGTTTATATGATCTATAAGTTTCATCGGTTAAAAGTCCTTATTTTTGAAAGGGCTCTAGTTAAAAGGGGTTGAACGAGTCACTGATCATGAATGTATGTAAATTTAGAAATACCAAATCTTAATCAATTTTTGTCTAACATAAAAACAAAAAAATATATGATATTCATAAAATCAATGCTGACTTTTTTTGTTTTTCTAGATTTTTGGTACCTCTAACAATTTTTGTTATTTTGAAAAAAATCATATATTTCAAAATTAAAATTTTTAAAAATTTCAGTTTAAAACCAAATTTTTTCAAAAATAAGCACTTTAAATCGATGAAACTTACAGATCATATAGACACAATATAAGTAAAATAATTTATGGAGCGGTAACGATTTATTTCATTTAAGTTGCTAATTAGGGGGTGGTCTTTCCGATTTTTTTTTGTCAAAACAAAAGGGATCAACTGTATTTTGAGCGTAACTTGCTTAAATCTAATGATAAAAACTTTTTATAAAAACAAAAATAAAGCTCTTTTTAAACGCTTTAAAAAAGTTATAATGGATTCTCCCCAAAAAGTGCTTAATTTTTTGGATATTTCACTTCAAAATATTCTATTTGAAATTTGGTGAATATGAATCTATTTTTCATTTGCTATAACTCTGGCTTTGCAAGGTTCAGAGACCTAACGCGTACACCATTTTTTTTACTTTTTTACAGAACGATATTTTTGCTCAAAATATTTTTTTCGACAAAATACTTAGTTTTTGAGTTATTTGCGAAAAACCGTCTAAAAATGTAGTTATTTTGTTGAAAAATGAACATATTCACTCGCAAATAACTCGAAAAGTGTTGACTTGGCGAAAAAGTTCTATAGAACAAAAGTTACTTAAAATTAGTCAGTTTATCCATTTCCGGACTTATTTTGGACTTATATTTTATCACCCCCAAGAGGGGGTGAAAGTCGTCACCCCTAGGGCAAAAGCACACATTGGCACAATATCACTTTTTTTGTTTGGCATGTAAGCTATGCGTATGCCAAATTTCATGTCAATCCAAGCGGCTCTTTAAAATTTAGAGCAAAAACCGTGAAAGAATCTACTATAAATCTGAGTTCAAGCCCATGACCCGATGAACGGAAAAATGAAAAGGCTAACGCTGTAATATAAAATTCTGAGAATCTACGGCTTAGTCTGGAATAAGGTGGTGTCTAATTGGCTTATGGGGAATAGCACGAAAGCTATTAGACATTTTTGTGTAGATATTTTAGGCACTCTGAAAATTTTTCAGGTAACTCTTCCATGATAACCTAATACAAAAATGCCGGTCTGGCTGGAGGGTAGCGGTTATTTTCCCCCAAACCCCCCCCCCCCAAGTTAGGAAAAGGGTAAATAGTGTTATATTAAAAAATATCATTGACGTCATTTTAAGGTAAAGGACCTCCAAACCTTATGGAAAATAGGTCCCAGTGGATTTCGTTCATCCTTTGGGAAAGTACTCTTTGAAGCATCCTGATAAAAAGTTCTTATGGGCACAACTCAATCGTATAAAGGATTTTTAAGATATAGAGGTCCAAACTCGGAAAATTATAAGATTTACGGGATATTCCAATTCCGTGAGTTACTGGTTATTTGGCAACATGTAGAAGTTTGGATCAAGGAAAAGTACTAGTAGTCTAGGATTTTTTCCTGGCTATTAAATGGCGACCTTTACTTTGACCTTGACCTTCAACGGACGTCATATTCTAGAGTTTCGAGGGTTTTAGGCATTAAATTGATATAAACAGATTACTCCTATGTTTTTGGGATAGCAAAACACGAATATGTCATCAGAATTGCCCTCCGGATGACGTGGTGGCCAGGGCCACCGCAAGAGATGTCATCTTCTAGAGTTTAGATGGTTTTCGGCATTTAATTGATGCAAATGAATTACTGGAGGGTTTTTTGAGGTCGCTAAATACGAATATGCCACCAGAACCCACTCCCGGAGCACCT
This sequence comes from Diabrotica virgifera virgifera, assembly GCF_917563875.1. NCBI lineage: Eukaryota > Metazoa > Arthropoda > Insecta > Coleoptera > Chrysomelidae > Diabrotica > Diabrotica virgifera. Next base: position 44,613,740 of record NC_065445.1, on the reverse strand, counting down.
GGTTTCCAAAGTCATTGAAAGGAGCACTTGGAGTTTCGAGGGTCTTTGGTACTACATTGATGCCAACGGATTAATTATAGGTTTTTGGGGTTTCTGAACACGAATACGTGATCACATTGTGCCGTAGGCATTTTTCTAAATAATTATGCTCCATTTACATATATATAACTGTCACTATTTTTCGCTATAACTCGGAAAATATCTTTGTCACGAAAAAATTGTAGAAATAGAAATTATAGAAAATTACATTTTCAACAAGTTTGGTTGTTATACTTTTTGTCGAAAAGTTGAAAATGGCGGAGATATTAAGCAAAAACGGTTCTCGTTTAAAATCAAGATGGCGGCTAACCAATGGCGGAATTCAGTCGAGATTTTAAATTTACGCTACTATTGAACCCCTCTAAAGATTAAAAAAATAAAATTTGGGGCAGCTCCTAATGCAAGGTTAGGCCTATTAGGTTAGGTTATCTAACCCGACTGGACTATTAAGGTAAACTGGTTCTAATAAGAGGGTTCGACTGTAATACCATTTTTATACTTAGTATTATTAATTTTTACGTAGAGTTTGGTCTTATTATTATTAGTTTTGATCAAATTGATATTCTTTTTAGTGCAGGGTAATAAGGTTTTTTCCATGACACTTCAACAGTCAGGGTACTGAAGCGTTTTTTTCGATAGTTAATACCTATAAAAACAAATTGTAACTATTTCCTACGTAGGATTTGGCGGCCATTTTTATTTATAGACAATTTAGTGCCAAAAAACCGGCGATTCATTCATTTGTTTAAATTTTATTCAAATTGTTTATCCCAGATAGCTTTATTTTGCAATAGCATAAGTCAGAAAAAAATAATGTTAGAACCATTCTACAGATGTCAATGAAATAGCATAAGCTAAACTTTCAAATTGGTTTAAAAAAAGTTAAAAAAAATGCATTTATTAGTAGTAAATAATTATGCAATAGTGTGTTCAATTTTTCCTTATAAACTTGTTATTTTTTATATAATAAATTATATGTATTTATTACAATTTTTCATCAATTATCATATTAATAACAGTACTTGGTAGTTATGCACTTACAAAAAGGTAAACAATAGGGAACTTGCATAAATTTTTAAATATTAAAATGATATTAAAAAACATAAAGTAACATGATCTTAAAACGCTTGCATGCGAAAAAAACAAATATTTTTAAGCCGTAGGCGAATTATGATGCTTTGAAAATGCTATAAAATTCAAATATCTTAGGAAGCTCTTGAACGTCCTTCTATTCGTCCGACGTCACGGGCCACGGTCAACCGGGGGCTAGCAGTCGGAAACAACGCGATTAGGGTAGGTATCACGGGTATATTACATTTTAATCGTCTTTAATGGATAATTCCTAGGTATTATTTATGTTCATCTTATATATTTTAATAAGTAGTTCCCCAATCAGCTTAGTTTTAAACTGAAATTGATATATAAAAACCGTTTATAACAATAGTTTGGTACCATTATATTATAGTATACGGTCCCCGTGGGTTTGATCTACCTACCTCTAATCGAAGGATTTCGTATATCCTGGAAAAGATTATGATGTAATTTGCATTAGAATAAAGATTATATTTCATTGTAATGTTTATTAGTACCTACTGGAGCCTTTCATTATTGTGTTCAAAGCCTTCTGAGAAAAGATTATGGTGATTAGCAGACGTACAGATAGAATGTGTACATTGCCAACAAAATCCTTCTTTACAAAGTTAATAATACGCATAAATAAGAAGAATCATTATTGTAATTTTACAAGTTAATATCTTTATCATCTCAACTTATACTTACACCGCATCCCTCGGTAGACCGCAAGCTATAGTAGAAACCCGACTGTAGACCGCATACTATAGTAGCACCAATACTTTTTAGTTACTCTTACTTTTGTTACTAAAAGTTTTGTGTATTTTTAAGTTACTTGTTTCTTCTTTGTTCTTCAACACAAGAAACGATAAAAGTAATTTCATAAAAAAGAACTTTTTGATACATGTCAACAGAGATAAAATGTTAATATTTTACCTGTCACAGAAAAAATCATTTTTGCCACAGAGTAAAACAAGATATATCAACTGTATTATTTATCTATGGGCAAACTGCATTAAAAATGCAATAGCCCACCGAACGGGCAAAAGATAAGAGTGGCCTGTGACGTCAGACCCCAGCTCTCGCTTTTGAAGTTGTTTGAAACGGAAATTTTAGGCGCGGAACTTTGATCACATGTTGTACGTACATTATCCATTGTTAAGACGTAATATTTTGAATATAACATTTTAAAAAATAAATTAACAATGTTATGCAAAAGAAATTTTTAGTGCAAGTTCCATTCAAAAAGTTTAAAGGATTCATAAAAAAAATTGACGATACTTTTTAATAATTATTTATTACTAATAAATGCATTTTTATTCACTTTTTTTAAACCAATTTGAAAGTTTAGTTCATGCTATTTTATTTGACACCTGTAGAATGGTTCTAACATTATTTTTTTCTGACTTATGTTACTGCAAAGAAAAGCTCTCTGGGATAAACAATTTGAATAAAATGTAAATAATTGAATGAATAGCTTTGAAATTTTTGTCACATTTTAGCATTAAAGAACCCCACATTTGACAAAAATTTCAAAGCTCTATACTTATTTTTACAATAGTTATTGCGAAATTATTTTTTTTGAAATTTCGAAATTTTTCCCCTTTAAGTTAACAATAAATGAGTGTATTAAACTTTTTAATACGCCATTTTAAAGCTTTTTCCATTCTCTCTAAGATGTCTGTACCAAAAAAAACCATACGTCTTACTGTTTTCCATTAATTTGAAAAAAAGGGAAAAATGCCGTTTTTGATATTAAATTGTTTATAAATAAGAATGGCCGCCAGATCTTACGCAGGAAATAGTTACAATTTGTTCTTATAGGTATTACCTGTCGAAAAACGCTTCAGTACCCTGGCTGTTGAAGTGTCACGAACAGGGTATATTTTTGTCTTATTATCCTGGCCTATTTGTAAATTGTATTTAGTGTAGGAAACAAAGGTTGAACCTTGCAAAATGGACACAAGTCCGGTTTTATTTTTTTTCTGGTATATCAAGGGGTGACTATTATAAGACTAACTTTTTCTGAAAAAATTTCGCCCCCGAACCCCCCTTTTCACCCCTTTAAAGGGGGTAATTTGTGGTTTTTGCGGAACGAAGCCATTCCTGTACTTTTACAATAAATTTCTTTTATAAAAATATGAAGAGGACTATACTTTCTACGATTTATTTCCCGACAGCATCTGTCTATCATCCACCGTTTAGAGGGGGTGGCGCCCCAAAGTTGATAAGTTTTTAAAAAAGATGTTTTTAAAAAAAATATATTTTTCCCTAACTGTAACGGAAATTAAGAAGAAATCTTGCGGCAATTATTCACAAATAATTGATTGATTTTTTGGTACAGGTTTCACTTAAAGGTAATTGCCCTTTTTTAATTCCAGGGTGTTACATTTTAAAAAACCACTTTTTATACCATCTGAACCGTTTATGCTAGAGTAAAAAGACTTTCAGCGATTACCCATGTACTGGTGCTATTTACAAATTTGTATAATGCATCCCCATTTTTTCCCCGGAACCACCCCAAAAAAAAAGAAGAATTAATAAATAAAGTGATTTTCTTGGAATCCTTCACACACAATGCCCTTTATTAATATGCTTCATATATCATTTTGTGCACGTTATTATTACCCATGCATGGACACCAAAAGCGATTTTATAGTGCAACCTTTGTAGCCAAAAAAAATAAAAAAAATGGGGGGTTGAAATTTTTTTTTTGGTTTTTGCTTGTTGATCCATATGGGCATATGCTTCATCAATAGTGCTTTTAATGCATTTAATGCTTTTTAATGCATAGGTAATGAGAAAATCGTAAAAACATTCCCTCCAAGGGATAGGGGTAGTTTCTGCAGTATATTTTCAAGGATAGGGGTGGTTTCCGCAGGGATGTTGCAATAACCATATATATTTTTGAAAAGCAGTATTGATGAAGCATATGCCCATATGGATCAAAAAGCGAAAAACAAAAAAAAATTTCAACCCCCATTTTATTTATTATTTTTTTGGCTACAGGGGTTACACTAGGAAATCGCTTTTGGTGTCCATGCAGGGGTAATAATAACGTGCACAAAATGATATATGAAGCATATTAATAAAGGGCATTGTGTGTGAAGGATTCCAAGAAAATCACTTTATTTATTAATTCTTCTTTTTTTTTGGGGTGGTTCCGGGGGAAAATGGGGGTGCATTATACAAATTTGTAAATAGCACCAGTACATGGGTAATCGCTGAAAGTCTTTTTACCATAGCATAAACGGTTCAGATGTTATAAAAAGGGGTTTTTTAAAATGTAAACCCTGTAATTAAAAATAGGGCAATTGCCCTTAAATGAAACCTATACCAAAAAATCAGTCACTTATTTGTGAATAATTGTCGCAGGATTTCTTCTTAATTTCCGTTACAGTTACGGAAAAATATATATTTTTTAAAAACATCTTTTTTAAAAACTTGTCAATTTTGGGGCGCCACCCCCGCTAAACGGTGGATCATAGACATATGCTGTGGGGAAATAAATCGTAGAAAATATAGTCCTCTTCATATTTCTATAAAAAAAAGTTTTGTAAAAGGTACGGGAAGGGCTACGTTCCTCAAAAACCACAAATTACACCCTTTAAAGGGGTGAAAAGGGGGGTTCCGGGGCGAAATTTTTTCAGAAAAAGTTAGTCTTCTAATAAGCACCACTTGATATAACGAAACAAAAATAAAACCGGACTTGTGTCCATTTTGCAAGGTTCAACCTCTGTTTCCTACACTACTTGTAATATAGATGTTTATAATGTATATTATAAAACCGATGTTTTTAATGTGAAAAATTCCCATGTTCTTCTACATAATTGTATAGAAAATCACGAATTGGTTCAAACTTATTGTTACACGTTACACATATAAAGCATTAAATCAACGTCCACATAACAAGCCACTTTTCAATTCTGCGTGAACCATGCTCAACTGATACTATTATTAGTAAAGATAAGATATTCGATGTTCGATTAGAATTGATACGATAATGATCGGCACTGTAAAAGCCATTATAAATTACAGTTTGATAAAGCGGAAGTGTTTATTCCTGCCCAATGTACTTTTATGGCCAACGCACTGGCTAATATTCCAAGCACCAGTTTTTGACAGTACTCCAATAGTACTCCAATAGTACTCCAGGGAAATAAGCTAGAAATAGACCATGTTCGGGACACTCAAATATCCAAGTAAGCTGACTACTTTTTTAGTTATTGTAGACCTATAGGAAGAACACCTACCGTTTCTAGCCTAGAGTTCACGTCCGTTTTTTATTTATTAACAATTTAGTGCAAAAAATCGCGATTTTTTGATTTTTTGCACCCCATTCAAAAGCTAAATAGTTGACATAAAATTACAAAATTAAATTTTTTAGAACATTGAAAACCCTTGAAAATGCAGATTTTTGAAATTTAAAAAGTTAATTTGCTGCTACGCAAACTGCAAAATAAGCTAAAATCTTAATTTGTTAATAACTTTTACTAAACTGCCTCAGAACTTTAATGTTTCACTCAAAGTTGGGTATTGGGGTGCTTAAAAAACCCTCAAAATTTGAGACCGATCCATTCATTAGTTTAAAATTATTCTATTTGTTTTTCTCAGAGACCTTTATTTTACAATAACATAAGACAGAAAATAATGAAGATAGGGCAATTTTGCGTCTGCCAAATGAAAGTAGAAAAGTGATACTATAAAAATGTACTAAAAAATACAAAAAAATGATATAATGTAGTCAAAAATCCAAATGCCAAATTTTTGAAATTTTGTAGTTTAAAGGGTACCCCCCGTTAAGATAGGCAAAATGCCCTCACTCCCAGAATTCAATTTTATTAATTTTTTTACGTTCTATGCAACTAAAAAATGAGATAATGCGGATTTTTAGCTCGCCACCCCCCTTACCCCTCCCCCCACAGCCAAAAACGTAGATTTTCAGATTAATTTTTTTTTTAGTCGGGTTGCAATTGATTTAAAAATTTCAAAAAATTCACACGTGTAGCTGAGGCTTTTACAAAACACGTACATTTTTTATGGACTCATAGGTTGAGTGTACATAACCTCAAATTTTTTTTTTAACATTTTGAAACCTATAACTTTTTTTTTGGAGGGGGCTGCAGGAATTTTTTTCATATTTTTCCGTCAGGTGCGCCATCTTGAAAAATCAAGAAAACTGTTTTTTTAGGGGTTTTTGGGGATTTTCTCCATTTTATAGACTGCAACATAGATCAACTCAAGGTTTTGATAATAGATTTTGTACAATTTAAAATAACTGAGTATATTAGGATATTAAAAAATTGGGCGAAACACTTTTAAACCCCCCAAAAACCATGTTTTTTTAAAGTTTTGTAAGGATTTTTGCGGGTCTAATTATATTTTTTGTGGTCGATACAGCCTGAATATATTTTTTTATTTTTTACCTTATATGTGATTAAAAAATAAGACTAATCGCATTTTTAGTCCACCACCCCCTCCCCTGCCCCACGAAAACGTCAATTTTTCTGTTTTTTTTTAGTTAAGTTGCAATTAATTTAAAAATTTTATGAGGCTTCTACAAAATATATCTATTTTTTATAGACCCGTAGGTTGAGTGTACAATACATATAACCTTAAAATTCCTTTTTTATTTTTTTAAAACGTATTTTTGACTTCCAATCGGTATATTTTTTAAAACGTCCAATGAATTGTACATCTCTTTCGGACGGTCGGTTCAATACTTGCTTAGCGCTCATTTTTAATTATTAAAAATAATAGTAATGAAATAATGACAAAAATTTCTTCAGACTCTTGCAGGGGGGGGCTTTAAACTTTGAGTTGGTCACTTTATGACTTTCATAATAATAATTTTTAATCCAGTTATTAAGCCTTAACAATGGCCATTTCCGCGTTTTTCAAATGTTAAATTGCATGTAACTTAACAACAGTAAATTTTATAGAAAAATCACAAGATACCTTTTTTGCTCAGGTAGATCCAGAGAATCTAAAACAAATTTGCCCTTAGTGAACAAATTGATTTTTTGAATTCGTTAAAAAATTGTTTAACAATTTTCCGACCGCGGTACTGCCTGGCACCATGCGGATTTGTTATAAGGACCTGTTGTTGAATAAGTTTGTGCAAAAAAATGAATCGGAATAATTTACCTAATGGGGACAAGCATGCAGCATGGACTATTTGCATTATGAGCCAAACGAAGATGGTTTGGAAAACATTAAACGATAGATACTGTTGTAGATGCGAGTTGCGCAAACGGCAACATAACCATAGGCTGTTGTTCGCATGTAGCCTATGTAGCTGCCATAATATAATAATTATCGCATGGAAGATATTTTACAAAAATCATCAAGCCAGCAGAATATCTTACAATACTCTTTGACAATACAGATGTTATACCTGTAATAGACGAAGACAGCGATGAAGACTTAAGAACTGTAAAGTGTAATACCAACGAATATACTCTCCGAATACTCTACGAGTATATACGGAGCTATATATTTTTTGGTAATACTTTCCTTATTCTTTTTATGGTGTTTTACGTGGCAGTAAACGTGAAGCAAAATGACATTATAATAGGCAGACCAGAGATATAGGTCATGTAGATGGTACAAGCACATGTTTGAATAATTAGAATATGTATAATGGAAGGTAATATTAGGGTACTTACTAAATACAAACTAATGAACAAAGAACAAAATGTTTTGATTCACAAAACGACAAGAAGTAGGATATATTAAAATAATGTATTTTTGTTAAATTGATTATTCTGTTTTATTTTTGTTTTTTGTATCCTACTCAAAAGATATCATAGTGACATCTTTACTTTATATAAAAATATTGCAAAAATTTGAAATTATTTTGTTAAATGTAGTTTACTTGAGGACAAACTGAGCAACAGATATACTGAGAAAAAAAATTAAAACGAAAAAATGATTTATTGGGCAGGTTGAGAGGGAGGAGGGCTAAAATTGGGCTAAAGCTTATTTTTTTAAACACATCAAACGTAAAAAAATGAAAAAATAGTCAGGCTGTATTGATCTCAAAAAATATTAGGCCAGGATCCTGCTTACCAAAAAAAGTTGATTGCAAGCTGAAAATATGTGAACAGTTTAACGGTGTCTAGTCGGACAAACTTTGATGTAGGTATGGAAACAGGGGAAGTTTTAATTGTGAAACGTAATTTTAATTGTGGAAAGTGTCATCCTGACAAGTTTATGATTGTGAAAACTAGCAGGTTGTTTTTAAGTTTATTCAATAAAAAATTATATAAAATATCCCTAAAAACTCAGTTATTTCAAATTATACCTACATAACCTATAAAAAACCTTGAGTTAATCTATTTTGAAGTCTATAACAGGAGAAAATCCCTAAAAACCACCGAACAAACCAGTTTTGTGGATTTTTGAAGAGGGCGTACCTTACGGAAAAATCTGAAAAAAGTCAGAAATATAGTTTTTGATAAAATACACAAAACACAAAAAAAATAGACATACATCCATCACCAAAAAAATATACGTACCTATTAAAAAAAAACGTTATAATATGTACACTCAACCTTCGGGTCCATAAAAAGAGATGTTCTGTAAAAGCCTCAGCTGTGCGTGTGAAATTTTTTGTAATTAAAAATTTAATAATTATTAACTATTCTAAATGGGAAATAAGCCACAATTTAACTAAAAAATTACCATTTAGAATAGTTAATTACAAAAATGCCACAAAGAAATAGCTTCAGAATAACAGTCATTTAATTGCAAACCAACTTAAAAAAAAAATAAATTCGAAAAATTTACATTTTTGGCTATGGGGGAGGGGGAATAGGGGAAGTGGGCTAAAATTGCGGTGAGTCCTAATTTTTTAAAATCATATAGAACGTAAAAAAAATAAAAAAAAATATTCAGGCTGTATCGACAACAAAAAATATAATTAGACCCGCAAAAATCCTTACAAAACTTTAAATAAACATGGTTTTTGGGGGGTTTAAAAGTGTTTCGCCCAATTTTGGAATATTCTACTATACTCAGTTATTTTAAATTATACATAATCTATTAACAAAACCTCGAGTTGATCTATGTTGCAGTCTATAAAATCGAGAAAATCCCCAAAAACCCCCTAAAAAACAGTTTTCTTGATTTTTGAAGATGGCGCACCTGACGGAAACATATTAAAAAAATCATAGAGACAGCTTTTGATAAAATACACAAAATGCAAAAAAAATTGGACGTGCAGCCCCCTCCAAAAAAAAGTTATAGGTTTTAAAAAGTTAAAAAAAAAATTTGAGGTTATGTACACTCCACCTATGGGTCCATAAAAATGTACGTATTTTGTAAAAGTCTCAGCTACACGTGTGAATTTTTTGAAATTTTTAAATCAATTGGAACCCGACTAAAAAAAATTAAATCTAAAAATCTACGTTTTTGGCTGTGGGGGGAGGGGTACGGGGGTGGCGAGCTAAAAATCCGCGTTATCTCATTTTTTAGTTGCATAGAACGTAAAAAAATTAATAAAATTGATTTCTAGGAGTGAGGGCATTTTGCCTATCTTAACGGGGGGTACCCAAGGATAACTTTAAAAATATTCTCCGCAGAAAATAGTTATTTTCCTAACTAGTTCAGAAAGTGATACTTTCACGCACGAGACTGCCGTTGCCCCGAACGACGCGATAGCGTAGTTCGGGCAAGCAGTCGAGTGCGGGGAAGACACTTTCCGCGTGAGTTAGGAACAATATTTTTTCTAGGGCCATACGTTTGGTAAAAAGCCACAAAAAATAGAGTCATATCAATTTTTATTTAGAAGTGAAAATACACAAATGAATTCTTTGACAAGGTTGTCAAAACCAAACTTTCAATGTAATGGGTTACCACGACGACGATATTGGTTTCCATGACGACGATTCAAAACCATTGTAATTGTCTACTGATCTGACTTTTAAATATTATGTCAAACTAATTTTATTTCATCGAATTATCAGTAGTAATTGCACAAGAGCTCTAAAATTATTGAATTTTTCCCGAGTGTCACTTTGGCAGTTTTAATTTCACGAGCCGAAGGCGAGTGAAATTATGTCAAAGTGTCACGAGGGCAAAAATTCTATATTAATTTTAGAGTTCGAGAGCAATTTGTTGCGATTATTTCATGAATAAAACTGTTCAAAACCAAAATTTTATTGTAATTTATATATGTAAGTACCAATTAGTGAAATTAAACACACAGTTGTTATAAATATGTATTTGACGGTTGAAAGTCATCACTTTTATAATTTTTAAAACATTTGTCATTAATGTCACTGAATGTATTTTTTCGTAGCAACGAAGGGCATCTGACGTAATATACTTAACGACGGGAGATTATCAAAAATTATCACCTTAATTTGCATGTCTGTAGCTTTCTATTGGTCAGAATCTCCTATGAATGAAATAATCAGTAGTAATTGCACAAGAGCTCTAAAATTATTGAATTTTTCCCGAGTGTCACTTTGGCAGTTTTAATTTCACGAGACGAAGGCGAGTGAAATTATATCAAAGTGCCACGAGGGCAAAAATTCTATATTAATTTTAGAGTTCGAGTGCAATTTGTTGCGATTATTTCATGAATAAAACTGTTCAAAACCAAAATTTTATTGTAATTTATATATGTAAGTACCAATTAGTGCAATTAAACACACAGTTGTTATAAATATGTATTTGACGGTTGAAAGTCATCACTTTTATAATTTTTAAAACATTTGTCATTAATGTCACTGAATGTATTTTTTCGTAGCAACGAAGGGCATCTGACGTAATATACTTAACGACGGGAGATTATCAAAAATTATCGATTTAATTCAGATTTCTGTAGCTTTCTATTGGTCAGAATTTCCTATGAATGAAATAATGGCGGTAATTTCATTAAAAAATAAACACAATACGATAAATTTGAAATAAATTAGTAAATAATATCGAAATATTAGTTTTTTGCATGTATTCTAATGTATTATAATGCCATATTACAAGGTATTTTACTTTCCCGCACGCCGTGCGGGAAAATTTACTTTCACGCACGCCTTGCTGGAAAGTACAACTTTCGGAAACGAAATGCGTGCGTGAAAGTGGCTCTTTTAGCACGGCCGTAGAAAAAATCATTTTACATATTCGAAAAGCTGGTATTTTATACGAATTTTTAAAAATGCAGTTCAATATTGGTGACTAGTCGTGGTGAAGGGGGAGCTGGGAGCTGACAAATGCATTTCAAAAACTAAAATAGGCAACTTTAAACTACTATATCTCGGGATCTACTGAATAGATTTTGATCTTTCTTTTTTAATTCATATGTAATTTTTCTGTAAATTTCAAATATCTAATTTTCTAGACATTTATTAATTAATGAACAGTCTAATTTGTTTAAACAATTTTTGAAAAAATAATTTTTTCCAAAAATCCATGTTTTTAATAATACTATCATTATTAATCATAGAAAAAGTTAAGGTATACTTTAATAAATAAATTATCTTCAATAAATATTTATTTAATAAAAATAATTTATTTATTAAAGTGTACCTACTTATGTTGATACTATCACTCTTCTACTTTCATTTGGCATACTCAGAATTGCCCTATGCTCATTATTTTCTCTTAGTATGTGATTGCAAAAATAAGCTCTCTGGGATAAACAAAAAATAGAATAAATTTTAAACTATTTAATGGATCGGTCACAAATTTTGAGGATTTGTTAAGAACCAAAATACCCAACATTGGGTGAAACCCTAAAATTCTAATGGTAGGGGAAGCCAAACAGGGATTTTTGAAGTTACTCGAGCACGTCAGATGGGGAGAAACCTTGTACCCTGAAAATGTACCTCTACCATATTGGCTCTTAATGCAGGGGAGTTCGCTAAGGGGGGCCGAAAAAAAACTATCTTTAGAAAAACTCGAAATCGTCAGATTAAGATAAGGTAAGTTAAGTATAATATGCAAAACAGTATATATTTTAAAAATCCGACGATTTGGCACAAGAAAAAAGCGAACATTTCGCGAAATGAATGACAGACCGAAAAACTAAGAAATACGTGCTCAATGTTTTTCAAAAATCTATCGAATGATTCCAAACACGACTTTCCACTTAGAGCGGTGGGGGGTAAATTTAATGTTTTAAATACGAATCCCGCAATATTTCGCTAAATGAATATCAGATCGAAAAACTGAAAAATACACTTACTCAATATTTTAAAAAAATCTATCGAATGGCACCAAACACGACCTCTTACGAAATGGCAGGGAGCCCTAGCGGCAACTGCTAGCCAAAGACTAAGTTTTCAATCTAATAGCATACCAAATAAGATTGAAAATATTATTCTACATCCCACCAGACTGAAAAAAATGGGAACCTTCTCTGGTTACACCTCCGAGGCTTTTAAAATTTGCAAGCCATAACGGATGCTGAGACTAAAGAAGGTGAGGGAATTTTACAATTTATAATTCACGTCCCATCTGCTCAGCGCGATAAAGTTCCAATGGAAATGGTTCTCTTCGTACTCCAATCAGACTTAGTCTTTTTCAGAATTTGGTCTTAGTTTTGAGAGTAAACTAAATGTAAAACCAAATACTTACAATATCGGAATAGTATCACGAGGTTTTTTCTGGTTTTTCGTCGTGATTATCGATTTCGTCGGAATCACTAACGCGACAATTTTACTGTCATCGTTGCATGTGGTTGTCTTTTTAAAGACAGATCACATGCTATGATTTTTTTTGACGGATATTCTTGAGTTTAAAATGATTTCATGTAATCGAATGGACTATCTTACAATAAAGTCGTCCCAGGAATGCAACTCATAAATATTGGCAATATTATTTTAAGGTTTCTACTTTAAAATGTATAATATAATATGTCTGAATTTCCGAAATAAATGAGTCAGATTAAAATAAATTGTTAGAAGAATTTTTTACTAAGCAACAACATTTTTGTTTAATTTATTAATATTTTGTATTTTGACAACGACGTCCGAAGTGGACGCGGACGTCAAAACGTTGATAAAATAATTTTTTTCAAGTTAAATTGTGGCTTATTTCCCAACTAGAATAGTTAATTACAAAAATGCCACAAATAAATAGCTTCAGATCAATATTAAGATACTTCGCGTCATAAAAAACTGGTACCTACAACTCTTATAACCGAAAATCGTATTTTTCAAGTTGTGTAAGTTGATCTTGTCAAATGTGTCATTCTAATTTCTAGGCAACGCTGCCAGTTGAACGAGAATATTAGATCAAACCAGCTAAAAGCAGGGCTGTGCGACAGATCGCAAGTTTTTAGTATTAAAACTAAAACAATATCGAGCATTATCAATTAGTCGCATGCATCCTAAAAGATTCTCCTGTTAATTTTGTAATTTTCATCATCTCAAGTAAGTACCCATACATTGATTCGTGTTTTATTATAATTTATGAAAATATTTCAATTCAAACATAATGATAGATAATAAATCTATTTTAAATTATTATATTTAATTTCAAATCGAGAGGTTTCTCGTAAAGTGTAGCACAAAACTGTAGTAAGTAAGTTGTTTAAAGATCCTTCAAACATTTTGGGCATTATCTCAACCCTCTCTGGTTATTAAGTTTATTAGATATGGTTTTTTGTTGTTAATGGTAAACATAATACCTACCTATCTAAAAACTTTATACAATTTTGAATGTTTATGTTTTTTTTTTTATTTAGATTCAGTGCAATCTGTGATGGCAACAACGAAGTGATTCACGAACCATTGTATCCAGTCTGAATACAGGTTTACGTTGGGAAAAAAAAGTGTACCAGTTTTATATGACGGGAAGTGTACATGTTTAAGAATTTGTTTATTAAACCAGACTATATCTCTCGCCTAAGCGAGAGTTATAGTCTAACGTCGATTACTTTACAATGTTAAATCTATCAATAATGTAATTTAGAGGTTTTTACACCTAATGAAGTGGCTAGTGGCAAATACTTGTACACTGGACGTTCACACTGATGATGGTCAGTTTTGACCGAAAACGTTTTGTGTATTGTAATTTTTCACTACCTTGTGGATAAATTCTAAAGATTTTTTAATAAATTCATATACCTACATAAAACAGACGTGTTTACTTCATTCTGTGTTGTCTTATCGAAGGTGTGCAGCCAACTACATGGTTTACCTTACCCTTTTTAAAGTATTAAGACGATTTAAATAAATCATAAATTGGTTAATTTTTGAATCTTTATAATACAGTTATGAGCGTGCTAATAACCGGAAAAATAACGCAAAAGATGGAAAACATAATACATTGCGAAACAAATAGAGATGAAACTAGTGGAGATGGAAATTATCTTTATAAAAGTAAAAATTAACATTTTTAACTATTTAGAATGGGAAATAAGCCACAATATTATTAAAAAATGATTTTTTATTAAAGTTTCGACGCCCAAATCGGGTGCCGTTGTCAAAATACAAAATACTATTGAATAGTATTTTGTATTTTGACAACGGCACCCGATTTGGGCGTCGAAACGTTAATAAAAAATCATTTTTTAATAATATTGTGGCTTATTTCCCATTCTAAATAGTTAAAATTGTAAAAATGCCACAAGAAAATAGCTTCAGAACAACATTAAAAATTAACATTACAGTAAATGAGTTGGTACACTGACTATTGTATATACATATTTTAGATATTAAACTTAAATTGTAATTGTAAAATATAGAGTAAGTATTTCTTGTATATTGTTATATATTAACCTTCGGATGACCAAGCGGAAGAAATTTTGACCCCAGAGTATGTTTTTCTTTAATAGATTCAAAATTATTTTCAATTTTTAACTCATTATTTTTTTATTTGACTTTAATATCATTCTAGATATCCTTATATTTTGAAATAAAAAAAATTCCCTATATTTTACGAATAAAAAATATATTCTGAAGTTGATGTTTAGTAAAATACCGTCTATTATGTGTAATTCCAAGTAGTTTTACGCTAATGACGTCGACTTTGCAAAGTAACAAGACACTTACTCAACAAACACACTACACATGACACTAATACTCATTTGTGACTGGCTGAATGACATAAAGTCCATGCCATAAAAATAAAAAAAAATAAATTAAAAAAAAACTTCATTTTTTTGTTAATTGTCATTTTTGACATTTTATCCTGGGGTCATTCCCCCCCCCCCTTGGTCATCCGTGTAACAAAAAAAGGTTGGTCAACGGAGGGTTAAAAGAAAAAAGAAAAGAAAAAAAATAAATAAAAACAATAAAAAAAAATTAAAAAAAATAAAAAAAAAAGAAAAAAATATAAAAAATAATAGAAAAGAAATATATAATAAAAAATATAATAAAAAAATATGTAGAATAAAATGAATGACGAACTTAGACAGTCCATAGTAAAAAGCTTTGGAATTAAGTAGAGGGCTAAAGAAGAATGTTGCAGTTTTTTCTGTGGAACTCTGAAAACATCATTTAGAAAAAAAATAAAAAATATATTATAAAAAAGTATTAAAAAATACAAAAATAATTATTATAAGTAGAATTGTTTATTAGAGATTAATATTAGTATTAGTTTTAGGATAAGATACGAAAAAATGACTAATAAAATAAAAAATAGTAAAATTGGCGAATGGATTTAGTGTCCGCAGTCATATAAACCCAAATAAACAACAACAACATTACAGTAGGTACATAGTTTCCCACCTTTAGACGTATTTTATAAAATTCTACTGTCACAGTGACAGTTGTAATACTCCTCTGGTACGTCTAAAGGTGAAAAACTATGTAATGTAATGTTAATTTTTACGTTTATAGCGATCTTTTCCGCCTCGACTAAATTCATCTCTTTTTGTTTCGCAATGTGTTTTCCATCTATTGCGTTATTTTGCCGGTTATTAGCGCGTTCATCACTGTATATACAATCGAACCCGCTTATCAGAGTACCGCTTATAGGAATAACCCGGTTTAAGGAATAGAATTGTGAGGTCCCGAAACATTTCCATTTACTCCTTAATAAATTTAACCGCTTATAGGAATACGTTTTAGTAAAAGAATATCGCTTTATCGAATTATTTTATGTTACCAAAAACTTTTTATGTACAATTTCCCACAAATTTATATGTTTTCTGGTTTATAGGACCTGTCGATAATATATTTTATTACTTACTTTATTTTGGGTACAAATTCTACGTTCCGCCAAACATTTACCGATCATAAAGTAGGTGCCCTTTTCCAGAGGCGTAACAGAGGCCCCCGCAGCATGAAGCTTGCGGGGGGGGCCCAATATGTCAGGGGCCTCATCTTGTCGTCTACTACTTATATGAAAAAATGTGTTATTGTTATATTATTTTACGCACACATAGGCAACGTTTTTTAAGCAGTGTAGTATTGAAAATAAAGTTGCCCATCAGATATGTATTAATAAAATTGTAGATATATTCGCTGATAGTAGTGCATGAAGAAACTTATATAAAATATTATATAAAATAATACTATGTAATAATATACTCATTTTTAAATTTTTGTTTAATTTTATTCTACACCGATAAAGATGAATAAGTTGTCATAAACAGTGCCTAAATACAATAATAGCCCAGTAAATTACCGTTTTGGAATGTAATTATCAGCGTCACGACTGAGTTGCTTGACAATTTGGATTTAGTTTCTAGGTACCCTCCACTTCAAAGTTCGATTTATGCCGTTGGTTGCTTTTACTCGGGGGTAAAAAACATACATTTAAAATAAGTCCGGAATGGAGAAAATTGTAAGAAACTTTTGTTCTATAGTGTTTCTTTATCCAAGTCAATACTTTTCGAGTTATTTGCGAGTGAAACTGTTTGTTTGTCAACAAAGAAAAACCACGTTTTCAGGCGGTTTTTCGCAAATAACTCAAAAAATAAGTATTTTATCGAATTAAATATTAGGTACTTATCGAAAAATTATCAAAAAATATTTTTAGAAATTTGTAACTTAAAAAACAAAAAAAAATGGTGTATTCATAAAGTCTATCGACACAGTAAATTCCAAATCGAATATTTCAACGTGAAATAACCAAAAAATGAAGCACTTTTCAAGGAAAACTTATTAAAACTTTTTTAATGTTTAAAAAAAGCTTTATTTTTATTTTTTATAAATAAAAGTTTCTAGCATCAAAACTAAGCGAGTTACGCTCAAAATAAAGTTAGCCCTTTGTTTGGTAAAAAAAATCGTGAAAATCTTCCTCTATTTAGCACCCCAAATAAAATTAATCGTTAGTGCTTTACCATTTACTTTATATATGTATCTATTGTTTATATGATCTGTAAGTTTGACTGGTTCAAAGTTCTTATTTTTGAAAAAATTTGGTTTTATAGTAAAAAAAATTTTATTTATTTTATTTTATTTTGCGAAAATGTCCTTTTTTCAAAATAACTTAAAAAGTAATAATGATACGAAAAATCTCAAAGAGTAAAGAAATGTAGGTTTTGCTTTTATAAATATTTTGGTTTTCTGTAGGACAAAAATTGGTTAAAATCTGTCTGTTCAAAATTTGTATACACTCGTGATTAGGGACTGTTCAAGACATTTCAACTAGAACCCTTTCAAAAATAAGCACTTTGAACCGGTGAAACTCACAGGCCATATAAAAAAAATTATGTAATAACAAAAAAAGTTTTATTGAGTTTTCCCTGAAATTACTTCATTTTTTGGTTATTTCATGTTGAAATATTCGAACTGGAATTTGACGAATAAGATCAATTTTTCATGAGCTACAACTTTGATTTTACTGGGTTGATACACTTCATTTTTTTCATTTTTTTATAAGCTATATTTTTGATAAGAATATTTTTTTCGACCAAATACTTACTTTTTGAGTTATTTGCGAAAAAACGTCTGAAAACGTGGTTTTTTGTTGAACAATAAGTATTTTCACTTGCAAATAACTCAAAAAGTATTGACTTGACCACTTCGGTGGTGACACTGAAAATTACACGGTATCGCCGTATTTTACGTTCATTTACTGGGCTATAGCTATAACACATATAAGTTTTTGTTACATAGTCAGTAGCATTTAGTAATTTTTTAAAGGGGGCCCCATTTCCAATTCTGCGGGGGGGCCCGACGAAGTTTGTTACGCCACTGCCTTTTTCCTTTGTGTAAATATTCTTATTGCTCACCCACCACCCACGTCGTTGTCTGCTTAGATTTTTAGAAACAGCTAGAAGTCATAACCGCTTGTAATATGTATTATAAGAAGTTTTCTGTAGGGTAAAACCAATGTCAATTTTTTATTTATTATATTTTAGAGCAACAAGTGACTAATATCTTACGTAAAAAAAAATAGTCTCAGATTACCGATTATTTTTCCAGAAAAAAAGTAAGTCTGTTGTATGTATTAATAAAAAAAATATGTATACCTATCTACATATTGCATATATTTCATACTTATTTGTGTAGGTGTGCAAGCACAGATAATGTAGTTTGTTGTTTTAATAAAATAAGTAATAGTTACACTAGGCATCTACTGTATTATTGACATAAAAGAAATAAAACCATATACATAATATATGTATATAACGTATGGATATATGTACATTACATGTACATACATACTATATACATGTACAAAGTGTGTTGTACTATTATGACGTGTATTCGGTACATTTATTTCTGCTAGCCACCACTGACCGGTTATTAGAATATCCCGGTTATAGGAATATTTTTGCTTAGCACGAAGGCTATTCTAATAAGCGGGTTCGACTGTATTTTTTAATGTAATTTCTTATTTTTGATTGCTTTAAATATTTCTTTAAAAAATCGCTAACCTTTTGTTTGGCTTTCGGATAGAGACTGACTTATCTACCCGGTCTTCGCCATTTTAGCCAGATCCTATGGGAAAATGGCTATCTTGTAATGTACGATCTATAACGAAATCAATTGTCGAATAGCTAACATTTATCCCACCTTAAGGAGACATAAATCACAGAAGAACAGCAGCACTAGAGTTAATTGACCAAAGAACAATCTTTATAACATTGGGCCGCCGACTTCAGATCGTGACTATCTCTTTTCAGATGTTACCGACGGATTAATATTGTACCCACAATATTTTTTTACCTAGATAACGATAAAGTGATATAAATTAGGTATAAAGTGACTACTTCTGGTAGACGCTTGTCAGATTTATTTAAATCCAGTTATACAGGGTGTTTCTAAATTCATGCGACAAACTTCAGGAGGTGATTGCTCGTATGAAATTAATATGGGTTCTTCCTATAACAAAATTTCCTCAGCCCAAGCCTTAAGGGTGATATTACCCATAAAAGGTGGTAACTAAAATTGAGTTTTTATTTTTTTTTTAAATTTCAGTAAAGCTAGAAACTTAAAATTCTGTAATTTTCGTGCACTCGCAAAGGACTAACCACGTGTATTTTTTTAATATTCCTGTTACATTATACGGGGGTGAAATTAGCAACCCTTACTTTATTTCATATCAAAACTTTTTTTTCGAGACGAAGTTGTATGAAATAAAATTTAACTTAAAATCCTTGCTTTATTTAAAACTTTTTTTTATTCTTAAATTTTTTTCCCAAAACCAATAGCTGCAGAGAAAAAAAATAAACATCATAATATATAATTTTTTTAATAAATTGAGTGGAAAACAGTAAAGATGTAAAATGCGATACGATTCATAATAAATGCTGGAAATGACCACCTCTACCTTAATGTTTTTAATTACAAAGTTTTAGAATAGTAGGCTGCTGTCACTTCGACATTCACCGTGTTTACTTAATGTTTATTCAAATTTTAGTAGACTGATGTCAAACACTGTTGTTGGTAGTTACCAATCGAAGTTTACTTGTAAGTTTGTAGGTTGTTATTTTTGCATTATCTGTGTATTGTTTATTTTATAACATGTATACAAACGCTGAAATGGCCGACATGCATTTTGTGTATGGTATGGCAAATGGTAATTGTCGACAAGCTAGACGTCTTTATGCTGAAAAATATCCGCAACGAATAACGCCTCATCATTCCGTATTTGCACGTATTCACAACCGCTTATCCGAAACTGGAATGTTGAAAAGAAATTCAAACAGTACTGGTCGTTACCGGACAGTTAAAAATTTAATGGTAGAACAAGCAATTTTAGATGAAATTGATGTACACCCGGAAACAAGCACTAGAATAATTGCGAACACCTTAAATATCAGCCATTCATCTGTGTGGCGAGTTTTAAAAGAGCAGCAGTTATATCCTTACCACATCCAACGGGTTCAAGCTCTTTTACCTAGAGATTTACCTCAACGAGCTAGATTTTGTGAATGGTTAACACACGAAATGCGACAAAATCCTCAATTTTTAAATAATGTATTGTTTACGGACGAGGCACATTTTTCAAGAGTAGCTATCATAAATTTTCACAATAATCACGTATGGGCAGACGAGAATCCCCATGAGATTATAGAGCACCATTTTCAAAATGTTTTTTCAGTGAACGTATGGATTGGTATAGTAGGGGATAACTTAATTGGGCCACATTTTCTGGCTCAGCCATTAAATGGAATTTTTTACACCAGTTTTCTACAAAATAATCTCCCTGAACTACTTGAAGACATCGCACTGAATATCAGACAAAACATGTGGTTCATGCACGATGGTGCTCCAGTACACTTCTGTCGGACTGCTAGGCAACATTTAGATGTAACATATCCCAACCGTTGGATTGGCCGAGGAGGACCTCAACATTGGCCTCCTCGATCTCCAGAGTTAAATCCTTGTGATTTCTGTTTTTGGGGTTACCTTAAATCATTAGTCTACCTACACGACACCCATAGTTGATATCAACGATTTGAAGAATCGTATTCAAATAGCGTGTGACACCATAAGAAATACACCTCCAATATTTGAACGTGTACGGCAATCCATGACACGTAGGCTACGTTCATGTATTTTGGCTAGAGGTGGTCATTTCCAGCATTTATTATGAATCGTATTACATTTTACATCTTTACTGTTTTCCACTCAATTTATTAAAAAAATTATAAATTATGATGTTTATTTTTTTTCTCTGCAGCTATTTTGATGTTTATTTTTTTTTCTCTGCAGCTATTGGTTTTGGGAAAAAAATTTAAGAATAAAAAAAAGTTTTAAATAAAACAAGGATTTCAAGTTAAATTTTATTTCATACAACTGCGTCTTGAAAAAAAAGTTTTGATATGAAATAAAGTAAGGGCTGCTAATTTCACCCCCGTATAATGTAACAGGAATATTGAAAAAATACACGTGGTTAGTCCTTTGCGAGTGCACGAAAATTACAGAATTTTAAGTTTCTAGCTTTACTGAAATTAAAAAAAAAAATAAAAACTCAATTTTAGTTACCACTTTTTTATGGGTGATATCACCCTTAAGGGTTGGGCTGAGGAAATTTTGTTATAGGAAGAACCCATATTAATTTCATACGAGCAATCACCTCCTGAAGTTTGTCGCATGAATTTAGAAACACCCTGTATGTATTTCTTAAGAAAATAATAACTAATAAAATACTGAAGTGTAGACATAACTGATAGAGGAGTCAATATAGAACGAAAATATTCATTGTTTCGGAAAAATTCAAACAAGCATATATTTTTCTAAAACTTTTTTTGTTAGTTTATATACTGTTTAAGTGAAAAGTTCTACTCACAGATTTAGCTGCTAATTGTTTAAACCATAAAAATTATTTTGTAAAAATAATTTTAAAAATATCATTTAATTCGCCATTTTACTTTGATCAAATATGTTTCTATTTTGTTTTTGATGATCCTGAATTCGAATATGCCAATGCAATAATTTGAAAATTAAAAAAAAATTGAGCTCTTATACAGAATGTCTGCGTAACTAGGAGCCATATGGGAAACTTTTTTATTATCAATTTTACGAAAAAAACGTTATTCTTTATAATCTGCTCTGCATCTAAAATCTAAAACTAAACCATCAGATATCAAATGTTATCAATTTTATACGAGGTATGTCAAAAATATGAATTTCATTAAAGAGTGAAGTACCTTTATACACACACCGGCAAAACCTTAAGTCGAACACTTTAAAAATTAAAAATA
This sequence comes from Diabrotica virgifera virgifera, assembly GCF_917563875.1. Classification (NCBI taxonomy): domain Eukaryota; kingdom Metazoa; phylum Arthropoda; class Insecta; order Coleoptera; family Chrysomelidae; genus Diabrotica; species Diabrotica virgifera. The sequence continues at coordinate 44,591,572 of NC_065445.1, read as the reverse complement.
GGACATGTTTGATGTCGCGAATTTTGTAAATCAGTGATCCGATTTGAGTGATTCTTTTAGTATGTTATAGCCTTATTATTTAAGAATATCGTTGTGATAATATTTTTGCTAGATAGGTAAATATAATTTCATACCGGGTGTACCAATCATACGGTGTTTTTTTCTTAAAGTTTGGAACACCCTGTGGAATATTCTAGCATATGTAAAATATTAAAATTAAAACTCGATTGTAGAGTTAGGCTTTCTTAACATTTTTCTTTTCGATTCATTTAATTATGTGGGATATTAAAAAAGTTATGTGCGTTAAAATCTATCCATGTTTTTCAACAATAAATCCTCGTAGTAAGGGAGGAAAGTATGCTAATTTTGCAGTTACTCGAGCGTTATGGGGACCTATTGGATTGTGAAGAGTATGTGCTAAAACCTGAAAAAGGTTAAGTTAAGTTTTCCATATAGTCGTGGACTTCTCATTTTTTAATTTAATTTTCCATTTGAAACAATCTTTTTTTTCCGATTATAGCGCGATCTATCCAAGCATAGTGATTTAACCCAGCCTGAGAGACTTGCTCACCCCTAGAGAATGACATTCGGGTGATACAATTCATTGGGGCGAGGAGGATTAACTCCCGTAAGCAGGAATCACTCCACCCCGCTTCAATGCTCCAGACCATCCACTTACCCCCCGATAGCACTCTGATGCGCTATAGAGGCTCTCAATCAGCAAAGTGCTTATCATATGGGAGTCTTGGGTACACGGACTCCCATATGAAATCCTACCCCGATCAATGCAGGCCAGCGTGAGGCGCTCTATTCCCGCTATCTCTAGTGACTTATCTTCGATCTGTTTTGCTTGCTCGGGCGCCGAGTCCCCGCTCTGGGCTCTATCCAGTTCGGCGACTCGGCGCTCGAGGATGTGGGCCCCTCATGCCCTTTTTTGGGTTTTGTTACTAATATTTTTTTTTGTGGCTTTCGCCTATTGTTAATATTTTATTGATTTTTTTAGTGGCTGAAGCCGATTTGAAGTTTTTTGTATATTTTTTTGAGGGATGTCTGAAAATTATAAAAATCAACATTAATAAATATAATGAGATGCCAAAGGTGAGCAAGTTGTCTTCTTTTGATAGAGCTACGAAAAAATGTGTCAAATAAAAGTTGCTTATTTTTACGTAAAGAATCCAAATCTGCAATAAGAATTGGGGCTCCTATCTAAGATTTTAAATTAAATCCCCTACCCCCACCCGCGTGGGGGCTCGTGTTTCATGCCATTCGATAGATTTTTCAAAAATATTGAATACGTCTATTTTGTAGTTTTTCGATCTGATGTTCATTTTTCGTCGATGTTGTATATAAAATTTGTAAAAAAAATGCAACAATAAATACTGAATATTACATACTTGATTCAAATGCATGTGCGCTTAGCGTTTGACATTAAAACCCCCCTCGAAGCTAGTTCAGCTGAAATCCACGGGAGGTCGTCATTGTGACATCGCTTACATCGCTTAGTAATTTATTTATTTAATAAATCTATTGAATTACTTTAGGCATGTTTATTAAACTAAGCAGATAATTATGGTAGGGGAGCCCAAGTGGGGATTTTTGCAGTTACTCGAGCGCGTCAGATTATTACATGGGGAGAAACCTTGTACCTTGTAAATGTAGCTATACCATATTATTGGTTCTTAACACCGGGGAATTCATTAAGGGGGGACCGAAAAAAAAATCTATTGTTAGAAAATCTCGAAGTCGTCAGATTAAGATAAGGTAAGTTAAGTACATGCAAAATAGTGTGTGTATATTTTAAAAATCTGACGATTTCAGCGGGGCGTAAGAAAATGGGCGTCACAAAGTTTCACAAAAAAGCGAATATTTCGCGAAATAAACGTCAGATTGAAAAACTAAAAAATACTTGTTCAATATTTTTCAAAAATCTATCGAATAATATTAAACACGTCACCCCACGGAGAAGGGTGGGGGGTAAATTAAAAAGTTTACATACGATAATTCGCGAAATGAATACTTATCAGATCGTAAAACGGCAAAACACACGTATTCAATATTTTTCAAAAATCTATCGAATGGCACCAAACACGACCCCCCACGGAGGTGGGGTGGGGGTTACTTTAAAATCTTAAATAGGAGCCCCCAATTTTTATTGCAGATTTGGATTCTTGACGTAAAAATAAGCAACTTTTATTCGCAACATTTTTTCCAATTATGGATAGATCGCACTCTAATCGGAAAAAACGATTGTTTCAAATGGAAAATTAAATTAAAAAATGGAGAGTCCCACACTGTATGGAAAACTTATCTTAACTTTTTTTGGTTTTAGCACCCAATCTTCACAATCCAATAGGTTCCCATAACGCTCGAGTAACTGCAAACTTAGCATACTTTCCTCCCCTACTATGAGGATTTATTGATAAAAAACATGGCTAGTTGTTAAAGCCCATAACTTGTTTATTATCTCACATAATTAAATGAATCGAAAAGGGAAATGTTAAGAAAGCCTAACTCTACAATCGAGTTTTAATTTTAATATTTTACATATGCTAGAATATTCCACAGCGTTTTCCAAAATTTAAGAAAAAAACACAGTATGATTGGCACACCCGGTATAAAATGATATTCACCTGTCTAGCAAAAATATTATCACAACGAGATTCGTAAATAATAAGGCTATAACATACTAAAAGAATAACTCAAATCGGAATACAGGTTTAGGAAATTCGAGACATCAAACATGTTCCATTTTTAAGGTGTTCGGCTAATTTTGCCGGTGTGTTTATTTCAGAATATCAAAAAATGTCAATATGAAAATTTGTTTGGAATTAAAAACTATGTTTTAATATGCAATTACATCCTTGACTACATATATGTTGAGTAAAAATGCTGTGTCTTCACATTGAGAACCGTCAAACAAGAGTTGACTCTCACTGTTCTCAGTGTGAAGAAAGAGAATTTTTACTAAACAACCCACGTGCTACGAGTCACAGATAATATGCAACCTATATTGTAATCAAACAGCAAATGTAACGGTTGAGGGTAGGCTAACAGAAGAAATTCAAATCCGTCGAGGAGCCCGAAAGGGATGTATCTTACCGATATAGTGAAACTATCTGTCAACAAGCACTGGCGGAAGAAGATGTTGGTCTGATAATAAATGGTGAGACGATTAACAATATAAGGTATGCTGACGATACGGTTCTCCTATCGGGAACTCTAGTAGAACTACAACATCTCGTTCAAAGTCTCAATATATACTGTTACAGTTAGTGCTTGAAAATTAATTTGAAAAAAACTAAATTTATGGTAATCGCGAAATCAAAGAACATCAGAGCTAATCTTGTAATAGACCATACAATGATTGAGCGTGTGTCCTGTTATAAATATCTAGGTTCTTGGATTACAGACGATACTGATCAAACAAAAGAGATTAAATGCAGAATAAAAATTGCTCGATCAGTCTTTAATAGAATGCGCAAACTCTTTTGCAATCGTGATATCAACATAAAGTTACGAATACGAATGCTGCGGTGTCATGTCTTTTCCACCCTGTTATATGGAGTTGAGGCTTGGATACTAAAACAGTCCACCATAAAAACATCGAAGCATTCGAGATGTGGTACTATAGACGCATTCTCAAAATATCATGGATGGACCGCGTCACTAACATGCAAGTACTCGAAACTTTAGACAAAAGATGCGAAATTATAAATGAAATAAAAACTAGAACGATGGAATACTTGTGGCACATTATGAGAGGTGAAAAGTACGAACTTTTAAGAAATATCATGCAGGGCAAAATTAAAGGCAAAAGAAGTGTGGAAAGAAGAAAAATATCGTGGCTTCGCAATTTACGTGAATGGTTCGGGTGTAGTTCAATTGAACTTTTTAGGCGCGCTGCTAACAAAGTCGCAGTGGCATTGATGATTTCCAATCTCCGCTAGGAGTGGCATGTGAAGAAGAAGAAGCATATAAAACTTACAAGAACACTGATGATGCTCTTTTTAGAAAGCGAAAACCCTTTTTTAGGGTTTTTAAAATAAATATACCTTTTATAAACAAAATTTTCCATCAAATATTTTTAAAAGTTTAGATTGCTTAGAATATAGATTGAATGCCTCTAAATTGTTTCAATTGGCCGCTAAACAGTTTTGACTCGTTAGAGATAAGATTATCACTTACAACGACCAATTAAAGTTCATCCTATCACTGAAACACAACTAATCATTTCTAAGTTGTCAGTAAATAAGACGAACAATTCCAGAGCCATGCATCCACCATGAAATTGGATTAATTAGTAGGAGTGGCTAATTGAGACATAATTCTACTTCTTAATCTAGTTACATCAACATATCAGTAAAATTATGTGATCATTTCGTTTTATTTATGATAATAGGGTAATTGAGGTAATACCTGAGTTTACTGCATTCGTATATATAGTTCAGGAGCTTGATTTCATACTGGAAGAAATATATAAAATGTTACCGTTAAAACCCGATTTCAGTTAAAACCCGAACTTACTAGGAAAACTAGTTTTAACTATGCGCTTTATAGTCCGTACTTTAACGGTAAAATATTGTAAAACCTCTAAATTTTAAAGAACCGCTTGGATTGACATGAAATTTGGCATACACATAGCTAACAACTCAAAGAAAAGAAGTTATATTGTGCCGATATGTGCTTTTGCCCTGGGGGTGGTTTTCACCCCCTATTGCGGGTGAAAAAATATTTGTCCAAAGAAAATCAGGAAATGGATAAACTGGCTAATTTTAAGTAACTTTTGTTCTATAGAGTTTTTTCACTAAGTCAATAGTTTTTGAGTTATTTGGCAGTGAATATGTTAATTTTTTCAACAAAATAACCACGCTTTTAGACGGTTTTTCGCAAATAACTCACATAGTAAGTATTTTGTCGAAAAAACATTCGTAGCAAAAATATAGCCTGTAAAAAATTTAAAAAAATGGTGTAGATATCACGTCTCCACACCGAGTAGAAGCAGAGTTATAGATAATGAAAAATAGGTTCATATTCGTCAAATTCCAAATGGAATACCTACTTTCACGTGAAATAACCAAAAATGAAGCCCATTACGGGGAAAGCTCATTACAACTTATTTAAAGTGTTTAAAAAAAAACCTTCATTTTTGTTTTAAAAAAAAATTTCTAACATCAAAATTAAACAAATTACGCTCAAAATAAAGTTAGTTCCTTTTGGTTTTGGTAAAAAAATCGAGAAAATCACCCCCTAATTAGTATCTTAAATGAACTTAATCGTTACGACTTCACAAGTTTCTTCACTCGTGTATATATTGTTTATATGATCTGTAAGTTTCATCGGTTCAAAGTCCTTATTATTAAAAGGGCTGTAGTTAAAAGGGGTTGAACGATTCACTGATCACGAATGTATGCAAATTTAGAAACACTAAATCTTAATCAATTTTTGTCTAACAGAAAAACAAAAAAATACATGATATTCAAAAAAGCAATGCTGACTTTTTTTGTTTTTCGAGATTTTTGGTATCTCTAACAATTTTTAAGTTATTGAAGATATTCTTCTTTAGCGGCGAATCGATTGAGGGTAAAATTGTACACAAATCTGCGCGCCTGCGCACACTGACAGTATGTAGTTCTGACAGTATGTAGTTCATTGCTAATCTTTTAAGATAGCTATGTATGTATCTGTAACCGTGCAAATAAGTCATTAAAAGAATATATTAGTGTTTTTAGGAAATGTATTATTTATTATAATTCTTGTGTTTTTGGATTTGTGTTCCTCTGTAGTAAAATAATAAAATATTATGTAAGCATAACATTTTTACACTATATGTAGCCGTGTTGTGTAATTATATCCGAAACCTACATGTCAATTCCTAGGGCCTCGGTGGAGTAGTGGGTAATGCGTTAGCTCTAAGATTGGAATGACGCGGGTTCAATTCCTGGGCGATTCATATATTTTTTTAATTTTTGGTTGTTTTAATAAAAATTTTTTGTTAGTGGTAGATAAGAAAGTTAGTTTGATTTTTAAATAAAATACAAAAAACCTTTTAAGTATATTTACTTCGTTTAAATTACCTATTATATAATAGAAGAATATCTTCTTACGTGCGTACAAAGTACACACGCATTCTTTTTTTTTGAAAAAAAGCATATTTTTCAAAATTTAAATTTTTAAAATTTTACTTTGAAGCCAAAGCACTTTGGTTTTTTCAAAAATAAGCACTTTGAATCGATGAAACTTAAAGATCATATAAACATAACATAAGTAAAATAATTTGTGGAGCGGTAACGATTAATTTCATTTAAGTTGCTAATTAGGGGGTGGTCTTCTCGATTTTTTTTGCAAAAACAAAAGGGACCAACTTTATTTTGAGCGTAACTTGCTTAAATTTAATGCTAGAAACTTTTTGTAAGAAAAGAAATAAAGCTTTTTAAAACACTTTAAAAAAGTTAAAATGGGTTTTCCCCAAAAAGGGCTTAATTTTTTGGATATTTCACGTCGAAATATTCTATTTGAAATTTGGTGAATATGAATCTATTTTTCATTGGCTATAACTCTGGTTCTACGAGATCCAGAGACCTAACGCGTACACCATTTTTTTTTACTTTTTATAGGCTATATTTTTGCTAAGAACGTTTCTTTAGAAAATATACTTACTTTTTGAGTTATTTGCAAAAAACCGTCTAAAAATGTGGTTATTTTGTTGAAAAATGAACATATTCACTCGCAAATAACTCGAAAAGTGTTGACTTGGCGAAAAAGCCCTATAGAACAAAAGTTACTTAAGATTAGTCAGTTTACCCATTTCCGGACTTATTTTGGGCATATATTTTTTCACCCCCAAGAGGGGGTGAAAGTCACCCCCAAGAGGGGGTGAAAGTCATCCCCAGCGCAAAAGCACGCATCGGCACAATAACACTTTTTTTCTTTGACATGTAAGCTATACGTATGCCAAATTTCATGTCAATCCCAGCGGTTCTTTAAAATTTAGAGCAAAAACCGTGAAAGAATGGCTATTAGACAATTCTAGTTTTAACTAGTCAAAACTACATTTGACTGCTAAATTCAGACTAGAAATCCCGAAAAAATTTTATTTAGAGTAAAAAGACTAAGTTTTCACTCTAATGGCATATAAAACAACATAATGCTATTCTACATCCCGCCAGAATGAAAACAATGGGAACCTTTTCTGGTTACACCTCCGAGGCTTCTACAATTTGCAAGCCATACGGATGCTGAGACTAAGGAAGATGAGGGAATTCTATAATTTACAATTCACGTCCCATCTGCTCAGCGCGGTAAAGTTCCAACGAGAATGGTTTCCTTCATACTCCACACAGAGTAAATGTAAATCAAAAATGAATAACCATTTTCAATTTCGTTGCAAAACGAAAATACAGCTGAACCATATTCTAGTCCAATCAGAGAGTGCTGCAAGCACCTCTACCGGTTTCGAAACTTATTAGTCTCTCATCAGGAGGCACATATGCTGCTCTCCCTGATCCAACCAAAACAAACCCCAGCGTGCAGTCCCGGATTGCAACGAACGAAATGACATAGATGCCCTAGCGGCAACTGCTAGCAAAAAGACTAAGTTTTCACCCTAATGGCATATAAAACAACATAATGCTATTCTACATCCCACCAGAATGAAAACAATGGGAACCTTCTCTGGTTACGCCTCCGAGGCTTCTACAATTTGCAAGCAATACGGATGCTGAGACTAAGGAAGATGCTACAATTTACAATTCACGTCCCATCTGCTCAGCGCGGTAAAGTTCCAACGAGAATGGTTTTCTTCATACTCCACACAGAGTAAATGTAAATCAAAATGAATAACCATTTTCAATTTCGTTGCAAAACGAAAATACAGCCGAACCATATTCTAGTCCAATCAGAGAGTGCTGCAAGCACCTCTACCGGTTTTGAAACTTATTAGTCTCTCATCAGGAGGCACATATGCTGCTCTCCCTGATCCAACCAAAACAAACCACAGCGTGAAGTCTCGGATTGCAACGAACGAACTTTCATAGATGCCGTAGCGGCAACTGCTAGCAAAAAGACTACGTTTTCACTCTAATGGCATATAAAACAACATAATGCTATTGTATATCCCACCAGAATGAAAACAATGGGAACCTTCTCTGGTTACACCTCCGAGGCTTCTACAATTTGCAAGCCATACGGATGCTGAGACTAAGGAAGATGAGGGAATTCTACAATTTACAATTCACGTCCCATCTGCTCAGCGCGGTAAAGTTCCAACGAGAATGGTTCCCTTCATACTCCACACAGAGTAAATGTAAATCAAAAATGAATAACCATTTTCAATTTCGTTGCAAAACGAAAATACAGCCGAACCATATTCTAGTCGCTAGTTTTTGCTAGCAGTTGCCGCTAGGGCATCTATGCCATTTCGTTCGTTGCAATCCGGGACTGCACGCTGTGTTTGTTTTGGTTGGATCAGGGAGAGCAGCATATGTGCCTCCTGATGAGAGACTAATAGGTTTCGAAACCGGTAGAGGTGCTTGCAGCACTCTCTGATTGGACTAGAATATGGTTCGGCTGTATTTTCGTTTTGCAACGAAATTGAAACTGGTTATTCATTTTTGATTTACATTTACTCTGTGTGGAGTATGAAGAAAACTATTCTCGTTGGAACTTTACCGCGCTGAGCAGATGGGACGTGAATTGTAAATTGTAGAATTCCCTCATCTTCCTTAGTCTCAGTATCCGTATGGCTTGCAAATTGTAGAAGCCTCGGAGGTGTAACCAGAGAAGGTTCCCATTGTTTTCATTCTGGTGGGATGTAGAATAGCATTATGTTGTTTTATATGCCATTAGAGTGAAAACTTAGTCTTTCTGCTAGCAGTTGCCGCTAGGGCACCTATGCCATTTCGTTCGTTGCAATCCGGGACTGTACGCTGGGGTTTGTTTTGGTTGGATCAGGGAGAGCAGCATATGTGCCTCCTGATGAGAGACTAATAAGTTTCGAAACCTGTAGAGGTGCTTGCAGCACTCTCTGATTGGACTAGAATATGGTTCGGCTGTATTTTCGTTTTGCAACGAAATTGAAAATGGTTATTCATTTTTTTTATTTAGAGTAGTTTATACTACTTCATACTAGTTTTTACTGAAATTACTAGCGAATACCACTTAAAACGATTTAGAATTGTTGAAGTTGGCTTCTAGAATTGAACCCACTTATGTACCTACTGAAAATATTTTTGATATAATTGAAGCTTGGCGTTGCTATTGGTCATGGAGGTTGGGATAGGTTGAAGACTGAAACCGACAGAAAATACGCAAACATAACAATTGATATGTTCAATAATTTTATATCAATGTGTGAAACCTGCCAACGGAAGAAGAGTAAAGCGAAGAGGGGTCTTGTGTCGAAACCTATATTGCATTCAGAAATGAATAGCCTCTGTAGGTAGATTTGATCGATGTGCAAGCACAAGAGGATGAGAACTACAAGTTTATTATGGTTTATCAGTTATTTAACAAAATTTGTTTTGTTGACATCACTACAAAATAAAAGGGCGGAAAAGTTGCTTATCAATTAACAGATATATTCTTGACTTATGGCGCACCATGCATTTTACATTCCGATAATAGCTGAGAGTTCGTTCATGCAAATATAGATAAGGTAATGTCGTACTGGCCTGAGCCAAAATTAGTTAATGGAAAACCAACGCACTGCCAGAGTTAAAGGTTCAGTCGAGCGAGCTAACCAAGACATCGAGAAAATGTTAGCAGCCTGGATGCAAGACAATAACACAACAAATTGGTCAAAAGGACTGGCGGTTTTTACGTTTACGATCTTGTCCAGTATTTTAAGTTTTAGAGAAATTATTTGCAAACAACCAGAGTAGCAAATTATTTACTAATTATTTTTAGTTGGTATCTGGAAATCACTGAAAAGTTTAATGAAAACTAGTTTTGACTGAAATATATTTAGTTTCAACTAGAATTAACTGAAAATATTTGATAATAATTCTAGTTTTCACCAGTTAAAACTAGAATTGTCTAAAGCCCATAGGTAAAACTAGTTTTTCCTAGTAAATTCGAGTTTTCACTGAAATCGGGTTTTTACGGTAACATATATACAGAACCATGTTTTTATAGATCAACTAGCTAAGCTGTAATTTAAAAAATGTAATAGGTATATACCTATTATATAAAATAAATATATATATTTATATTATATATTTATTTATATTATATATATATATATATATATATATATATATATATATTGCATTTGCGTCCCTCGTGGCTTCTGTATAGTTTTGACTCTTCGTGACTTCCGATCAATATACAGCGTGTATATTAACAAGAATAATTTCATACAGTTAGCGCTCGCTTTGGCATCCGTTATACTGGCAACAACGTACTTATAATATCAAGTAAAATATTTAACCTTGGTCGTGTTTAAGTGCAAATTTAGTTGTAGAACCCAGACAAATTCTATTTATAACTTTTGCCAATTAGGTGGTTTTGCTCGGATATACGATAAGGATTTGCTGTAAATTGTTTGTTTTCGTTTTTTTATACTCTTAAATCAGGTTAGAAAAACTTATTTCTTGGGTGTAGTTATGAATGATGGATTTTCTAAACTTTTAGATTTTCTATTTTATTTCGATGGAAGAAGATTATGGATTTCGGAAGATTTCGATGGAATAAGTTATATTGTAATATACTTAACAATACCACTATATACCCTTGACAAATTTTTATTTTTTAAAGTTAATAATTGTTTGATGAGCCTTTCGATAAGTTAGGTTAGGTATATTATTAAATTTTATTTTGATAATAATCGGTATGTCTCTCTCTCTCTCTCTCTCTCTCTCTCTCTCTCTCTCTCTCTCTCTCTCTCTCTCTCTCTCTCTCTCTCTCTTCCTGTAATCCCTTCCCAGCGCATCCTTATCTGTTTTATTCTTTCGAAATTTGCTATACAAGTATTTTCCATTGCTCTCTGTTTCTCGCTCTCTGTTTGACTTCTCTCCATCTCAGGCCAATTCTTTCATGATCTCTTATTACAGTTCTTCTCCAGCTATTATCAGGTCTTCCTCTTCTTCTTCTTTCGTCTGGTTGGTATTCGAGTGCTTGTTTGGTTATATTATTTCGATCCTTCCTCAGAGTCCGTGTAATTCATTTCCATTTCCTATTTTTAATCGTGACTGTTATTTTCTCTTGTTTTGTTCTTCTCCGTAGATCTATGTTTTTTATTTTATCTGGCCAGTATATTTTTAGGATTTTCCTCAACGATTTATTTATAAAGGTTTTTAATTTTTTGCTAGTTGTTTCTTCCTGTCTCTTCCTGTAAATATTTTGATTTTGGTTAATTCTGATATATCGCGTGTGTTCAAGATTTTCCTTAATGCATTATGAGTATACAGTCAAACCCGCTTATTAGAATACCTCTTAAAGAAATATCCCGGTTTAAGGAATAGAAATTTGAGGTCCCGAAACGTTTTTACTAGCGACCAGTGATCGGTTATTAGAATATCCCGGTTATAGGAATACTTTGGATTTTCACGAAGGCTATTCCAATAAGCGGGTTCGACTGAATGAGTGCATATTGTGCCTTTACTATCCTTTTTTCTACATCTGATCTACTAGCGCCTTTTTTTCTCCCAGATAATATGCAAAGTTATCTACCTCCTGTATTTGTCTTCCTTGTATTTTAATTTTAGTTTCTTGGTTGCTGTTTTTTAAGTTTTGTTTTTTTTTGTCTTTATCTTCAGGCCCATTACCCTGGAGTATTTTGCAAGCTTCTTTTGCTTATGGCTGCTATGTTCGGTTAGGGGAAAAATGTCATCTGGGAACTACAAATCCTCCAACTAGTCATGCAATTTCAATCTAATACCTGTTTTATTATTGCTTACTTTCTGCATGATCCAGTCCGTTATTATTAGAAATAATGTCGGGGATAGCACACATCCTTGCTTAACTCCGCTTTGTATAACTACATCTACTACCATTTTTCCCGCATGTTCTAGTCTGGCTGTATATTTCTTGTCAAATAGTCTGATTAAGTTGATGTATTTTATCGGTAGTCCATATAGTTTTAGAATCTTCCACATTTGTTCTCTGTTTATACTATCGAATGCCTTTTCAAAGTCAAAGTCAAAGTAAACATTATGTTTATATTTTTTTGCCATTCACTAGCTTGTTCCAATATAATTATAGAGTACAGGAGATACAGCGGTACAGGTACAAGATACAAAGGTGCTGATAGAGTACAAATGTGGTCGATAGTGGAGCGTTTTGCGCGAAAGCCTTCTTGGTTGCTTCTTAGTCTTAGTTTCTTGTCTATTTCTGGCTTCAGTCTATTCAATATGATATTTGACATTATTTTGAATGTGGCACTTAGCAGTGTTATTGCTCGCCAATTCTCGCATTTATTTATATCGCCCTTTTTTGTTGTCTTAATGGTTACACCCTCGTTCCATTTCTGTGGGAGCTCCTGGTCGGCCCATATCTTGAGTTTGTGTAACATTTCTACTAATTTGTTTGCGCCCGCCTTTATTAAATTTATCGGTAGGTTGTCGCTTTCAGCGGCTTTGCCATTTTTTTAGTTGATTCAGTGTGTTTTGTATTTCTTCTTTCGTAATTTCAATTGTTCTAATGTTTATTTCCTGTATTACGTTATCTTCGTCTATAACTGGTGTTTGGAGTATATTTCCTCGCAGTGTTGTTTTCATCTTTGTATTATTTTATGTTCTGATTTAATTATATTTCCTTGTTTATCTTTGATTTGTTTATTACTGTTTAGTGTTTTCCCTGTCAAATTTCGGATGATATTGTACTGTATCTTCAGGTCGTTTTCTTGCGCAGGTTTTTCTGACATTTTTACCATATCATATACATAGTATCTTTTGTCTTTCCTGGCTTGCTTTTTAACCGCTATATTTTTTCTTTGTATTTCCTTTCTACTGCTTTTTCCTTCTTCGGTTGCTTCTTTTTGTAACATTTTTTTTTAAGTTTCTTTCTTTCTTCTCTTAGTTGCAATAGTCCAGAAAAATAAGGTTTTTGTCGGGACACTTGACCAGCCAGGTTGCAAATGGGTTTTTTGGAGTTATACCTATTACATTATAAATACAACAATGCCCGTCACAGTTCGGACGAGAATTTTAGTAATTAACAAATAAGGGTCAAATATGACAGTTTTTCGTTTAAATCGCTACAGGTAAAAATAAGGTAATTAAATATCTTATTTAGATTATTCACCTTTTAGTAGATAAGCAAAGGTTTAAAATTTTTTAAATTTTGATCCGATTATTTGTTACTTCGGAAATTGCAAAATAAAACTAAATTTCGAAAATAAAAAAATTGTTATAACTTATAAAAAAATTGTTATAAAAATGAAATTAAGACTATGATATTGCATGAAATGTTGAGTCAAACAGTCCATAATGCACAATAAATTTGAAGACCATTTGTCAATTAGTTTAAATTTTATTCGATTTGTTTATCACAAAGAGCTTTTTTTGCAATGTTATTGTTCAGAAAATTATAATAATACAGCAATTCTGTGGAAACAACAGGAAAGAAGAATACTTATATTTTTAACTTATTTAAAAAATCAATAAGAAGTCATTTTTAGCATTCTGAAAACATTTTACGAAAGTAGAATCATTTTTGGCTTCTAAACAATTTTAATAACCATATTAACATATTGACTAAATCTGCGTTGGGATTTGAAAAGCTGATATTTTTACACGAATTTTCAAAAAAAAACTTTTCGCCTAGGTTAATTACGAGCAAAGTTAGCCACTTTTATTACTTATTTAATTCACAGTTACTTCTATGTACATAAAATTCTCCTGTAACAGTGTTAGTTATCATATTCCTCCGAAACGGCTTGACCGATTTTTATGAAATTTTACACGTATATTCTGTAGGACTGAAAATAGGTGGTAATCTATTATTTACACCCATACGTTATAAGGGGGGTTGCCCCCTGCCACTTTTTTATTGTTTTGGAGAAAATTGTCTACCTTCATTTTATATTATGTACCATTAAAAATATATACAACCCTTAATTTTCACCTTTCTACCACCAACCCCTATTTTTTAATAGTTATCTATTTATTTACATCTATAAAATTCTCCTGTCGTAATGTTAGTTGCCATAATCCTCCGATACCGCTTGAACGATTTTTATGAAATTATATATGTATACATATACTTGTATATGTATACATAACATTTTGTATTGTTAGGTGGGTATATGTGTACATAACATACTCTACAAAACTACAGGTATATATAAATTAAAAAAAATAATGATCAAAGTCCATCAACAAACTCCGGAGATATTAAGCGCAACATATCTTTGAAAAGTTAATTTCATTTTTTGAGTGCACGGATTTTAATAATTCCGCTCCACAGACCACGAGTCGATTTCGTTAGGACGTCATTTTTAAAGATATATTAACAACTCTGTTCAAGTTTACTCAAACTTTTACACATAAACTATATACATACCTTGAACTTTAAAATAGCGCTAGTTAGGTTTCTTAATTGTTATAAAGAAACTAGCTGTGAATTAAATAAAAGAAGTGCCTAACTTTGACCGTAATTAATCAAGCTAAAAGTTTTTTTTAACATTTATGTAAAAGTACACATCGAAAACAATGTGATAACTACAGGGGTAATTTGTGTTACTAAAAGATAAATTTTTCATATCTACAGTATTTTTTGATAAAATGCATATTTTTCGAGGTATTCTCAAAAAACCCTCTAAAAAAGTCGATTTTTTCGTCGAAAAACTGTTACTTTCAAGCGCGAATAACTCGAAAAATATTAGTTTTACGAAGAAAATGTAAAAAACATTTCTTTCTTAGAATTACTTTTTACATCGATTTACATGGTTAAAATGCAATAAAAATTTCCCGTCCCCGAGATGGGGTGGCAACCACCCCAAGCTTTTAGCGTACAGCGGCATGATATAAAAAATGATCCTTGGCCTATTCCCTACGCCCTACCTTCTGTGAAAATTTCAAGTAAATCCATGCTGGACGAAAAAATTGCGAGTCAAAATGCTTCATTTCCTCGACTATAGAAGGAGGAGAAACAATCAGTAAATGTAACGAATATAAATACCTGGGTATGAATATGAAAATCACGAATGATGGAACACTAGACGGAGCCGTTAAAGAACGAAACACTCAGGGCAGGAAAGCAATTAGGCTCCTAAACTCAGTACTCTGGGACAAGCAGGTAAACAACCAAAACAAGAAAAAGATCTATAACGCCGTAGTGAAAATCATGATAACATACAGCTGCGAAGTATGGCATATGAAGGAAAAATCAAAACGAATGTTAGAGGTCACCGAAATGGATTTCTGGAGAAGGGCTGCAGGAAGATCAAGAAGAGAACATGTCACCAATGAACGGATACGAGAAATAATGAAGGTCACACATACAATAAATGACGAAACCAACGAAATACAACTACGATGGTTTGGTCACGTATAAAGAATGCATGAAGACAGAATCCCAAAACAAGGGCAAAAATGGAAACTGCAAGATAGAAGAAGATGAGGTAGACCGAGGAAAAGTTGGCAGGCAGGAATAAACAAAGCCATGGATGAAAGAGGTCTGCAAGTAGATCAATGTACGGACAGAGAGGAATGGCGCACGGGTATCGGAAGACGAAGAACGTTATAAACCGATAATATAATAATAATGTAAAAGTACCAGCTTTTTAAATCCTAAAGTCTAGGGATGGCGCTTGTTGAACAAAAAACCGGTTTTTGGTTATACCGGTTTTTTTAACTTACGGTTTAACCTGGCGGTTATCACCGGTCAAAAAATCGGTTGTTCCAAAAACAGGTTTTCGGTTTTTTTTTTAATCAAAAGCAAATACTCAATAAGTTATAATGTTACATTTATATTGCACTTTAGTTTGCTCAATTTTCCTCCCGAAAAATTCCCCAACCAATTCAACCTATAAAAATTTTCCCAGGCGCTTTCAAGTTACCCTAAAAATGGGCCAGAGTACCCCAATCTCTGATTCGTCGCTCGTTGTAGACGGCGTCGGCGTATATTGCGTTGTCAATAATTGGGATATTCCCAAAAGTGATGATCCATCGATCTATCAAAATGTCCCTTGGATCTATCAAGTTTTAAAAAATGTCCAAATGACTTATAGGTATTTTACAAAATAAATTCGATAAACCAATTCAGTATTTACTTCTCTATTGCCATCAAAAAATTTCAGTAGGTAATATTTTTTAATACGTTTGTATAATACCTACCATTTATTTCGTAAGAATTATTTATTGTTTAAAAATTACATAATGGAGATTCCTAATCGTATTTCGGTATTCACATTATACAAGAGTCTCAAGTCTCAAGTACTCAAGTATAAACAATTTTTTAGCTAATGATGGTTGGAATATCGATTTCAAGCAGATCACATACTTTTATGTAAATATTATCATCACATGCACCATTTCACCAGTCTTTGAAACATTTGTTAATCTAAATAACTATTCTCAAAATTGTTTCATAAAAGCTGATGTGACACTTTCGTCCAGTTCTCTATTAGTAAATAAAAGTTGAATTATGGTTGTTTGGGTTAATTACTTCGCATTTATTATTTATAATATTATATGATTAAGATCGAAAATATATAGAAATTTCTTCATTTTTCTCTAAATTAATTTTTTTCCACAGGCAACTTATTCGGTTTTTCAATGGTATTACTTTAAAAAGAAAAAAACCGGTCATAACCGGGACAAAAAAACAACCGGTAAAACCGGTTGTTTCGAATTAAAAAAACTGGGTTTAGGTTATAACCGGTAGGTTTTTTCCATTCCTTAGTCGATTAATTTAGTTTGCAGTCAATACTAACAAAGTTATTCAAATTGTTTATAAGCCAAAAATGACTCTACTTTACTAAAATATTTTCGGAATGATAAAAATGAGAAGAAAAGCATGCTTTATCATTGCAAAGAAAAGGATTTTTTATTAAACAAATTGAATAAAATGTAAACTAATTGACGAATCACCTTGAAATTTTTTGTTATATCTGGACTGAACATGGACTGTTTGACCCAATTTTTCATGTAATATCAGTCTTAAGTTTATTTTTGCAAAAGTTTATTTTTGCAACTTCCGAAGCAACAAATAATCGTACCAAAAATTCAAAAACTGCCATTTTAAACCTTTGTTCATCTACTAAAAATGAATACTCTATCTGATATAAGATATTTAATTACTTATTTTTACCTGTAGCGACTTAAACGAAAAGACTGTAATTTTCAGGGCCGTGCCGTTCTATGATGCGGTGAGGCAGCCGCATCAGGCGGCATCACAAGGGGGCGGCATAATCAGTAAAATCTAATATCTTCTTCTTCAAGTGCCGTCTCCTAATCGGAGGTTGGATATCATCATCACTATCTTTAATCTATCCACCTCTGCTCTAAAGAGTTCTATAGAACTGCATCTAAACCCGTCCCTTAAATTCTTTAACCGTGACATTCTCCTTCTTCCAATGGACACGCGCCAACTCGTAACTCTTAATGACAAACTTTTTCAAATCAAAATGTACACCGGCCAATTCGTAACTTTTTTACTACCTGACCCTCCCAACTTGCAACTTATACAGGTGAATTCGAAACCATTGTTTAATTCTAATTCTATTTACACATAAACATTACATCTACTGGTAATGCAGCAGAGTTATGCTCCACGTAACGTAGAGCCACACCCAGAGCTTTAGTGGCATCTGCGTGTGACACTCAATATGACAGGGAAACTTCTTCCTCGCTTTCTTCATCTTCATTAGTCATTAGGATTGCCTTGAGGTTGAACCAAGTCTACAATGTATTCATCCGTAAATTCTTCGCTCCCTTTGTCGTCAGCTTCAATCCATTCTGTAATTACACTTTCTTCTTAGTTTTCTGATCCATCTTGTATAGGGGAACGGGGAAAAATGGAGCTTATTCAAATTAGAAATCAAGCCATGGAGTTAACGACTAAGCACAAATGATGACACTGGCTCTGCATCAGTGACAT